>NC_086451.1:351117787-351442541 GCF_028390025.1 Pseudophryne corroboree
AGCTAAGTCCTCTGGAATCTGCATCACACTCCCTATATAAAGGGCTCCGGCGCCATTTTGCCCTTTGTTAGGCTAGGTGGAGTGTAAGATGGAGAGGAGAGTGTCCAAGAGAGGCAGAGAGAGCAGCATGGAGAGAGGCAGCATGGTGGTAAGGAGGGCAGTGGCTGGGAGGAGTCAGGAAGAGCAGGCTCAGCATGAGGAGCAGGAGGAGGCTGGTGCTGGAAGCAGGCAAACTGACACAGAGGAGGAGGATTTTGAGAGGGAGCAGGAGGAAGAGGAGCTTCTCCTTAGTGACATCGACTGGCAGGGATAATTCAGAGTTCATTGCAGCAGCAAATTTGTTAGCAGTTGGGCAAAACCATGTGCACTGCAGGTGTGGCAGATATAACATTTGCAGAGAGCGTTAGATTTGGGTGCAGAGCCGGCCCTAGCCAATATGATGCCCTAGGCAAAATTTTGGCTGGTGCCCCCTAGCACCACCGCTGGTTCCGCCTCTGACCTTGCACCTCTTGCCCAGCACCATCACCCCTCACCCATAGCAGTCCTTATTTTCGGGTTTGTACCCCCTATATATTAAATTGGAACAGTTCGCACATTTGGCACACAGCCCAAAAAGGGGTGTGTTTTTACTGGCAAGGGGCATGGCCACACAATAGTAACCCCAATTCCAATTACGCCAAACAGTACTGCAACTTTATTTACATTTGATCATGCGATAGCATCCATAATTCATATTACATCCCACAGTAGTATCACTTTACCTTATAAACGTTACTCCTCACAGTAGAGCCCCTTATTCACATTACATCACACTGAATTGCTCCTTATTCACATTACACCACACCCTATTGCTCTTTATTCACATTAGACGACACAGTAGTGCCCTTTCTATATGCAACGCCACATAGTAGAGCACCTTATACACATAATGCCACCCAGTGATGCCCCTTACACATATAAGATACATTATTAATGTCCTTATAAACATAATGCGCCTTACACATTATGACAACCTTTATTAATGTCCTTTTACACGTAATGTCCCTTACACATATGCCACACATTATTAATGCCCTTATACGCATAATGACACACATAGTGCCCCCTACACATATGCCGCACATTATTAATGCCCTTATACACATAATGACACACATAGTGCCCCTTACACATATGTTGCACATTATTAATGCATTTTTACATGACACACATAATGCTCCTTACACATATTCCGAACACTACTGCACAACCAACCTACTCACATGCACACAACACTCACACTGCCACTAACACTGTGACCTCTGCCTCTGCTTGAATACAGATGTGTCCTCATAAATCTTGCCTCAATGCTAACGTCGGGCACATTTTTTTAATGAAAATGCATCTTATTTGCATTGCTATGTGGCTGGGATGCACAAGCAGCTTCTACTGATTAAAATGATATGCAGCATGCATATATACTGTGTGAGACTGTGGCTGTATCTGCATATGCAATGCTACACACAGAATATAGGCATGCCGCATATCATTTTAATCAGCAGAAGCTGCTGATGCCCCTAGGCATATCAAATGCCCTAGGCAATTGCCTAGTTTGCCTATGCCTATGGCCGGCTCTGTTTGGGTGGGTTATTTTGTTTCTGTGCAGGGTAAATACTGGCTGCTTTATTTTGACGCTGCAATTTAGATTTCAGTTTAAACACACCCGACCCAAATCTAACTCTCTCTGCACATGGTATTACCCCCACGCCCCGCAGTGCACGTGGGGGTAATTCCAAGTTGATTGCAGCAGGAATTTTGTTAGCAGTTGGGCAAAACCATGTGCACTGCAGGGGAGGCAGATTTAACATGTGCAGAGAGAGTTAGATTTGGGTGGGGTGTGTTCAATCTGCAATCTAATTGCAGTATAAAAATAAAGCAGCCAGTATTTACCCTGCACAGAAACAAAATAACCCACCCAAATCTAACTCTTTCTGCACATGTTATATCTGCCTCCCCTGCAGTGCACATGGTTTTACCCAACTGCTAACAAAATTCCTGCTGCGATCAACTTGGAGTTACGCCCTATGCTAGGTACTTTTGCTATGTGTTTACATTTACAATGTAATGATGCTGTGGCACTGCACATCCTAGCAAGGTGTTGTGATGTGAACCTATGCTGGAAAATATTTGTTTAATGCTTTTGCTGGTTCTTCTAGTTCCACAGCATATTTTTTAACAGTGAAGAACTACACATTGCAGTGTATAGAATTATAATGTAGTCATTTTATTTCTTAGACATGATCTAATAACCTACATTAATCATGTTTGGCACAAAAAAAAAACCCCCAATTTTTTGGGGTCAAAATACATTACAGATAAGATTGCCCATAAGTGGACTTTTTAAGATTGTAAATATGTTGAACATTTTCACATCTGAATCTGCATGCTGCAAATAAGTGTGGATAATGGCATGCATTTAATCTGTTTCCTCCTATGTCTTTATAGCACCACACCAGATAAGGGGTCCTGCTACACAGAGGCGCCAACGTGTTTGTCTGGATGTAGAAGCTGCTGGTGAGTTTCTCCTGTCAAAAATATACAAAACACACCATAACTATCATACCATTACGTTGGCAGGAAGATTCATACTGGAAACACCACTGAAAGACTCCGAAATGTCCAAAAACATAGTAATTTATATATTTAGACCCTAGCAAAGAGACTGGGTTATTTTCAGAGATTGTCACATTAATACTGACCAATTCTGGCACCGTATATCATTACTTATTCACGCAAAACAGCCCTATGCTTTCAAGATAACTTGTACTCCTTTTATTGGAAAAATACAAATTTATCACATCTTGATAAAAAAAAAATCACATACTCCCAAAACATATGTTTATGTTAATCTGCTAAATGAAAGCATAGTTGTGTAGATGGCATGGGAAGATGTCACCAGGGCCCTCATTCCGAGTTGATCGCTCGCTGACGTTTTTCGCAGCGCAGCGATCAGGTTACTACTGCGTATGCATATGCACCACAATGCGCATGCGCGTCGTACAGGAACAAACAGCATCGTTGCTGTGCAATGCTTCTAGCGATGAATTCATTCGCACAACCGATCGCAAGGAGACTGATAGGAAGAGGGCGTCTATGGGTGTCAACTGACCGTTTTCTGGGAGTGTTTGAAAAAACGCAGGCGTGTCCAAGCATTTGTGGATTTGTTACAGGGGAGACAAACAGACACACCACACCAGGACGTACTGAACTTTACAACATGAACTTATACAACTACTAATAAACAGAACCGTTAATCAACCAAACACTTATGGCACTGGGCGAATATATCGTCTGTAACTCGACGACTTCCATCGTCCCACTGCCTGGATTTCCGCCACGGAAAGCCCTGCCGACGGAAGGAATGCGTACCGAAAGCAGCGGGTGAAAGGCCCAAGCTCGCCAGACAGCGACCCAGCATCCAACGAAACTGATATTTCGTCAAGGGTAAACCGTCATAATGCAGCAACCACGACCCCCGCCCACCGGGCCGAACCGCCGCATATTTCGATGCCAACCTCACCGGGCAAATGCTCTCCTCCAGCGACGAAACCAAGGTGACCCATCGACCTCTACCTACTTGGTCCGTCTTAGAGCGACGCAATCTGCACAGCAAGGACCTCTCACCCACCACCAAGTCTTCCAGCAGCATGCGCGAGTCCGCCCGCTTAGATGGTGCAACCAGCTCCGAAACCCGAAATGCTCCATGGTAAGCCATTGAGAACGCCAACCGGAACAAAAGCGATTCAAAAATAGACGACGCGATACCACCCACCACCTTGATGACAGCCGGTAGCAAGGCCGCATCGATGTGCCCACCCCTTCATCGCCTTAACCAGAAGCCCACTCTTTGTCACGTCAGGGACCCCCTTGATTTTATTAAAGAACGAAATCCCTGCTAAGTACCGGGACACCACCGCTCTGGACCTACCCGTGACAAACAGCTGCCAAATAAAAGAAAGCATCATCCGATGCCCGCTCTTACCTTCTTGACTGCGTCCTCGGACAAACTCTTCCCACTCGCTCCAAGCTTGACCGTAAGCCTTGAGCGTGTTCGGAGCCACTGATCGCATCGCTAGACCCTCCAGTCTGGTCCGATCACCTGCCAGACATAACCGGGACATTGAAACCCCCGCTCATCGGCCTCGGGTGCCAACAAACGAAATCTCTCCCACTGACCGCGGGACAACGCGTCGGCAATTCCGTTCTCAAGACCTGGTACATGCTGCGCGCGGAACCATATATTCCTATGCAAGCATGTCAGCAGCAATCGCCCAAGCACCCTCAGAACCACTAGCGACTTCGCCCCCTGGTTATTGATCGCATGCACCACACCCAGATTGTCACATCTCAACAAAATGCTGCGATGAGCCAGACGATCGCCCCAAACCTCCAGCGCCACCATAATGGGGAAAAGCTTCAGCAGCAACAGGTCCTTAGTGAAACCTTCGCGATGCCATTCCTCAGGCCACGAGGCCATGCCCCAAGATCCCTCTAGGTAGCAACCGAACCCAGAGGAACCCGCCGCGTCAGTAAACAGCTGTCGACCGTTGGGGCCTGCCAGATACGCACCCCGTTGAAATCCTCCAGGAACGAGGCCCATACGGCCAAATCCCTCTTAATCTCTGAGGACAAGCGGATGAAATGATGCGGCCTGGAACACCCCGCAGTCGCCCTCTCCAGCTTCCGGCAGAAAACCCTGCCCATCGGGATTACCCGACAAGCAAAGTTCAAAAGGCCCAGCAAGGACTGTGCCTGCCGCAGCGTGACTTTGCGCGACCTTACGAACTGGCAAATAACTTCGCGTAGCTTCGCAACCTTGGCCTGAGGAAGGCGACATGATCCCGCTACCATGTCAATTTCGATCCCCAAGAACGATAAACAGGAAGCCGGCCCCTCCGTTTTATCCTCGGCCACAGGAACGCCAAAGTGAAAAACAGCGCTCGGATGCTGAACAGCAAGTCGCTGCAGCACGGCGAATTCGTCGGTGCCACACACACAGGAAATCATCGAGGTAATGCGCAACTCCATGACCCCCTGACGAAGACTCCACGCACCAATGTAAAAATGTGCTAAACCGTTAAAAAAACGAGCAGGAAACAGAACATCCCATCGGCAAACATTTGTCGATGAAATACTCCACTCCGATCCGAAAACCCATAAAACGGAATGAGTCTGGATGCAACGGGAGCAACCGAAACGCGGATTCCACATCGATCTTAGCCATCAGGGCACCAGGGCCGTAACTACGGACCAACTCTAGCGCCTCATCAAACGACTGGTACACCACCGAGCAATGAGCCGGTGGTATAGCGTCGTTGACCGACGACCACGACTGGTAAGAAAGATGCTGAATGAGCCGAAAGGATCCTGGAGTCTTCTTGGGGACAACCCCCACTGGGGAGATGACCAAGTCATCCACCAGGGGTGAGCTAAACGGGCCCTCCATCCTACCCAGCCGTACCTCCATAACCACTTTCTCGCGCAGAACCGACGGCAAGGCGCGAGCGGACTGAAGATTCCGGAGAGCCCGAACCGATACATCGCTCGCAACAGGCAAGCGAAAACCAAACTTAAAACCCTGAAACAAAAACTGAGCGTCCGTACTATTTGGATACCAATCCAACCATTTGGCCATGGCGTCCAAATTAATTGGCGTTGGTGCCCTGTGGAGCGATCCCGCTCGCGCCGGGTCTTGCGTAGCTTTGCTTACCCCGCGCACCTTGGCGATTGCCTTTAAAACAGGTCGAGGCCGGGTGGGAGCCGCCACATTGCAAGCACAAATGTCGAAACCGACACTGCTTGCCGAAGGAACAGGACGCATTGTTAAATGCGAAGCACTTCCCTTTCGCGGCGGCCTGCCCTCCCCCGCGGCCGCCCAATCTACCTGTCTTGCCCACTCCGCCGTCCGCGCCGCTCCCTTGGGCGGACAAACCTGCGCGTTGCCCCTCCGCCCCGGATTCCGGGGCTCCCTTGCGGGTTGAGAATTCCGGGTGACCTGGAGCCAGACTTCCACGTCTTTGCATCCAAAGTCAATAACCTGCAAGCAGTCCTGTTTCTCCCGGAATTTCTCGTCATACATCCGCCATTCGATGCCTGACGATGTGCGCTGCATATCGTGTATCAAGTGCAGGTATCGTATGACGTTCATATGTTCGTAAGGCCTATCTTCCAGGTAACACGCCGCAAAAACGCAAAAACCGGCCAGCCAGTTGCCGAAAGTATGGAAAGCTTCAGCTCCGATGCCCTTCTTAGCTGCCGCTGACTTATAGTCCTTCTTCGCGTCCTTAGTCAGGATGAACATATCAACGTAATCACCCCTGCAGATCTTTCTACGGCAGCTATCCCGCAACCCCCTCAACACGGCCGTGTAATCGCAGTGTACTACTCCCGGCAAATCGCGGCGCTTCTTGGCCCTGCGAGCGTCCTTGCTAAGCCGCTTACGTCTCTTCCGCCTCTCCTGCTGCCCCGCCGCCCTCTTGGCGTACTTCGTCACGCGCTTTTTAGCCCTAGTCGTGCTACTGACGTCGGACGGCGGCGACGACAGGGATGAAGAAGAGGAGTAACTGAGAGAACTGGAGCGCGTGCTGGAGCCAGACGCCGACTGCTAAACCTCACCTGACGCTGTCGACTGCTCGGACTGGGAATCCTCCGGTGTGGAAACTTCGACATCCTCCTCGTCGCTCCCAACCACTTCAACTTCTCCGCGATCACCTGAAGAAGAAGACAGAGTAAAGGACCCGGAAACTACTCCCGGCGCCTGCTCGGCCCGCACTTGACTGTGTCCCAGCTGCGCCGCGGCCGCCCCCAGATCACGGCAAGCACGAGCAATTCGCTGAGCCGCCGACCCGGGCCGCGCACCGGACGCCCTTGCTTCCGCGCGCGCGCCGGAACGCCTTGCTGTCCCCGGGGATGCTGCAGCGGCCAACAGGCCCAATGCCGCCACCACCATCGACAGAGCCGACGCCAACTCACCGGAGGGGTCCTGACCTCCCCAAAAGTCACCGCCGGCCCCCACGGGAGCCCCCGCAGATGCCGGCGCACGCCTCCCTGCCCGGCGCCCGGTAGGCGCCAACAGGAGACCCGACGACCAATGCTCCGCCTGGCCCGCTGGGGAACTACTGGCCCCCCTGACCACAAGTGGCGTGGTCCCCCACCAGTCCCCTACCCTAACCTGAGCCTGCAGGCCCTCACCAGCGCTGTTCCGGCTACTACCGGCCCCCCTGCGCGCACCCTCCCCCCGCAGGCCGGAGCTCACTCCATCTGCAGGGAAGGCGCCTCGGCGGGGCTCAATGCCGCCGTGCTCGCCCCTGGTACGTCCCCCCCGCCGGACTCCGGCTGCAAGGGAGGCAGCAGGCGAGATGAGGACACTGTCGGCGCCGCTGCGCGCACACGTGCGCGTACGGCGCCACTGTCTGAGAGCGCGGGTGCGACGCTTCCCGCCACGCTCCCTCCACCGCTAGGCCCACCTGAAGTGACCGTCGGACGAGACCCTGCGACGGGCCTCGTCCGACTCGCCGCCGCCATCCGCCCCCCTCGCCCGGCACCACCTCGCGGCCGCGACAAGGGGGATGAGAGGGGAGACGGACTGGGAGCCTCCATCGGCCGCCCGACCGCGCGCACCCGCGGGCGCCCGTACCCGGCAACGGTGCCTCGTACTCTTCAGCAGGAGGTGCAGGCCGATGCCCGGCCACCTCCAGGCGTCTCCCCCGTGCTCCCAGCCCTCCCTGCCGCCCGCGGCCGGCCGGTAACACCGGACCGGAAACCAGCGGCAAGGAAGACCGAGTCCGCCGCGCCACCGCCGCACCGGCGCCCGCGTCGGCCCCGGAAGACGGGTAGCCGTCAGCTGAGCCAGCCGGCCCATCCTCGGGCCCAGCCTCACCGCCTGATGAGCGGTAGCGAGCTGGGGTCCCGGCGGCACGGCGGGGGCGAGAGGCGGCCATCATTCAAAAAGAGTGTGGGAATGAAAGGAGGGTGGCACAAAAAATATACAGTGCACTGCAATTGACTACAATTGTTAACTAGCTAACGGTCTAGTGAATCTGCAATGCAGCACTCACCAGAAGGCAATTCAGCAGCAAGAGAGACCAAGCTGGCCTAGAAGTCCCTATATATACTGAACCCTCCCCTCTCTACCATGGGCTGAACTTTTCCTAACAGTTAGGTCCACCCCTCACAGGAGGTTTAACTCTCTCCATTCCTATGCAGTCATTTCGCTCTCCTAAGGGCCCAAACAGATGCCATTAGGGCACAAAATGAAACAATTGGGGCCCAAACAGAAGCCATAAGGTCACGAACAATTGCATTAGTGTCGCTACACACACACCTTACTGCTGAAGGCCAACCAGTAATTCCGAATGCACCTTCAACTATAAGTAATGTCTCAAGTACACCTATAAGTACTTCACCTACTACTCCCCCATGCCGTAGTGGAAGAACAAGGGGTGGGGTCCCAAAAAGAGGCAAGTCTGCTTGCAGCAGGTCACAAAGCAAAAAATAATGTGGGTCAGCTATTAAGATTAAGGTTTCTGTCTTTTTTGGATTGTGTTTTTCTATATTTGTAATGTTTGAAATTTGGGACTCATTGTAATCTTTTTAACCATGTTTATGCTTGACAATGACTTCACAGTAAAAAAGTTTTGCAACCACACATATGCATTTTGACTAAGTAATTTTAGCTGTACATTTGGCAAATGTAGGTTGTTTCTTACTGGAAAAAGCAAGGCCAATGTGGAAGCAAATATCTAACAGAGTATGGGTTAAAAATCCATGTCAATACTGACATTTAATCAATGTTTTAGATTTACATATATAAAAACAATATCTTACCAGCAGGTATGTATAGTACAAGCAAGCAGCAGATATGGGCAAACTTCTTAGGGGTGGGCCACATTACCCTAAACATTTGGAGGGGAAAAAATATATATGTTAATGGACATTGATTGTAAGGAATATGGGGTTTTTGATTTTTAAATGAATCAAGGAAATTCAAGCAAATTACCTGAGAAATTCCAATACCAAAAATTTGAGATCTGTATTTACACCAACAGCGCTCTAATGAAATAAGACCAATGTAAATATCACCATTACATCCCTTATTGGCAGTTTCCTGTGGTGAATCCTTCAATAGATATCGGCCGGTGTAATTTCTCCAGGATATGGCAACATGTAAGGAAATATAAGGACAAAAAAACCAATGTGTAGTAAATTCCTTCTATATATCAGATGAATCTTTTACAAGGGAACTAGTGGTGGCTCTAAGCGTACCCCACTCACACTTTAGTCAGATATTTCTAAGCCCATCAAGGTTTCTTTTTCCAATACCAAGGCCTGATTCACTTGAACTGCGCCTGGCAGGATAGATGTAGTCAATAATATATTGGTGAAGCGTACCCCAAAACTCACACCTGAGAAATTCTGCCGTATAATCTCATTCCGAATCACATCCCCCCTTCGCGTAATCCTATTTGCCCTAACTCGTGTAGGTTCATCTTCCTCCATGACTGCTGCAATGCCTTCCTCTGCATAATTGTCTTGGCCCAGGGCAATGTTATGCAGCATGCAGCAAGCCTGGACGATCATCACTACTTTGGGTGGTTGATAAAGTAGTGTACCTGATGACTGGTCCAAACACCTAAAATGACTTTTCAGCACCCCAAAAGTGCTTTCCACAACATTGCGGGTGGCAATGTGTGCATCGTTATATTGGTGCTGTGAAGGGCCTTGTGGATTACGCAGAGGTGTCATGAGCCACGGCAGACACCCATACCCTGACTCCCCTGCAAAACATAAGTTGCGGTTGTGAATGATTAATTACATTTGTTTTCAGGTATTTGTTACACACTAAGGTATAGTTAATTACCAGACCCTAACAGTCACTTATTACTACACATAAACACAATCATTAATGTAAGTTGACTTCATGGCACAAATAAGTGTGTTACTGACCAAATAAGCACACCATTATGGGTCAGGGTCATGCTGCATTGTTTGGCAGTAAAACAGTACTTTTACAGGACATATTAGGAAACACAATAAAAGATAACTTGAATGTACCTACCAAGTAGCCATCCCTCAGGCATGGTGTGCTGCTGGAAGTGTTCCCAAAGGGATGAGTGGCGCAGGATATAGGCATCATGGCAAGACTAGAGATGAGCGGGTTCGGTTTCTCTGAAACCGAACCCGCACGAACTTCATGTTTTTTTCACGGGTCCGAGCAGACTCGGATCCTCCCGCCTTGCTCGGTTAACCCGAGCGCGCCCGAACGTCATCATGACGCTGTCGGATTCTCGCGAGACTCGGATTCTATATAAGGAGCCGCGCGTCGCCGCCATTTTCACACGTGCATTGAGATTGATAGGGAGAGGACGTGGCTGGCGTCCTCTCCATTAGAAATTAGATTAGAAGAGAGAGAGAGATTGTGCAGAGTCAGACAGAGTTTACCACAGTGACCAGTGCAGTTGTTGTTAGTTAACTTTTATTTATTTTAATATAATATATCCGTTCTCTGCTATATCCGTTCTCTGCCTGAAAAAAACGATACACAGCAGCAGCCAGTCACACAGTGTGACTCAGTCTGTGTGCACTCAGCTCAGCCCAGTGTGCTGCACATCAATGTATAAAAGGCAAAGCTTATAATAATTGTGGGGGAGACTGGGGAGCACTGCAGGTTGTTATAGCAGGAGCCCCCAGGAGTACATAATATTATATTAATTTAAAATTAAACAGTGCACACTTTTGCTGCAGGAGTGCCACTGCCAGTGTGACTAGTGGTGACCAGTGCCTGACCACCAGTATAGTAGTATATTGTTGTATGTATTGTATACTATCTCTTTATCAACCAGTCTATATTAGCAGCAGACACAGTACAGTGCGGTAGTTCACGGCTGTGGCTACCTCTGTGTCGGCAGTCGGAACTCGGCAGGCAGTCCGTCCATCCATAATTGTATTACAATATATACCACCTAACCGTGGTATTTTTTTTTCTTTCTTTATACCGTCGTCATAGTGTCATACTAGTTGTTACGAGTATACTACTATCTCTTTATCAACCAGTGTACAGTGCGGTAGTTCACGGCTGTGGCTACCTCTGTGTCGGCAGTCGGCAGGCAGTCCGTCCATCCATAATTGTATTATTATTATAATATATACCACCTAACCGTGGTTTTTTTTTCATTCTTTATACCGTCATAGTGTCATACTAGTTGTTACGAGTATACTACTTTCTCTTTATCAACCAGTGTACAGTGCGGTAGTTCACGGCTGTGGCTACCTCTGTGTCGGCAGTCGGCAGGCAGTCCGTCCATCCATAATTGTATTATTATTATAATATATACCACCTAACCGTGGTTTTTTTTTCATTCTTTATACCGTCGTCATAGTGTCATACTAGTTGTTACGAGTATACTACTATCTCTTTATCAACCAGTGTACAGTGCGGTAGTTCACGGCTGTGGCTACCTCTGTGTCGGCAGTCGGCAGGCAGTCCGTCCATCCATAATTGTATTATTATTATAATATATACCACCTAACCGTGGTTTTTTTTTCATTCTTTATACCGTCGTCATAGTGTCATACTAGTTGTTACGAGTATACTACTATCTCTTTATCAACCAGTGTACAGTGCGGTAGTTCACGGCTGTGGCTACCTCTGTGTCGGCAGTCGGCAGGCAGTCCGTCCATCCATAATTGTATTATTATTATAATATATACCACCTAACCGTGGTTTTTTTTTCATTCTTTATACCGTCGTCATAGTGTCATACTAGTTGTTACGAGTATACTACTATCTCTTTATCAACCAGTGCACAGTGCGGTAGTTCACGGCTGTGGCTACCTCTGTGTCGGCAGTCGGCAGGCAGTCCGTCCATCCATAATTGTATTATTATTATAATATATACCACCTAACTGTGGTATTTTTTTTTCTTTCTTTATACCGTCGTCATAGTGTCATACTAGTTGTTACGAGTATACTACTATCTCTTTATCAACCAGTGTACAGTGCGGTAGTTCACGGCTGTGGCTACCTCTGTGTCGGCAGTCGGCAGGCAGTCCGTCCATCCATAATTGTATTATTATTATAATATATACCACCTAACCGTGGTTTTTTTTTCATTCTTTATACCGTCGTCATAGTGTCATACTAGTTGTTACGAGTATACTACTATCTCTTTATCAACCAGTGTACAGTGCGGTAGTTCACGGCTGTGGCTACCTCTGTGTCGGCAGTCGGCAGGCAGTCCGTCCATCCATAATTGTATTATTATTATAATATATACCACCTAACCGTGGTTTTTTTTTCATTCTTTATACCGTCGTCATAGTGTCATACTAGTTGTTACGAGTATACTACTATCTCTTTATCAACCAGTGTACAGTGCGGTAGTTCACGGCTGTGGCTACCTCTGTGTCGGCAGTCGGCAGGCAGTCCGTCCATCCATAATTGTATTATTATTATAATATATACCACCTAACCGTGGTTTTTTTTTCATTCTTTATACCGTCGTCATAGTGTCATACTAGTTGTTACGAGTATACTACTATCTCTTTATCAACCAGTGTACAGTGCGGTAGTTCACGGCTGTGGCTACCTCTGTGTCGGCAGTCGGCAGGCAGTCCGTCCATCCATAATTGTATTATTATTATAATATATACCACCTAACCGTGGTTTTTTTATACCACCTAACCGTGGCAGTCCGTCCATAATTGTATACTAGTATCCAATCCATCCATCTCCATTGTTTACCTGAGGTGCCTTTTAGTTCTGCCTATAAAATATGGAGAACAAAAAAGTTGAGGTTCCAAAATTAGGGAAAGATCAAGATCCACTTCCACCTCGTGCTGAAGCTGCTGCCACTAGTCATGGCCGAGACGATGAAATGCCAGCAACGTCGTCTGCCAAGGCCGATGCCCAATGTCATAGTACAGAGCATGTCAAATCCAAAACACCAAATATCAGAAAAAAAAGGACTCCAAAACCTAAAATAAAATTGTCGGAGGAGAAGCGTAAACTTGCCAATATGCCATTTACCACACGGAGTGGCAAGGAACGGCTGAGGCCCTGGCCTATGTTCATGGCTAGTGGTTCAGCTTCACATGAGGATGGAAGCACTCAGCCTCTCGCTAGAAAACTGAAAAGACTCAAGCTGGCAAAAGCACCGCAAAGAACTGTGCGTTCTTTGAAATCCCAAATCCACAAGGAGAGTCCAATTGTGTCGTTTGCGATGCCTGACCTTCCCAACACTGGACGTGAAGAGCATGCGCCTTCCACTATTTGCATGCCCCCTGCAAGTGCTGGAAGGAGCACCCGCAGTCCAGTTCCTGATAGTCAGATTGAAGATGTCAGTGTTGAAGTACACCAGGATGAGGAGGATATGGGTGTTGCTGGCGCTGGGGAGGAAATTGACCAGGAGGATTCTGATGGTGAGGTGGTTTGTTTAAGTCAGGCACCCGGGGAGACACCTGTTGTCCGTGGGAGGAATATGGCCGTTGACATGCCAGGTGAAAATACCAAAAAAATCAGCTCTTCGGTGTGGAGGTATTTCACCAGAAATGCGGACAACAGGTGTCAAGCCGTGTGTTCCCTTTGTCAAGCTGTAATAAGTAGGGGTAAGGACGTTAACCACCTCGGAACATCCTCCCTTATACGTCACCTGCAGCGCATTCATAATAAGTCAGTGACAAGTTCAAAAACTTTGGGTGACAGCGGAAGCAGTCCACTGACCAGTAAATCCCTTCCTCTTGTAACCAAGCTCACGCAAACCACCCCACCAACTCCCTCAGTGTCAATTTCCTCCTTCCCCAGGAATGCCAATAGTCCTGCAGGCCATGTCACTGGCAAGTCTGACGAGTCCTCTCCTGCCTGGGATTCCTCCGATGCATCCTTGCGTGTAACGCCTACTGCTGCTGGCGCTGCTGTTGTTGCCGCTGGGAGTCGATGGTCATCCCAGAGGGGAAGTCGTAAGCCCACTTGTACTACTTCCAGTAAGCAATTGACTGTTCAACAGTCCTTTGCGAGGAAGATGAAATATCACAGCAGTCATCCTACTGCAAAGCGGATAACTGAGTCCTTGACAACTATGTTGGTGTTAGACGTGCGTCCGGTATCCGCCGTTAGTTCACAGGGAACTAGACAATTTATTGAGGCAGTGTGCCCCCGTTACCAAATACCATCTAGGTTCCACTTCTCTAGGCAGGCGATACCGAGAATGTACACGGACGTCAGAAAAAGACTCACCAGTGTCCTAAAAAATGCAGTTGTACCCAATGTCCACTTAACCACGGACATGTGGACAAGTGGAGCAGGGCAGGGTCAGGACTATATGACTGTGACAGCCCACTGGGTAGATGTATGGACTCCCGCCGCAAGAACAGCAGCGGCGGCACCAGTAGCAGCATCTCGCAAACGCCAACTCTTTCCTAGGCAGGCTACGCTTTGTATCACCGCTTTCCAGAATACGCACACAGCTGAAAACCTCTTACGGCAACTGAGGAAGATCATCGCGGAATGGCTTACCCCAATTGGACTCTCCTGTGGATTTGTGGCATCGGACAACGCCAGCAATATTGTGTGTGCATTAAATATGGGCAAATTCCAGCACGTCCCATGTTTTGCACATACCTTGAATTTGGTGGTGCAGAATTTTTTAAAAAACGACAGGGGCGTGCAAGAGATGCTGTCGGTGGCCAGAAAAATTGCGGGACACTTTCGGCGTACAGGCACCACGTACAGAAGACTGGAGCACCACCAAAAACTACTGAACCTGCCCTGCCATCATCTGAAGCAAGAAGTGGTAACGAGGTGGAATTCAACCCTCTATATGCTTCAGAGGTTGGAGGAGCAGCAAAAGGCCATTCAAGCCTATACAATTGAGCACGATATAGGAGATGGAATGCACCTGTCTCAAGTGCAGTGGAGAATGATTTCAACGTTGTGCAAGGTTCTGATGCCCTTTGAACTTGCCACACGTGAAGTCAGTTCAGACACTGCCAGCCTGAGTCAGGTCATTCCCCTCATCAGGCTTTTGCAGAAGAAGCTGGAGGCATTGAAGAAGGAGCTAACACGGAGCGATTCCGCTAGGCATGTGGGACTTGTGGATGCAGCCCTTAATTCGCTTAACAAGGATTCACGGGTGGTCAATCTGTTGAAATCAGAGCACTACATTTTGGCCACCGTGCTCGATCCTAGATTTAAAGCCTACCTTGGATCTCTCTTTCCGGCAGACACAGGTCTGCTGGGGTTGAAAGACCTGCTGGTGACAAAATTGTCAAGTCAAGCGGAACGCGACCTGTCAACATCTCCTCCTTCACATTCTCCCGCAACTGGGGGTGCGAGGAAAAGGCTCAGAATTCCGAGCCCACCCGCTGGCGGTGATGCAGGGCAGTCTGGAGCGACTGCTGATGCTGACATCTGGTCCGGACTGAAGGACCTGACAACGATTACGGACATGTCGTCTACTGTCACTGCATATGATTCTCTCAACATTGATAGAATGGTGGAGGATTATATGAGTGACCGCATCCAAGTAGGCACGTCACACAGTCCGTACTTATACTGGCAGGAAAAAGAGGCAATTTGGAGGCCCTTGCACAAACTGGCTTTATTCTACCTAAGTTGCCCTCCCACAAGTGTGTACTCCGAAAGAGTGTTTAGTGCCGCCGCTCACCTTGTCAGCAATCGGCGTACGAGGTTACATCCAGAAAATGTGGAGAAGATGATGTTCATTAAAATGAATTATAATCAATTCCTCCGCGGAGACATTGACCAGCAGCAATTGCCTCCACAAAGTACACAGGGAGCTGAGATGGTGGATTCCAGTGGGGACGAATTGATAATCTGTGAGGAGGGGGATGTACACGGTGATATATCGGAGGGTGAAGATGAGGTGGACATCTTGCCTCTGTAGAGCCAGTTTGTGCAAGGAGAGATTAATTGCTTCTTTTTTGGGGGGGGTCCAAACCAACCCGTCATATCAGTCACAGTCGTGTGGCAGACCCTGTCACTGAAATGATGGGTTGGTTAAAGTGTGCATGTCCTGTTTTGTTTATACAACATAAGGGTGGGTGGGAGGGCCCAAGGATAATTCCATCTTGCACCTCTTTTTTCTTTTCTTTTTCTTTGCATCATGTGCTGATTGGGGAGGGTTTTTTGGAAGGGACATCCTGCGTGACACTGCAGTGCCACTCCTAGATGGGCCCGGTGTTTGTGTCGGCCACTAGGGTCGCTAATCTTACTCACACAGCTACCTCATTGCGCCTCTTTTTTTCTTTGCGTCATGTGCTGTTTGGGGAGGGTTTTTTGGAAGGGACATCCTGCGTGACACTGCAGTGCCACTCCTAGATGTGCCCGGTGTTTGTGTCGGCCACTAGGGTCGCTAATCTTACTCACACAGCTACCTCATTGCGCCTCTTTTTTTCTTTGCGTCATGTGCTGTTTGGGGAGGGTTTTTTGGAAGGGACATCCTGCGTGACACTGCAGTGCCACTCCTAGATGGGCCCGGTGTTTGTGTCGGCCACTAGGGTCGCTTATCTTTCTCACACAGCTACCTCATTGCGCCTCTTTTTTTCTTTGCGTCATGTGCTGTTTGGGGAGGGTTTTTTGGAAGGGACATCCTGCGTGACACTGCAGTGCCACTCCTAGATGGGCCCGGTGTTTGTGTCGGCCACTAGGGTCGCTTATCTTTCTCACACAGTCAGCTACCTCATTGCGCCTCTTTTTTTCTTTGCGTCATGTGCTGTTTGGGGAGGGTTTTTTGGAAGGGACATCCTGCGTGACACTGCAGTGCCACTCCTAGATGGGCCCGGTGTTTGTGTCGGCCACTAGGGTCGCTTATCTTTCTCACACAGTCAGCTACCTCATTGCGCCTCTTTTTTTCTTTGCGTCATGTGCTGTTTGGGGAGGGTTTTTTGGAAGGGACATCCTGCGTGACACTGCAGTGCCACTCCTAGATGGGCCCGGTGTTTGTGTCGGCCACTAGGGTCGCTTATCTTTCTCACACAGTCAGCTACCTCATTGCGCCTCTTTTTTTCTTTGCGTCATGTGCTGTTTGGGGAGGGTTTTTTGGAAGGGACATCCTGCGTGACACTGCAGTGCCACTCCTAGATGGGCCCGGTGTTTGTGTCGGCCACTAGGGTCGCTAATCTTACTCACACAGCTACCTCATTGCGCCTCTTTTTTTCTTTGCGTCATGTGCTGTTTGGGGAGGGTTTTTTGGAAGGGACATCCTGCGTGACACTGCAGTGCCACTCCTAGATGGGCCCGGTGTTTGTGTCGGCCACTAGGGTCGCTTATCTTACTCACACAGCGACCTCGGTGCAAATTTTAGGACTAAAAATAATATTGTGAGGTGTGATGTGTTCAGAATAGGCTGAAAATGAGTGTAAATTATGTTTTTTGAGGTTAATAATACTTTGGGATCAAAATTACCCCCAAATTCTATGATTTAAGCTGTTTTTTAGGGTTTTTTGAAAAAAACACCCGAATCCAAAACACACCTGAATCCGACAAAAAAAATTCGGTGAGGTTTTGCCAAAACGCGGTCGAACCCAAAACACGGCCGCGGAACCGAACCCAAAACCAAAACACAAAACCCGAAAAATTTCCGGCGCTCATCTCTAGGCAAGACCCTGGGTAACCTGCAACCACACTGAGAATTATAAGATTAGCGTCTCACACCACCTGCACATTGAGGGAGCGATGCCCACGTCGATTGACAAAGACATATCCCTCACATGTGGTGCCCGAATTCCAATGTGGGTACAGTCTATGGCCCCCAGCACATTATGAAAAGCTGAGAGCCGATAGAATGCCACCTTCAGGTCCTGCCACTCGGACTCAGAACTTGGGAATGTGATATATGTGCGCCACAGCTTCTGCAAGGCATATAACACTTGAGTTAAATGCCTTGAGAAAGTGGCTTGTGTAACCCCCAGCGACCAAGAGCCCACAGACTGAGTGGTGCGTGTGGCAGAAAAATGCAGGGCACAAATTAATTTTTGCAGCCCAGACACTGCATAGTTGGCAGAGCCATATGGCTCCAAATCATGTCTCATCTGCTCATATAAGCTCAAGATGTTTGTGCGGTTCAGCCGAAACATCTCCACCAGCTCTTGATCTGAGAGGGAGTCCAGGAACACCCTCGCATGGTACCTACGTGAAGAACAAAGTGGTCTGGGGACCTGGATCTGGTGCGCAGCCTGCGCCCTCCTCCTGCGCAGCTCCTCCAAACATGCAATATCACATACACACAGCTCAACTCCTGACTGCAAAAACTCCATTGCTCAATCCCTCACAGGTGCCCTGGATGACAGTGGTGGAACTACCGGCAGTGCAAGCTGTGCCTTGCACTGGAGCCTGCCACTGTCAAGGGGCCCAAAGCCAGTGTGGCATGTAATGAGTCAAACTGACTCACTACATGCCGTTGTGTGCTGCCCGCCAAGGAGAGGAGCGCTGCGGCCACTGGGGGGGAGGGGGGGGGGAGAAGGAGGAGGAGGGAGGTGGAGGAGGGAGCCACAGCAGCACTATGTAATTGGAGTAGGCGCCGCTGCTGCTGTCCCTCTCCACCATAGGCTGTCCTCCGCCGCTGTGAATGCTGGTATGTGCTTCCCTCATCACAGCGGCGGCGGGGGGCAGCCTATGGTGAAGGAGAGGGACAGCAGCAGCAACGCCTACACCAATTACATAGTCTACAGCGCGCACTGCCCCTGTTTTACATAGAGGGGGAGCTCTGATGCCGTTTCTTGCACACAGCGCTAAAATGTCTCGTTTCTAGGTATCCATTTCCCTGGCCCTGAGCAGGTCCCCCTCACCAGATCCTCTCAAGGGGTGAGAGGGTGGACTTGGATGGGATGAGGGGGGGGGGGACAAAGCATTTTGTCGCACCTTGGCCCACCGCTCGCTAGTTCTGCCACTGCTGGATGATGTAGGGGTATTTGTAGGGGTGTTTCTGATGAAAGTATGGCTCACGTGTGCAAAAGGATACCCTTTTTTTTGTTATTGGGATGGTCCATTTACAAATCTAATCACTACCTTCCCTTCGTACAGTATTTTTATATAAATATATAGGGATTTTATAGAAAAACTGGGGTGCCGCCAAACTCAAAGATTACAATTGTTTGTGCATAAAATGAAAAAAAAAAAAAAGAGAGTATATATGGTGCATGGAAGGGGGTGTTTACAATACAATCTGTTTTATTTGTTGTGGTTTCATAAATGTTTACTACTACCCTTCTCTAAATTATAATATTCAGAGTTGTTAGCTCGTTGCCGATTTTCGCAACGGAGCGATTAAGGCAAAAAATGCGCATGCGCATGGTACGCAGTCCGCATGCGCTAAGTATTTTAGCACAAAACTTAGTAGATTTACTCACGTCCGAACAAAGAATTTTCATCATGAAGTGATCGGAGTGTGATTGACAGGAAGTGGGTGTTTCTGGGCGGAAACTGACCGTTTTCTGGGAGTGTGCGGAAAAACGCAGGCGTGCCAGGACAAAACGCAGGAGTGTCTGGAGAAACGGGGGAGTGGCTGGACGAACGCAGGGCGTGTTTGTGATGTCAAACCAGGAACGAAATGGGCTGAGCTGATCGCAGTGTCGGAGTAAGTCTCGAGCTACTCAGAAACTGCTAAGAATTTTCTATTCGCAATTCTGCTAATCTTTCGTTCGCAATTCTGCTAAGCTAAGATACACTCCCAGAGGGCGGCGGCCTAGCGTGTGCAATGGTGCTAAAATCTGCTAGCGAGCGAACAACTCGGAATGACCCCCATAGTTTTTATTTATTTTGCTAATAAAAGGCTGTATTATCCATCATAATAATATTAGGCGAAATATAGATATGAAATACAGATAAGAGTGTGAAAAGTTTTGAAACATCAAAGATTTAAAATGGGCTCGCTGCAATGGTGTCCCAATAATAGTATTCAATAATTGATAGTGTCACTAAGGATTGCTAAATGAATCCCCTAATATTTGAAATAGACTAAGGGGGTGAGTCAGAGCTGATTGTAGATGTACTAAAAATAGCACATCTACGCAGAGGCAGAACTCTGGGAGGCAACGGAGTCGTCTGCCGCCGGGCTCCTGCTCTGAAGGGGGCACCTCTCCTCCCATTCTGTGACACCATTGAATTAAGTTAATTGATAGCTGCTGCTGTCTTTTCAGTGGCCGACTTCCTCACTGGTCCCTGCACCTTACACATCACACCCTCTTTATTATACTGTAGATACACATTTTACAAGTGTCACACCCAGGATAAGAACCCACGACCTATTACACTGGAAGCAGACACCTTACTGATGAAGCTATTTGCTCCTGTATAGGAAATATAAGAATTCTAACTATATGAAGATACTTCTCTGACAATTACACCTGTACAGAAGCAAATAGATCCATCAGTAAAGTGTCTGCTGTCAGTGTAACATGTCATGGGTCGTAATCCTGAGCATGACTGCTAAGAAATGTTTGATTTAAAATAAAAGACAATTAAATGTATAAATACAATATATACATTTTTTTCAGAACACACACACACACACACACACACACACACACACACACATATTTTATCTTAATATAGGAAATAGGGGGGCACCAATATTTATCTTGCCTCCGGGCAACTGTGATGAACTTACGCCACTGCATCTACGATCACAATCTCTGAGATGTGGGGGAACGCCCAGCACAGGGCTAGTCAGCCTGCATGTCAAGGCCTCCCTCCCCCTCCCCCACACAGCGGCAATGCTTTCACACCCGACGAGTAGCTCCCTGCCTACGCAGCGTAGTTGTGGAAGCAGGTGGCTACCCGCCATGTTTTGGGTTGCAGTGGCTGTGTGTGATGACACGCAGCCACCGCGGCCCACCCCAGCAACGGTCCGGACATGCCTACATTGTCCGGACCGCGCACCCCCCAACGGCGTTCAAACGCCGCAGACACGCCCCCTCCCACTCCACGACCTCCTCTACTTGTCAATCAGGCAGAGGTGATTGCACCAGTAAGATGCTTTCACATCTCACTGTGTGCGCACGTGCAGTGTGCACATGCACACAATGGGCTTCAGGCTGCGATCGCTGCCGTTGCAGCGTTCAGGTCTGAATTAGGCCCTAAGGCCTAAGTTATTTATATTTTCATTATTTTGTTCTAAGGAAATGTCAGACATCTCCTACATAATAGCCCAGATCTGTGACTCTGTGCCTGTGTCTCTAACGCTGGGCGTGGCTAGGAGCTCTCATTGGATTAGTGGCAGGTCTATCACACCCAGTACACATCTGATTGGGTGAGAAACGCCGTCCCACACAGGTTACATCCAATGTGAGGCTCTGCCCTTTGGCTTCTGTGCTTTCCCAGAGCAGGATTAACAATGGGACTGATGGAGCTGCAGCTCCAGCCCCACACCTCAAAATAGGCCCACTGCATCTGCAGCAACATACCCTTTAACAATTTGCACATAAAAATTGATACAAATTCGAAAAGGGGGCGTGGCCACGGGTACAGCGGGGTGCCCACGCCCCTTTTCCTATACTTTCAATGGAAACTTGAAGAGTCAAAAATCAGTACAGACCATAAAAAAGGGACTGTACCTGCCAAAAAAGTACAGCTAGAGGGTATGCCACTGCATCTGCAGCAAGTCTCTGCACTGTAGATAGCAAGAAAAAAAATCCTTTTACTGCAGTGTCCTATGTCCCGCTGCCAGTCCGCATGCCCCCTCTGGCATCAACAATCCCCACTCCCTAGCCGCTGCGCAGATGGATCAAAAGCTGCTGCGGCCACCGGCATAGATGTGTATGAAAGCGGCGCAGCGGAAGGCTTTCATAGCCCTCCCTGCGCCGCATACTCTCTGAGCCCCGGACCCTCCCCTGTGTGTGATGTCACAGAAGTGCCTCCCCGCCACAGCCACGCCCAGATCCCCAGATGCCCTGACTCCGAAACACAGCACCTGGGCTGCTGGCCTGGAAGCCCCAAGATGGCTAATGTAACGGATAGAGTGGGTGATATCGCGGAGGGTAATGTCTGGACGCTGAATCAATGTAAAAAGTGACAGTGCTGTGCAGTGGGTGTGCAGTCAGGGCTGGTGCTAGGGTGTTCGGCGCCCCCCTGCAAACTATAAATTTGCACCCTTGCATACTTTACAAAGGCACAGTGGACATTATACCCCCTGTATTAGAGACACTTACACATGTAACGCTCCCTGAACCAGTGACGCTTACACATGTAACGCCCCCCCTGTACCAGGGATGCTTACACACGTAACGCTTCCTGTACCAGTGATGCTTACACACGTAACGCCCCCCTGTACCTTTGATGCTTACACACATAACGCTCCCCTGTACCAGTGACACACACGTTATGCCCCCTGTACCAGTGACGCTTACATACGTAACGCCCCCTGTACCAGTGACGCTTACACACGTAACGCTCCCTGTACCAGTGACGCTTGCACACGTAACGCCCTCTGTACCAGTGCCACTTAGACACGTAGCGCCCCCCTGTACCAGTGACGTTTACACACGTAACGTCCCCTGTACCAGTGACGCTTACACACATTATGCCGCAGTCACACATACACACAAATACACACACAACATACACATATATACAAACACACACACATACATACTGTACATACATTACACACAAACACAGTCACACATATATACAGTATACACAGACACTGTATATATATACACACACACACACACACACACACACACACACTCACTCTCTTTCCAGACACTTACCTAATGAAGTCTGGCTGGCCGAAGTTGTAGCAGCTCATCCTCCTACTGCAGCATGGTCCCGTCTACCTCCGCCCCTTATTCCCATCTAGCTCTGCCCCCTTTGGCTCCCGCCCAGCCACTGAATGTCACACAGGGGAGGGGAGGGGGGAAAGGAGGCTTTGTGCTGCCGGCGCCGAGGGGGAGAGGACGTGTTGTGCTGCCGGCGCCGCTGCATGTGTGACAGCAGCCGGCAGCAGCAGCAGGGATAGCAGCGGCAGCTCAGCACAGGGATGCAGAGCTGGGAGAATGCCTCTTCTTCCTAGCGCCTCCCTTTGCTGAGCGGCTAGAGCCGGGCCTGTGTGCAATATCACTGGCACTGCACAGCACTCTTACCTTTTACATTGATTCAGCCAGTCAGTCAGTTCTGCCAGCCAGTCACTATTGTTAGCACCAGTGTCCCAACGCGCCGCATTACAGGGAAGTAGACACACTAAATAAACTATGGCTCCCAGAAGCCCTTAGCGCCGAAGCATTCCGGCCCCTTGGGCTGCTGGGAGCTGTAGTTTATTGAGTGCATCTTCTTCCCTGTAATGCGGCGCGTTGGAACACCAGCGCTAACAATAGTGATTGGCTGCTGTGCGAGTCTCCGGGAGAGCCACTGCCAAAGGGATGACAGCAGCTTAGCTGCTGACAGGAGGAGAAGCAGGAGAAGCATTACCCGCCCCTCCCCCACTCGCAGTACCTCCGGGCCCCATCCGTGGCACCCCCACACACCCCCTCCAGCACCCGCGGTAGCTCCAGACCCCCTCCCCCACCCACAGCACCCCCACACCCGCCCCTCCCGCCGCACCACTGCATCTACCCCTCCCCCACCCGCGGCACCAACGCACCAGTCCCTCCCACACCTGTAGCACCACCGCAAGCGCCCCTCCCCCTCTTGCGGCATCCCCGGATCCCATCCGTGTGTTCCCCGCACCCACCACTCCTATAACCAAAGCACCTACTAGGTGATTCATCAGGGCCTGGATGCGCTGTTCATACTGTTGCAAGGGGCTTCGACCCCTTAACCATTGCACGCCCTTTGTCCGTGCAATATTTAACCACTCACACAATTATGATTGGAGGTAATACCCCATATAATATAAATATAAGGTTTTGCAACGGTAAAGGGGGCATAGCCCCTTATTGCGGTGTGAAGAGCGCCCGTAGAGCGCAATGAATCACCTAGTCTTTAATAAGTATTCCCATTTAGGTGTCTTAAGGGTCTGGGGGTAAGAATTATATGGCTGTTTAACCCTGGAATGCTATAGTGGGGTACTGCTTCCCCCACTCACTTTGTTTTAGCTACAGAGATGGCAGCACTTTGTTACGGTATTTCTGCTTTCTGGTAATTTATGGCAGGGAAAGACCTATTCTGTAGCAGGTCTGAAACTCTAAATTTGTTTGCAGTGGTTGGGTTACTCATTAGAGCAGCGCTGGGAACCACATACCCCACAATAGTGTTCTAGCTGTATTTCACCTATACTTGCCTACTCTCCCAGTTCCTGCGGGAGACACACAATTTTTCGGGTAGTCCACTGCACCCCTGGAAGAATGGGCACCCCTCCCGAATCCTGCCCACTTCCTAGTGAAGTGAGCAGAATGGGGATATAAATACAGTGATTCCGCTGACCTGTGGAGGAGACGGGGCCTAATGATGCGATTATAAGCTAATTGCATCATTAGCCATGCCCTACCTCCCGTTCCTGCTAACCTGTTTCTCCTCTCCGGCCATCTTCTGGAGAGGAGGATGCCAATGTAGGAAAGTATGATATTCTTAGCAAAAAAAAAAAAAGGATATTTTTGAACTAAAGAAGGATACTAAAAAAACAACAAATAAAATCGTTTTAATTCTAAACATTCCTTGTGTGTGTCAAACATGGTATACTCTGTATACTTTTCTCCACAAATGGCTTTACAATGCAGACCCCTAGATATCTGGTGGTTTTACAGTACAGACCCCCAAACCTCTGACAGTGTTACAGTGCAGACTTCTAAATCTCAGGCAGTGTTACTGTGTAGACACCTAAACCTCTGACAGTATTACAGTGCAGGCACCTAAACCTCTGACAGTGTTACACTTCAGATCCCTAAACCTTGGACCTTTGGCAGCATTACGGTGCAGACCTCCAGATTGAGCCTGGGAATGAAACTTGTGGGGGTCCCTATAAGCATAACTGTAATACATAAAAATAGTATATCAATACAGGTGTGTGTGTGTGTGTGTGTGTGTGTGTGTGTGTGTGTGTGTATTTATTACAAGCCAATAAAAGGAGATTGGCTCACTTATTGATTCATCACAAAATCTCTTAAACCACAAGGCCTGCAATCTTGAAGCTTGGCAGGTAGCTTCTCCTTAGGTCGCAGGTGCTTGCTAAGAACCGGTTTTACAGATGTCACTGCCCATCCACGGAAATAGACAAAAATGGATGTGTGTATGTGTGTGTGTATGTATGTACAGTATGTATGTCTATATGTATGTTCCAGCATAACTCCGGAATGCCTGCAGCAATTTACACCAAACTTGGTACACATATGACTTACAATCTGTGAACAAACTCTGAGGGGGTAACACACCCCTATCACCCCTAGGGGTTAGGCAGCAGCACAGAGTATTTCTGCAGGCAGCATAACCCTGGAATGCCTGCAGCATTTTACACCAAACTTGGTACACATATGACTTACAATCTGGGAACAAATCCTGTGCGGGTAAGACATGCCTAGCACCCCTAGGGGTGAGGCATCAGCACAAAGTACTTCAGCAGACAGCATAACTCTGGAATAGCTGGTGCAATTTACACCAAACTTGGTACACATATGACTTACACTCTGGCAACAAACACTGTGGGGATAACACACGCTTAGCACCCCTTGGGGTGGGCCAGCAGCACAGACTATATCAGGACATGCATGATATGTCAGTGACAACAGGGCTTCATGTGACAGTGGCAGTGACCTGTTGTGAGGAGGGGAATGGAGGTAGCAGGAAGATACACGCTAAGAGTCATATATTGGGAGTAGCAAGGTCCCCAGCAGCACAGAGTATATTAGATGCATAATGTGCTGCGCTATATAAGAATCTGTCAATAAATCGATCATTTCACAGGGGCACTGACATGATGTGAGGAGGGGAATGGAGGCAGCAGGAAGCCACAGACTGAGAGTTGTATAGTGGGAAGAGCAGGGTCCCTTGGGGGACCAAAAAGTGGTCCGGCCACTACACAAAGTGGGTCAGGGAAGCAAGAAATGCCTATATACTAGATCTCCAACCAATGTCAATTAACGAACAACTGTCATTCTAATTTTCAATCCTCATACCGTAGCGATGCACGATTATGCAGCTAATATATATATATATATATATATACACATATATACATATATACACACACTCCAATTCACCTTGCAATCCTATGTTAGCCTCACTTTACATGCTTGTGTGCTCTCCACAAGGGGTTAATCTCCATATACGCAGTGTAATGGCGGCACTCCAAGACTTTTATTTATTTGCAAAATTGTGCTTTTATTTTATAGAGAGAGAGAGAGAGAGAGAGAGAGAGAGAGAGGGAGGATCATAATACAAATTACATAATACAACTGGAGGAATTGGAAGGTAATTCCCTTAAGAGAAATGTTAACAACTTGACAACGTGAAGATAACAATGGTGCCTCCGGTACCTGTCTAGATGCAGAGTTGGTAAGAATACTCTAGTAACAACGTATTGAGAGCTCACCTGAGATTCCTACTTCTGCTGTATAACTTCAAACTGCTGTATGCGATGCGTTCCAACAAACAAGGTCAGTGCTTTCAGTTCTGCAGTGTAAATATCTTTTCATGGTAAAGGTTTATAAAACCTTGTATTTGGCTGTGTTTGCTGGTATCTAGATGTCTGAGTGGCCATAAAACATAAACACTGCCATATCTACAGTAATAGTACTGAAGCTCAGCTGTGTATTCTGATGTAAGTAGTAAACGTACACTAAATGTCCACAGTGTGTCACCATTTCCTCATTAGTTGTTACTGTCAAGCACTTATGTTCACAAAGGCAACGCTGCAGTTGGAAGAAGGAAGATTGTTTTTTGGGGGCATATTTACTAAACAAATCTTTTCTCTCATTTGCGAGGGAAGGAAGATTCCTGTCCGGACCAGCTTGTGACAGAGCTCCAGTGAGCAGACCGAAGCTGGAGAAGAGACCTCGGGAGGATGGAAGCAAGGAGGATGGTTACTGCAGTTATAGGGACTTGAAAGCATGAACTGTGGAAGACTGAAGCTGGAACAGAAGATGCTTGAAAACATGGACTGCTGTAGATCACTGAAGATAACCGATGGCAATCGGTAGTGATGAAGTACTTGAAGACAGTCGATGGTAATCAATGCCGGAGATTACTGAAGATAACCAATGGAAATCGGTACTGGAGAACACTTGAAGACAATTGATATTATTTGATGTTTGAAGATCACTGGAGATAACTGATGGCAATTGGTACTGGAAAACACTTGGAGACAATCAATGTTATTCAATGCTGGAAATCACAGGTGGCAATCGGTACTAAAGGATACTTGATGTTATGCACACCAGTGCCAGCAGGAATGTACTGGTGTCTGAACGGAGAGGGATGCAAAACAAATGAACTCACAGACAGACTGGGGAATATGACATTACATACACAGAAGGTGATAGGGTAACAAAATAAACACAAAGTGAACAGAGAAGCCCAAAGGCTAAGAAACTGGGTGTCTCCCTAGTATTAGGAATGCTCAGATGGAAAGAAGCGAGATGTTGTGATTTAATACGTAGAGAACCCGAAATGCTGTTGCTAAGGGCAACAGCAAAACCCTAAAGGGTTACCAACGGGTGTGGCAGTAAACTCCTTGGTCAGAGATGGAATAATAGACACAAGGAGAGTCTCCACAATCCTAGTCCTCACTTGCAGTGCACTGGTTCATCTTACTGCCACTAAACTGACACCTGAACACCTTGCACAGTGAGAAAGGATTTTGGCAGGCAAGTCTGAGAATACAGCCGCAAACTTGCTAGGTTCACAGAGTAGCAAAAGAACCCCAGCAGGTTAAACGACTGACTCCAGTCTTACTGCTAGGTCTGGATTGGCAGAGTGTAATACCAAATCCCAAGGCCTATTTGCAGTAAGCAACAAACAAATACAAAGTTTACACAGTACTAGCTAGCTTTCAGGAACTGACTAACCAACAAAGATTCAGCAGCATCTGCCTAACCTGAGAAGAGGGTTTATATAGCAGGTGCTGTCCACGCCCCACTCAGACCTCACAGACTGTGAGCACAAAAACCAGCACCGGATCCCCTGCCGTGCACAGAGCCTGTAACCACTGCACAGCAAAAGACCCGAACCGGAGTATCAGCTACGCTCAGGTTACTCCGCTAGCACTTGTCTCCCGGTTGCCATGACGACGTGGCAGCACAGAGCAGGAGACCCTAACAGTACCCCCCCTCTGACGAGGGGTCAAAGAACCCCTACCACCGGGTTTATCGGGGAACTGCGAGAAGAAAGAGCGTAACAGTCTGGGGGCATGAAGATCACAACTGCGCACCCACGACCGCTCCTCCGGGCCATACCCCTTCCAGTGCACCAAAAATGACAGCCGACCCCGAACCATCTTGGAGTCAAGAATCCTTTCAACTACAAACTCCCTCTGGCCACGTATCAGAAGAGGGGAAGGTCTTCCACTGGAAGAAGGATTACTAATCGCCCGTTTTAAAAGGGAACAATGAAATGTTTTATTGATACCCAAAGAACGGGGTAGATCTAACTGAAATGCCACCGGATTGATAACCCTAGTGATCTTATAAGGACCGATGAACCGGGGGCCTAACTTATGAGATGGCTGTCTCAACTTCAAATTCTTGGTAGACAACCAGACGAAGTCTCCTAATTTGAAGCTGCAGGGTCTTTTCCACTTATCAAAAACCCTTTTGGTCACTAATGACACAGACACAAGGGCTTTCTTCACTTTCCTCCAAATACCTCTAAGGACCGAAACCACAGAGGAACCACCAGGCGTGGAGTCCAGGGGGTCAAAAGAATTGGTCTTAGGATGATGCCCATACACACAAAGGAAGGGAGAGATCCCTGTAGCAGAGTGAGCCGCGTTGTTATAGGCAAACTCCGCCATGGACAGATGAGCAACCCAGTCAGTCTGACACTTGGACACATAACACCTGAGGAACTGCTCCAAGGACTGGTTCACCCTTTCAGTCTGCCCATTAGACTGCGGATGGTAGCCTGACGACAAGCTGACAGAAATCTGGAGATCGGAACAAAATGCCCTCCAGAATTTGGCCACAAACTGGGATCCGCGGTCAGAGACCACATCAAGTGGCAACCCGTGGAGGCGCACAACATGCAGCATAAATAATTCAGACAGGAGTCTGGCCGATGGCAGCCCAACCAATGGAACGAAGTGCGCCATCTTCGAAAACCTGTCAACGACAACCCAGATGGCTGTCATCCTCGAGGATTTGGGCAAGTCCACCACAAAATCCATTGAAATGTGGGTCCATGGCTTAGATGGAATAGAGAGTGGATGTAATGGGTCAACAGGAACCCCTCTAGGAGTCTTATTTCGGGCACAGATGTCACATGCCCGAACCCACTGATCCACATCCCTAGCCACCGAGGGCCACCACACCGCCCTAGATAGCAACTCCCGAGTTCTGGCAATACCCGGGTGACCTGCCGACTTCTTGGCATGGAATTCCAGGAACACTCGCTGTCTTAACCTAGGAGGCACAAACAAAAGACCTGTCACGATCCGGGTATCTGGACGCCATTTCTTACCCATCAGATGCCTCCTAAGGCTGGCTCAGCGCTCCAGGACCGGATCCCATCTGTTATCCTGATGTTTACATTCCTGCATCCTCTCCTGTCTCTCTGAGACGCGGTCACAGTAAACGCCATATTACATCTGGCATGGCGTCTCCCGCGGCCTCCGCCGCCGTCCCTGAGTTTCTGCATGCAAAGTGTCAGAGTGGCGATTACGTCAGCCGCGGCCTCCGCTGTGCCCGCGTGGTTTGGATGTGCATTCATCAGTCTGGCGTCTCCTGTCTCCTGTGGCCGGCTCCGCCATTGCTGCTTCAATTCTCACATGGATTACAAACCAAACTTCCCTCCAAGTGTCTGCATGGGCGCAGCCATCTTGGATTTTGTCATCTGATCATTTCCACCAATCTGCTGTCTGTATTGTTGATTTGCATAATTGCCTAGCCAACCCCTTCCTTGCTGCAGGTATAAGTAAGCTGTGCCTGAGCAAGGAAGGCGTCAGTGCTTTGGTTGTCAAACCTAGTTCCAGTTTGTCTCTCTTCTGTGAATGTCTTCCAGGTTCCAGCTCCTGTCTCCAGACTTCTGCTATAGAGACCCGCACCAGCATTCCATCTGCGGTGTAGCCTGACTCTCCGATCCATACTGGACTCACCTGTTTCCAGCTACAACATCACCTGCTTCCAGCTCAGCTTCCAGCAGTGTACAGCTTCTCTTAAAGGGCCGGTGTCCTTTCTGCAGTTTACCACTCTCCACCGGTATTATTTTTTCTCCGCTCTCAAATTCTACATTTCATCTACATTGCATCGCTCTCAAGCTTTATTTATTATTTAACTGGTTCCAGCCAGTATCCACTCCGTGCCAACACCTGTCTGGTTCTAACCAGTACCCACAGCAGCATTTTATCTACAGCAGTCCAGCTTTCCCTGGAACACCAGCTGGTACGACCCTGGGCTTTCCTCATTGCTACAGTTGAGCCTGGTAAGGACTTTCCAACTTGCAGATAATAAGAACTGTCTCATACCACCAGAGCTCTGTGGCCCCTGCCACCCTGTAGTACCCAGGAACTGTATTATTATTTCTCTGCTGATTTTTATGTTACTTTTTACTGCTACTGTGATGCATGGAGTTTGTCATAAATAAATATCATTGACTTTTACTCAAGTTGTCGTGGTCACGCCTTCGGGCGGTTTCTCTTCATGTTACTTACATGTCCAGGGGTCTGATACAACCTCCCAGGTTCCGGTACATCTCAGCCCCTACAACTGAGGCTGCCTTCCGTCAGCTCAGGCCCTCAGTTGTGACAGTAAGCACTGACCAAATGAATCCAGCCGGAGACCAGGATCAAGCGGCCAGGCCGATGCAAGAACTGGCAGCCCGACTTGAACATCAGGAGGCTGCACAGGGCCACATCATCCGCTGTCTCCAGGATCTCTCTACTCGGCTGGATGGGATTCAGACAACTCTCCGTGGATCAGGCGCATCTGGGGCGTCAACCACAGTGACTCCAACTATAACCCCACCCACCTTACCCGTTTCTGCTCCACGTCTTCATCTTCCAACGCCAGCAAAATTTGACGGATCTCCAAGATTCTGCAGGGGATTTCTCAACCAGTGTGAGATTCAGTTTGAGCTACAACCTGGCAATTTTCCCAGTGACCGTACAAAAATTGCCTACATCATCTCACTTCTCAGTGGCTCAGCCCTTGACTGGGCATCACCGTTATGGGAGAGGTCCGACACCCTGCTATCTTCTTACACTGCATTCGTGTCAACATTCAGGCGCATCTTCGACGAGCCAGGCCGGGTAACTTCAGCTTCGTCTGAGATTCTCCGTTTACGCCAGGGATCACATACTGTAGGACAATATCTTATACAGTTCCAGATCCTGGCATCTGAACTGGCATGGAACGACGAGGCCCTGTATGCTGCATTCTGGCATGGTTTATCCGAGCGTATTAAAGATGAGTTAGCTACCAGAGACTTACCCTCCAAGTTAGATGAGCTAATCTCACTTTGTACAAAAGTTGACTTACATTTCAGAGAGAGAGCAACTGAGCGTGGAAGATCATCTGCTCCAAAATCTTCTGCTCCTCCTCCTCGCCAACTGTCACCAACTAAAGATGAACCCATGCAAATTGGCCATTCCCGTTTAACTCCTGCTGAGCGCCGAATACGTCTCTCTGAGTCTCTCTGTCTGTATTGTGCAGCTTCGTCTCACACTGTTAATGCCTGTCCCAAACGTCCGGGAAAACTCCAAATCCTAGCTCGCCAAGGAGAGGGCCGGCTAGGAGTAATGATCTCCTCTCCATCTCCTCAAGATTGTAATCTCCCAGTCTCGCTTCAAGTTGCTCAACGTTATCAAAACGTCATTGCCCTCCTGGATTCCGGAGCAGCTGGGAACTTTATTACCGAAGCCTATGTTAAACGGTGGTCCCTACCCACCGAGAGACTTCCTTCCTCCTTTTCCTTAACTGCCGTGGATGGCAGTAAATTTTTTGATACAGTTATTGCTCTAAGGACTCTACCAGTTCGTCTGAGAGTGGGAGTTCTTCATTCCGAACTTATTTCACTTTTAGTGATTCCAAGAGCCACACATCCTGTGGTCCTGGGCCTTCCATGGCTCCGTCTTCACAATCCTACAATTGATTGGACGACTACGCAAATCCTGGCATGGGGTCCCTCCTGTGCTGAGACATGTTTGTTTAAAGTGTTGCCTGTCTGTTCTTCCTCCCCCAGGTCGTCTGATGTTCCACCTCCTCCATATCAAGATTTCACGGATGTGTTCAGTAAAGCTTCTGCTGATATCCTTCCTCCTCATAGAGAATGGGACTGCCCGATTGATCTCGTTCCAGGGAAGGTTCCACCTCGAGGCCGAACTTATCCGTTGTCTCTGCCCGAGATGCATTCTATGGAGGAATACATTAAAGAGAACCTAGCAAAGGGGTTCATTCGACCTTCTTCTTCTCCAGCCGGCGCAGGCTTCTTTTTTGTAAAAAAGAAAGATGGTGGTCTGCGGCCGTGCATCGACTACAGAGGTTTGAACGACATTACCATCAAGAACCGCTATCCTTTACCCCTGATTACTGAGCTCTTTGACAGAGTTAGCGGAGCTACCATCTTTACAAAGCTGGACTTGAGAGGTGCATACAATCTCATCCGGATCCGTGAGGGTGACGAGTGGAAGACCGCATTTAACACCCGTGACGGACATTATGAGTACCTCGTCATGCCCTTCGGATTGAGCAATGCTCCAGCTGTCTTCCAGCATTTCGTCAATGAGATCTTCAGAGACATTCTATACCGTCATGTCGTGGTCTATCTAGATGATATCCTCATTTTTGCCAACAATTTAGAGGAACATCGTTTTTGGGTAAAGGAGGTTCTGTCCCGTCTCCGTGTCAATCATCTCTATTGCAAATTAGAGAAATGCGTCTTTGAAGTCAAGTCCATTCCGTTTCTAGGGTACATTGTGTCCGGTTCCGGACTAGAGATGGATCCTGAGAAACTACAAGCAATCCAGAATTGGCCGGTACCCTTAACCCTCAAAGGGGTCCAGAGGTTCTTGGGGTTCGCCAATTATTACCGAAAGTTTATACGAGACTTTTCCACCATTGTGGCGCCTATTACTGCTTTCACCAAGAAGGGTGCTAACCCGTCCAAGTGGTCTGAAGAAGCCATGCAAGCTTTTCATCTTTTAAAACAGAGGTTCATCTCTGCGCCTGTCCTGAAACAGCCTGACATCGACTCTCCTTTCATCCTAGAGGTGGATGCCTCCTCCGTTGGAGTAGGAGCGGTGTTATCTCAGAGGGCTAAAGATGGCCATTTACATCCTTGCAGTTTCTTCTCACGGAAGTTCTCCCCAGCTGAGCGCAACTATGCCATTGGCGACCAGGAGTTGCTAGCCATCAAGCTCGCTCTAGAGGAGTGGAGATATCTGTTGGAGGGAGCTTCTCATTCAATCACCATCCTTACAGACCACAAGAACCTTCTATATCTGAAAGGCGCACAATGTCTCAACCCTCGTCAGGCCAGATGGGCACTTTTCTTTTCCAGGTTCGACTTTAAACTCCAGTTCTGTCCGGGCTCTCAGAATCGCAAGGCCGATGCCCTTTCCCGCTCATGGGAGCAAGAAAATGAGTCAGAGTCTTCAGACAAGCATCCTATTATAAATCCGTTGGCATTCTCCACGGTAGGGATGGACTTTACGCCCCCATCAGGGAAAAGTTTTGTGAAGCCGACACTAAGGAAGAAGCTCATGCATTGGGCCCATGCTTCCCGCTTTGCCGGACATACAGGTATCCAAAAAACCCTGGAGTTTATCTCTAGGTCCTATTGGTGGCCAACTCTGAAAAAGGACGTTTTGGAGTTTATTGCATCTTGCCCAAAGTGTGCTCAACATAAGGTATCCCGCCAGTCGCCTGCGGGGCAACTGGTTCCACTATCTGTTCCACGTCGACCATGGACCCATCTGTCGATGGATTTTATTACAGATTTACCCATGTGCAACAAGTTCAATACCATCTGGGTGGTAGTTGACCGGTTCACCAAGATGGCACACTTCATTCCTCTCACCGGTCTTCCGTCAGCTTCCAAGTTGGCTCAAATATTCATACAAGAGATCTTCCGACTCCACGGTCTTCCTGAAGAAATCATCTCAGATCGAGGAGTTCAATTCACAGCCAAATTCTGGCGAAGTTTATGTCAAGTCCTCCAAGTCAAGCTAAAGTTTTCCACGGCTTACCATCCTCAGACCAATGGTCAAACTGAGAGGGTGAATCAGGAGTTGGAGGCCTTCCTCCGCATCTATGTGTCCTCCTCTCAAGATGACTGGGTTCAATTACTTCCCTGGGCCGAGTTCTGTCATAACAACCAGTATCATTCTTCATCTGCTTCAACACCATTCTTCACTAACTTTGGATTCCACCCTAAAGTCCCTGAGTTCCAACCGCTTCCAGCAACTTCTGTTCCCGCAGTGGATATCACCTTGCATCAGTTTGCCAATATCTGGAAGAGCGTACGATCAGCTCTGCTCAAGGCATCGTTCAGGTACAAGAAGTTTGCGGATAAGAAGCGTCGAGCAGTTCCTGCTCTCAAGGTGGGTGATCGGGTATGGTTATCCACGAAGAATTTGAGGTTAAGAGTTCCCAGTATGAAGTTTGCACCTCGCTACATTGGTCCTTTTAAAATTGAACAAGTCATCAACCCTGTTGCTTACAGACTCCAGTTGCCTCCCTTCTTAAAAATACCCAGGACATTCCATGTTTCCCTGTTGAAACCGCTGATCTTGAATCGGTTTCATTCCTCACTTCCTCCAACTCCGAAAGTCCAAACTCAACGAGGCGTTGAGTACGAAGTGGCCAAGATCCTGGACTCACGTCACCGTTACGGTCAACTACAGTATCTTATTGACTGGAAGGGTTACGGCCCTGAGGAACGTTCATGGACCAATGCTTCTGATGTCCATGCTCCTGCCTTGGTCCGGAGATTCCATTCCAAGTTTCCTCAAAAGCCAAAGAAGTGTCCTGGGGCCACTCCTAAAGGGGGGGGGTGCTGTCACGATCCGGGTATCTGGACGCCATTTCTTACCCATCAGATGCCTCCTAAGGCTGGCTCAGCGCTCCAGGACCGGATCCCATCTGTTATCCTGATGTTTACATTCCTGCATCCTCTCCTGTCTCTCTGAGACGCGGTCACAGTAAACGCCATATTACATCTGGCATGGCGTCTCCCGCGGCCTCCGCCGCCGTCCCTGAGTTTCTGCATGCAAAGTGTCAGAGTGGCGATTACGTCAGCCGCGGCCTCCGCTGTGCCCGCGTGGTTTGGATGTGCATTCATCAGTCTGGCGTCTCCTGTCTCCTGTGGCCGGCGCCGCCATTGCTGCTTCAATTCTCACATGGATTACAAACCAAACTTCCCTCCAAGTGTCTGCATGGGCGCAGCCATCTTGGATTTTGTCATCTGATCATTTCCACCAATCTGCTGTCTGTATTGTTGATTTGCATAATTGCCTAGCCAACCCCTTCCTTGCTGCAGGTATAAGTAAGCTGTGCCTGAGCAAGGAAGGCGTCAGTGCTTTGGTTGTCAAACCTAGTTCCAGTTTGTCTCTCTTCTGTGAATGTCTTCCAGGTTCCAGCTCCTGTCTCCAGACTTCTGCTATAGAGACCCGCACCAGCATTCCATCTGCGGTGTAGCCTGACTCTCCGATCCATACTGGACTCACCTGTTTCCAGCTACAACATCACCTGCTTCCAGCTCAGCTTCCAGCAGTGTACAGCTTCTCTTAAAGGGCCGGTGTCCTTTCTGCAGTTTACCACTCTCCACCGGTATTATTATTTCTCCGCTCTCAAATTCTACATTTCATCTACATTGCATCGCTCTCAAGCTTTATTTATTATTTAACTGGTTCCAGCCAGTATCCACTCCGTGCCAACACCTGTCTGGTTCTAACCAGTACCCACAGCAGCATTTTATCTACAGCAGTCCAGCTTTCCCTGGAACACCAGCTGGTACGACCCTGGGCTTTCCTCATTGCTACAGTTGAGCCTGGTAAGGACTTTCCAACTTGCAGATAATAAGAACTGTCTCATACCACCAGAGCTCTGTGGCCCCTGCCACCCTGTAGTACCCAGGAACTGTATTATTATTTCTCTGCTGATTTTTATGTTACTTTTTACTGCTACTGTGATGCATGGAGTTTGTCATAAATAAATATCATTGACTTTTACTCAAGTTGTCGTGGTCACGCCTTCGGGCGGTTTCTCTTCATGTTACTTACATGTCCAGGGGTCTGATACAACCTCCCAGGTTCCGGTACATCTCAGCCCCTACAACTGAGGCTGCCTTCCGTCAGCTCAGGCCCTCAGTTGTGACAAGACCTACCGGAAGGTCTGGAGGAGCCTGCTCCTGTGCTCTAAGGACTAATGACAAGAGGTCCTGGGTAATGCCCACTTTAATACATGATGGGGACACAATGGGCAATGGCTCCTCGGTGGTCTCCTGGATTGGAGCAAAACTCAGCGAGAGCGCATCAGCCTTGATGTTTTTTGACCCAGGGCGATATGTTATCAAAAAATTAAAGCGAGCAAAAAACAAAGCCCATCGTGCCTGCCTGGCATTGAGGCGCTTCGCTGACTCTAAATATGCCAAATTCTTATGGTCAGTGAGAATTGAGACCACAAACTTAGCCCCCTCAAGCCAGTGTCTCCACTCCTCGAGTGCATCCTTTATAGCCAACAATTCCCGGTTACCCACGTCATAATTCATCTCGGCAGGCGAAAATTTACGGGAAAAGTAAGCACAGGGATGAAGGCGATTATCAGACACCCCCATCTGAGAGAGCACTGCCCCAATACCCATCTCAGAGGCATCCACCTCCACCACAAAAGGACGCTCTGGATCTGGGTGTCGCAGCACCTTGGCCGAGACAAATGCCCTTTTGAGACGGGCAAAAGCCGCTTTGGCCTCACAAGACCAGTGAGCAACATCCGCCCCTTTCTTAGTGAGTGCCACCAAGGGCGCCACTATAGACGAAAATCCAGCGATAAATCGTCTATAAAAATTCGCAAAGCCCAGAAAACGCTGAAGCGCCTTCAAACTAGTGGGCTGCACCCAATCCAGGACTGCCTGTACCTTGGAACCCTCCATTTGGAAACCTTCTGGGGAGATAATATATCCTAGAAATGCGATTTGCTGAACTTCAAATTCGCACTTCTCCAGCTTCGCCCCAAGCCGGTGGTCTCTGAGTTTCTGGAGGACTAAGCGTACATGCTTCCGATGTTCCTCCAGGGAATGGGAGAAGATTAGGATGTCATCTAAGTATACAACTAAGAATCTATCCAAATATTCCCTGAGCACATCGTTCATGAAGTCCTGGAAGACTGCCGGGGCATTACAGAGCCCAAAAGGCATCACCAAATATTCATAATGCCCTGAGTGGGTATTAAAGGCAGTCTTCCATTCATCCCCCTCTCTTATTCGGATTAGATTGTACGCACCGCGTAGGTCAATCTTAGAAAAAATGGTGGTAGTACGAAGCTGGTCAAACAAGACCGAAATGAGAGGCAGTGGGTATGAGTTTTTAATCGTGATACGGTTCAATTCCCTGAAGTCGATGCAGGGTCGCAACGAACCGTCCTTTTTACCCACGAAGAAGAACCCCGACCCAACTGGAGACTGTGAAGGTCTGATAAATCCCTTAGCCAAGTTCTCCTGAATGTACTCTGCCATAGCCTGAGTCTCAGGACGTGACAGGGAGTACAACCTGCTCTTGGGAAGCTTAGCATTCGGCAACAAATCAATGGCACAGTCATAGGGGCGATGGGGAGGTAGTACCTCTGCAACTCTTTTGGAGAACACGTCCGCAAAATCTGCATAACATCCTGGCAATCCTGGCAAACTTAGCTGCGAAAGCCTGACTGGAAGGCTCAAGCAACTCCTGAAACAATCAGTACCCAACTAAGAATCTCCCCAGAGACCCAGTCAAATTGAGGATTGTGGGCCCTTAACCAGGGTAACCCCAACACCAATGGGGCAAAAGTACAGACAGTCACATAAAAGGACAATTTTTCAGAGTGTGTGGCTCCAATAAACAAAGAAATCTGGCTAGTGCAAGAGGTAATTTTACCCTGGGATAATGGTTCCCCGTTTAACCCACAAATCTCAATTTCCGATGCCAAGGGTACTAAGGGAACAGAGTGTTTCAGGGCGAATTGGAGGTCCATAAAAACCCCATCGGCCCCACTGTCCACAAAGGCCTCAGTCTTGACAGTTTGACCGAGGATCTTCAAGGTCACCGGAATGATAAAAGTCTTCTTGGGAAATTCTGACTTCTGGCCTGACAGGATATTTCCCATCACCCTCAGGCCCTGAAGTTTTCCGGCTTTTCTGGGCATGATACTACCACATGACCTTTATTCCCACAGTACAAACATAACCCCTGCTGTCTCCTCCGCGTCTTCTCACGCGAGGAGAGGCGGGTAGCCCCAATCTGCATAGGCTCCTCGGAAAATTCCTCAGAGTCTGAGGTTCCCTTGGGAAAGAAGGAAACCTCGGTCTCCCTTTCAAGCCTGCGCTCTCTCAGCCGTCTATCCACCCGAATGGATAACTGCATGAGCTGATCCAAGCTATCAGGCAAGGGATATTGTACCAGTTGGTCTTTTAACTAGTTAGAAAGACCTCTTCGGTACTGGTGTCTCAGGGCTGGGTCATTCCACTGGGTATCATGGGCCAACCTCCGAAACTCCGTACAATAAACCTCAACTGGCCTTCGCCCTTGCTTAAGGATCGAAATCTGAGCCTCGGCTGAGGCCGTCTTGTCAGGGTCATCATACAACATGCCCAATGCCGTAAAAAAAGCATCAACACTTTTAAGCGATGGACAGTCAGGCTGCAACCCATATGCCCAGACCTGTGGGTCTCCTTGTAGCAAGGAAATCACTATGCCCACCCGCTGAATCTCCGACCCAGAAGACTGAGGCCTAAGCTGGAAATATAGCTTGCAGCTCTCCTTGAAACAAAAGAACTGCGAGCGATCTACAGAAAAACGATCCGGGAGATTTACTTTCGGCTCCTTAACCCCTGAAGGTACTGCTGCTGCGGGAGCTCCGCCAGCGGCCTGCGAGGTATGCATTTTAATGGACAAATCATTAAATTGTCGAGTCAGGACCTGCACCTGATCGACCACCTGTTGCAAAGTATTTTGAGGGGTATGCTCCATATTCCCACAAAATTTCAACAGGAGTATTTGGCTGCTGAATATGTTATGCACACCAGTGCCAGCAGGAATGTACTGGTGTCTGAACGGAGAGGGATGCAAAACAAATGAACTCACAGACAGACTGGGGAATATGACATTACATACACAGAAGGTGATAGGGTAACAAAATAAACACAAAGTGAACAGAGAAGCCCAAAGGCTAAGAAACTGGGTGTCTCCCTAGTATTAGGAATGCTCAGATGGAAAGAAGCGAGATGTTGTGATTTAATATGTAGAGAACCCGAAATGCTGTTGCTAAGGGCAACAGCAAAACCCTAAAGGGTTACCAACGGGTGTGGCAGTAAACTCCTTGGTCAGAGATGGAATAATAGACACAAGGAGAGTCTCCACAATCCTAGTCCTCACTTGCAGTGCACTGGTTCAGCTTACTGCCACTAAACTGACACCTGAACACCTTGCACAGTGAGAAAGGATTTTGGCAGGCAAGTCTGAGAATACAGCCGCAAACTTGCTAGGTTCACAGAGTAGCAAAAGAACCCCAGCAGGTTAAACGACTGACTCCAGTCTTACTGCTAGGTCTGGATTGGCAGAGTGTAATACCAAATCCCAAGGCCTATTTGCAGTAAGCAACAAACAAATACAAAGTTTACACAGTACTAGCTAGCTTTCAGGAACTGACTAACCAACAAAGATTCAGCAGCATCTGCCTAACCTGAGAAGAGGGTTTATATAGCAGGTGCTGTCCACGCCCCACTCAGACCTCACAGACTGTGAGCACAAAAACCAGCACCGGATCCCCTGCCGTGCACAGAGCCTGTAACCACTGCACAGCAAAAGACCCGAACCGGAGTATCAGCTACGCTCAGGTTACTCCGCTAGCACTTGTCTCCCGGTTGCCATGACGACGTGGCAGCACAGAGCAGGAGACCCTAACACTTGGAGACAATCAATGTTATTCGATACTGAAGATCACTGGAGATAACCGATGGAAATCGGTACTGGAGACCACTAGAAGGCAATCGATATTATCAATGTTGGAGATCACTGGAGATAACTGGTGGCAATCGGTACTGGAGAACACTAGAAGACAAACGATATTATTAGATGTTTGAAAATGTTTGAAAGACAACCGAGGGCAATCAGTACTGGTAAACACTTGGAGGCAATCAATGTTTATTCGATGTTGAAGATCACTGGAGATAACCAATGGCAACTAGAAAATATTTGTGAACTAGACTGTGGAGAAGGACCAGTTTGCAGGATAGCTGGAACAGAACTGGTATACGCTGGAACCGGTAAACGTTGGCACCAGGCTGGAACTGGTAAAGAGTCAGTGGGTGCTAGAATGACACAACACAGGAGTCCATAGGCAGGTAATTATCAGACAGAATCCCTGCAGATCTGTGGATGATAATAAAGCACTGATATCAGAAAGTGCTTTTGCAAGATCTTTATACCCCTGGGTGACTGCAGTCTGGCTAGGAGTATCGTGATCACAGACTGGCTTCCAGTTGGCTTTCTCCAACTCTGGAGAAAAATCGGTTGTGGAATCCATTAAGAACTTGCAAAGGGAATTGAGACAATACCGTCATAAGAACTCTGCAATTCTGGTCCAGCACTTCCAGCTGGAAGTTAACTCTGCATAATCAGTCAGCAGCTTGGAACACAAACACATGCTGTAGCTTGGAAGCTTAAGTCTGCATAGAGCTTTGTAAGACTGAAAGAAATTCTGAAACCCCTACAGAACAGGAGGTAAGGTACAAGGAACAGGATCATGACAATTCCTAGTAGGTCAACGCGTCTGTGGGGCCTGTTTTGTGTGTTGTCATGTAGCCCCACCCCCCAGGGCCAGATTAAGGGCCACATGGGCCTGGAGCTGAAAATATTCAAGGGCCTATTGAGAAAACAGGGGAGGTTTGATCAGTGCTGTGTGGGTGTGGCCAGAGCCATATGGGCATATACACCCTCTACACCGGTGGTAGCCAACCTTGGTTCTCCAGAGCTACCAACAGTTCACTGTTTCCAACTCACCTAGCAGATGCACAGTAGTCCTTACTCACTGCCAAATTTTAAAAGATCCACAGTTGGATCTAATTACTTCACTTGTGATTCTGTGAGGAGACCTGGAAAATGTGAACTGTTGGTATCTCTCGAGGACCAGGGTTGGCTACCCCCTGCTCTACACTATCAGCTCCAATGTCACCCTAAATATGTAAAAAAAAAATTTTTAAATGCATAATTTTATGAGAAAAATAGAAATGTAAGCTTAATAGTTATGCTTTGTGGCAGACCATGTGGACAGCTGCTGGCTAGTGATCATCATGCTGCCATGATGATGGGCCTATTTTTATGTGTAGGCCTGGAGCTGGAGCTCCATCTGCCCTATTGTTAATCTGGCCCTGCCACCCTCCACGTGACAGTCAGTCCACTGCACTCAGTACACTGCATTCATACTGTTATTCCATCTCTGCAGTACAGCACCTCTGCTATCCAGTGATGCTGCCATGGCTACACGGTATGTTATATCTCTTGTGCTGCCCATGTCGGGCCACTTCTCCAAAATTTTACAGGGCCACTTATAGTTCCAAATCTGCCACTGGTCTGTAGCAAAAGACACATGGAAGGCTGCGATTGCGTACAATCAGGCCCTATGAGGGGTCATCCCTCCCCGTCAACAGACCCCACCCCCTCATTAGACCACACTCCCATTAGAGCTACTTCCATAAATTTCCCGGGCTGGTTTGCCATCCCAATCCACCCCTGGTCTTAGCCATTATAGCCTATACTGTAGGCTATTGGTTACCAACTGGCTGTTGATGTACCCTGGGGCGCTTCAAGGACATTGGCGTATCTGTAATAGGTGTAATGTGTGCGGTGCACAGGGGCCCCTGGCTCCAGAGAGGCCCACACACCGCACACCCCCTGCATTCATTTAACTATACTTACCACTCTGCGGCCTGGCGCTGGGTGCAGAGCTGTTAAAATCACTGATATAATGGCAACCGCTGCAATTTTCAGGTGATTCTAGCATTCGTAATAGAGATGTCCTCGGGAACGGGTCTGGGACTCAGGGTCGACAGCACAAAGGTCGACACACTTTAGGTCGGCGCCAATTGGTCGACACACCTTAGGTCGACATGGTCAAAAGGTCGACAGGAACAAGGTCGACCTGGAAAAAGGTCGACATGGGTTTTTTATGTTTTTTTGGTGTCGTTTTCTTCGTAGAGTGACCGGGAACCCGAATTAGTGTACCGCGTTCGCTTGCCATGCTTCGGGCATGGTGCCTTCGCTCCGCTACCGCTTCGCTCGGCACACTTTACCGTTCCAATCGTAGTCCACGTGGATCGTTAAGTATGAAAAGGTTCAAAAAAAGAAAAAAACCGTGAACAACTCATGTCGACCTTTTTCCATGTCGACCTTGTTCCTGTCGACCTTTTGTCCATGTCGACCAATTAGCGTCGACCTAAAGTGTGTCGACCTTTGTGCTGTCGACCTGGAGTCCGGATACCCTCGGGAACACGGCACGGGCACCATGTTCCCGGAGACCTGCGCATGCGCAGTAGACAGAGTCTTCTGCATTGCCAGAGAGGAGGGGCCCCCATTGGAGCCTGCACACAGGCCTCCTCCTCTCTTAAACCGCCCTGCTAATGGCACTTACAAGGGTGCCATGGGCTGGTGGTCCAAGAACAATTAAAATTATTTTTAGTCAATGTAATAGGCAAAACCAGTGGTTGTAGCTGCCAGTCATAAAATATATGGACTATTTTCACTCACTACTGACACCAGGTACTCTCCCTGCCAAAGATAGCTTTGGGTAAATAGTGACTGGTGTTAGAATATCTGCCCTTATGGCTCCATCAAGCCAAAAGTAATTTCTTGGATTTTTTCTGGTGTGTATAAGTGCTGGTTTGGTGTGTAATTATGGAAGGAATGGGCATTTTTTTCATGCTGTCTGTTTCTCCGTTATATTTACAAGTTACAGTTATTACAAACAAAATACATTTTTGCTACAAAGAGGAAACCCTCTATGGCCGGGTGTGGTATGGAGGGTCGACCACACTTAGGTCGGCATTGTCTAGGTTGACCAGTATTGGTCGACAGGGATTATAGGTCGACAGGGTTTCTAGGTCGACAGGTCAAAAGGTCGATATAAGTTTTTTTTTTTAAAAATTGGTGCCGTTTTCTCAGTACAGTGACCGGAAACCCCAATTAGTGCACCGTGTCCTCTCGCATGGCCATGTGGCTCGTTAAGTATGAAAAAGTAAAAAAAACGAATAATATTGTGAAAAACTCATGTCGACCTTTTGACCTGTCGACCTAGAACATGTCGACCTAGAGACCCTGTTGCCCTAGAAACCCTGTCGAACTAGTTACTGTCGACCAATAGTTGGTCGACCTAGACATTGTCGACCTAGAGACCGGATACCACATGGCCACCAATGAGAGATTTCAGGCATCTTTCACCTATGGGGGCATAACTCTTATATCACATCCCCTCAGAGCAGCATTTTCTCATTACTGACCTGGCAGGTGGAGTGGAGACTGTTGTCACATAAGATGTGACCAGTTCAAAAGAAGCCTGCCTGTCTGCATTCATACAGTATCATGCGTCCATACCAGTATGGTAAAGCCAATTAATCTACCCGTATATTTTTCCAGTTGTGGAAGGAAACCAGAGAAGAGGAGATGGTTATTGATAGTCAATGATTTACAATTATCTATGCTGTATTTGTGATGTTAGTGGTTTTCTGATGTTTCTCACTAGCGATTGATGTAAAAGGTAATTGTCTACTCAAAATACACAGATGCTAAAAATCCACCCAGCCGCAGCATGGCCGTGGGTCCATCTTTTGTATGCGCAAACTGGGACTTTTGTGTATTACACAGAAGGATTTTAATGCAATGGGTAGTTACTTTCACATTGCAAAATTCAATGTTGGAAGCCCGTCCACTATTCGGCAATGGACTTCCAGTGTCTAGCCACAGGAAGGGAGGATTAGGGTTAGGGGGGGTTAGTGAGGAGGGTAAATATACTTATCTACCCCCTTCGGGATTCTCTCTATAAGAATGCCACAGTCAGCATCCCGAATGCCGACAAAACATATCACACCCCTCTGCACATACAGACAGTGCCGTAACTAGGCATTTTAGCGCTGTGTGCAAGAAACGATAGTGGCGCCCCCCCCCCCCCAATGTAAGATAGGGGCAGTGCGCGCCGTAGGTGCGCAAAAAATTTATAGGGGCGTGGCTTAATGGGGAAGGGGCGTGGACACAAAATAATAGCAATTCATACTACGGTGCACAGTAGTCTACATTATTCAAATTACGCTGCACAGTAGCGCCCCTTTTATACATTACAATAGACAGCGTCCCCCTTTTTACACATTGCGGCATCCAGGCCCCCTTTTTACACATTACGGCAGCCAGTCCCCCTTTTTACACATTGCGGCAGCCAGTCCCCCTTTTTACACATTGCGGCATCCAGGCCCCCTTTTTACACATTGCGGCATCCAGGACCCCTTTTTACACATTGCGGCAGACGGGACCCCATTTTACACATTGCGGCAGCTGGGACCCCTTTTTACACATTGCGGCAGCCGGGACCCCATTTTACACATTGCGGCAGACGAGACCCCATTTTACACATTGCGGCAGACGAGACCCCATTTTACACATTGCGGCAGCCGGGACCCCATTTTACACATTGCGGCAGACGAGACCCCATTTTACACATTGCGGCAGACGAGACCCCATTTTACACATTGCGGCAGACGGTGTCCCAGAGAGAGAGAGAGAGAGAGAGAGAGAGAGAGAGAGGGGGGGGGGGGGATATACTTACCTTCTCCCCGCTGACAGACTCCTCGTGCAGCTTCCTCTCGGTGCAGGCTGTGTGAGGTGAGAAGGAGGAGGAGGGAGGGGGAGCAGTGAGCCGCAGCAGCGCTATTTGATTGGTAGTAAGCGCCGCTGCAGCATCCCCCTCTCCTCCTGTATTGGTTGCCTGGCGCTGCTGTGGATGCTGGGGAATCGCATCCCAGCATCCTTAGCAGCGCCGGGCAGCCAATACAGGAGGAGAGGGGGATGCTGCAGCGGCGCTTACTACCAATCAAATAGCGCTGCTGCGGCTCACTGCTCCCCCTCCCTCCTCCTCCTTCTCTCCGCTGCCCGGCGCTGGTCCTCTTCTCCCTACACAGCGGGGCGCACGGCGCAGACTTCGGCGGCATGTAATGAGTCAATTTGACTCATTACATGCCGCTGGCCGTTGCGCCCTCAGGGCAACTGCGCTGTGTGCCAAGCCCCCTTGGCACACACGTAGTTACGGCCCTGCATACAGAGGTGAAACTATCAGTATCAAGAAACTGAAATAGGTAATAGATGAAGTCTCCACTGGGAGAGCCATAAGAGGCATCCATGATGGAGGTGTGAATCACCTATTCAAGCCTCTGGAACACGAGGTTCTCTCAGTAAGATTGAGCAGCTCTCTTAGTGATTCAGAAAAGCCCTCCAAAATTGTAGAAGATTCTGGGAAAGTTATAAAAAGAATTGTTAATGCAGCTGCTGTCATAAGAATTTGCCCAAACAGTGATTTTATATTAAAATCTCTGTATCATTGTTTGTCTTTCTAATTTGCTTCCAACACTGAGGGTCATTCCGACCCATTCGCACGCTGCAGTTTGTCGCAGCGGTGCGAACAGGTGGGAACTGCGCATGCACAGCGGCCGCATTGCGCACGTGCGTTGTTGCCCGGTGATGTTCGTAGGCGGGCAGCGGCGCGACGCCAGCAGAAAAAGTGATCATAGCAGCAATTGCAAGAAGACTGACAGACGAGAGGAGTTCTGGGGCGTCAACTGACCGTTTTCCAGGCGTGGTGAGGCGAACGCAGGCATGTCCAGGCGTTTGGAAGGCGGATGTCTGACGTCAATTCCGGACCTTTGTCGCTGGATCCATCGCACAGGGTAAGTAAGTCTTACCCTGGTCTTGTTTTGCAGGGAACTTCTTAACGGTAGCAGGGCAAGTGATCGCAGCCCTGCTATGCTAAAATACACTCCCCCATAGGCGGTGTCAAGTTGATTGCACGAGCAGCAAAAAGTTGCTACGTGCGATGAACTCGGAATGAGGGCCACAGTTCAGTCGTTTGCAGTTGTATCTTCCTGTACTGCTAGTAACATCTGTTAGTCATGTGCAATGTTTATCTGTACTATTACAGCTGTCATAGGAGCTGCTATTCTGTTACACAGCTGTTACATACTTTTTATGTTTGTTTTTTGTTTTATCTGAAACTGTGCATGTTTGTTTTGGTTGTATATTTCTACTACATACTTACTTAGTATGGATGGCACATTCTAAGTGATGCGTTCGGCATTGCGGCGGTCATGTGACCGATGCCTGAATCCCGACACCTCTTAGGAAATCGGCTCTGAAACACCAACAGCCGACATCTCGTAGCTGAGTATTCGGGGGGGGGGGGGGGGGCAGAAGGTAAGGGGTTAAGGTAGGGTAAGAGGAAGGGGGTTACCCGGTCCAGTGTCTGCCATGTCAGTGCCGGGATGCAGCTATCGGTCATGTGACGTCAGCATCCTGACCGCCGGGATCATATGCTAAACCCCATTCTAACTGTAAGTTTGTTATAACTGTATTCATAACACTCACAGTGCATTTTATTATGACTGAGGGTTTACTTTTAGTACAATTACTAACATCTTCTTAGTCTCTTCTACTTTTCTTGTGTATCATTTTAACTGAGTAATGGGATCAAATAAAAGGGACTATAACTATATATATTCCCTTTGCATACCTCCCAACATTTCAACGTGTAGAGTTGGGACCTCTGGTATGCCTCCTGCTAGCTCTCCGTGCACTTTGTATAGACGCCGTGCACATCCCCTCAACTTTACTCCCTGTGGGACACTGCAACCCGCGGGTGGGACAACGGGACAGTCCCAGAAAAAAAATGGGGCTGTCCAACGAAAAGCAGGATAGTTGGGAGGTTCTCCTTTGTACTTGTCTGATGTTACCTTTAAGGGATAACTGTATAAAAATATTCAAGATACACCACTGGTTGTATATCCATAGTGGTCACGTAGCACTCTTTATACAGAATGTCCTGGCAGAGCTGCTGGTTGTGCATGCTCAGCCACAACACTTCCCTCCATCCACACAGTGCCGCCAGTCTGCTCTCAGGCTCGGGGATGTATAAATATCTGTATGTGTGTGTGTGTATGTGCATGTATGTAAATATATATATATACATATATAATGTGTGTGTATGTATGAATGTGTGTGTGTGTGCTATGTATATACAGTATGTAAGTTTATGTATATATTTATATATGAAAGTATGTATTTATCTATACTGTGTGTAAGTATGTATATATATATATAATATATATATATATATATACACACACACACATATATATATATATATATATAGAGAGAGAGAGAGAGAGAGAGAGAGAGAGAGAAAACGCTGGTGCGGCACTCAGGTGTATTGACAGTATAAATAACAGACGGAAGCTGTAAACTTTCAATCAACGTTTCAATATATAAATATTGTCTTCAGGATTACAATACATAGACATAAAACATACCTTTATAGTGCTCATCAAACAAGAAAATGACAGCTCCCGCCCCGTCGCCGCACTGTGCTGACGTCATAGAAGAGACGTGTGCTGATGCGTACATCATTACCATGGCGACATGTAAACAGCGGAAGGCAAAAGAGTACTGTAGAGAACATACGTACAATACATAAATCAAACTTAACAACGCAGCCTTAATCAATCATTATCAAAGCCACATCAAATAGAGCTAGAGAACATCAAATATATAAATTACCAGTTCAGCGTAAATTAGCAAACGATATACTTTCATTTAATCCATATGGGGAGATTAGATTTAATCTATAAATCCATTGTGCCTCACATTTTAAAAGGCGTGACGAACGATCACCCCCTCTTGACGACACAGGAATAGTATCTATCATCCTGTACCTAAGACTGGATAAAGGACGATGGAACTCCGCAAAATGCCGCGCTACCGGCTGGTCACTTGTACCTGATTTTAAAGCTGCTCGGATTGCACTCCTGTGATTCCCCATACGTTTCTTAAATTTACTTTCGGTTTTTACCGATATAACTCATGCCACACGGGCAAATGATTTGATATACGACGTATGAGGAGTTACAGGTGAAATGATGGAGTATCCTAAAAGTTTTGCCCGAATGAGGGTGCTGGAATGTATTACCCGTGAGAAGGAACTGAGAGGTAGTGCACGTACACTTAAAGCATCCTGTACGGAGCTTCCCTAACAAAAAGGTATTAGAGTTGCTCAGCGTAGACATATTTAATTAATAAACTGAAACGTTACTGCAGCTTATGGTGTCCAGCACCTATCTTTTTCAGTGATCTCTCAGACCTTGGAGTGCCGCCTTCCACCTGCTATTTCTATACGTTGCAAGACGTATATTAGGAGGGCAACCAGGCATTTACTTTATGTTTGTGAACGAGTGCCGGCTTTTTTCCATTTATATATATATATATATATATATTTGAGTTGAGCAGGTTAGGTTCTCCGAGAACCGAACCCCCCACCCCCCATACTCCACGTGTTTTACACGGGTCCGAGGCAGACTAGGTTGTTCCCGCTTGACTCGGAAAACCGAAACGAGGCAAAAGTCATCATCCCGCTGTTGGATTCTCGCAAGATTTGGATTCCATGTAAAGAGCCGCGCGTCACCGCCATTTTCACTCGTGCATTGTAGAGAGAGCAGAGAGGACGTGGCTACGTTCTCTCAGTGGCAAATCTCAATATCAGTGCTTATTGCTGCACAGTAATACAAGTACAGTGTCTCTCTTGTACTGCATCTTGCTGTTCAGTGTCATTTCTCAGTAGTATCATCATCAGTGCTCAGTATCACTGCTCATTGTCTTGTGCTGCATTGTGGTGCTCAGTAATACTACAGCACATTATTAATATACTAGTCCAGTGTCTTGTGCTGCATCTTGCTGCTCAGTGTCAGTTCTTTTGAAGTATCATCATCAGTGCTCAGTATCACTGCTCATTGTCTTGTGCTGCATTGTGGTGCTCAGTAATACTACAGCACATTACCAATATACTAGTCCAGTGTCTTGTGCTGCATCTTGCTGCTCAGTGTCAGTTCTCAGTAGTATCCTCATCAGTGCTCAGTATCACTGCTCATTGCCTTGTGCTGCATTGTGGTGCTCAGTAATACTACAGCACAATCCACATTACTAATATACTAGTCCAGTGTCTTGTGCTGCATCTTGCTGCTCAGTGTCAGTTCTCAGTAGTATTATCATCAGTGCTCAGTATCACTGCTTATAGTCTTGTGCTGCATTGTGGTGCTCAGTAATACTACAGTACATTACTAATACTAGTCCAGTGTCTTGTGCTGCAACTTGCTGCTGTGGGTGCTGTGGTAGTGTCCTGTCACTGTGCATAGGTCATCATCATTCCAGTCACAGTGGCATCTGGTATCTATCTAGTGGTATCTAATTCCAGACATTTCTGCCATCTAATTCCAGATATATTACTGTACTGGCATATAATTCCACACATTAAAAAATGGAGAACAAAAATATGGAGGGTAAAACAGGGAAAGATCAAGATCCACTTCCACCTAGTGCTGAAGCTGCTGGCACTAGTCATGGCAGAGACGATGAAATGCCATCAACGTCGTCTGCCAAGGCCGATGCCCAATGTCATAGTAGAGAGCATGTAAAATCCAAAAAGCAAAAGTTCAGTAAAATGACCCAAAAATCTAAATTAAAATCATCTGAGGAGAAGCGTAAACTTGCCAATATGCCATTTACGACAGAGGGGCAAGGAACGGCTAAGGCCCTCTCCTATGTTCCTCATGACTAGTGGTTCAGTGCCTCCTGAGCCGTTTAGCTAACCGCACTCCCTGGTAAACATTCATTATGTCAACACTACTGAAGTGTCGACATAAGTAGAATGTTGAAAAAATATTCCTTCTGATCTAGCAGTGACTTAATTGGTTCAGTGGGTCTGGTGGCTCGTGTGGTATCTTTTGGGCTTGGCGGTCAGCTGATGGTGACTTCTGGTTGATCTTGCAGAGGTTCCAGTGGTGAGAATTGCTAACTCTAACCTTAACTTTCACTCTTGCAGCCTAGCTGTAACCCTCCCCAAAATCCCTAACCCTAACTTTCCATCATGTAGCCAAGACCTAACCCTCCAATGCTACAGACTAATCCTAACCCTCTGCAGCCTAACCCTTCCTCTAGTGCCTAATCCTAACTTCACCCTCATGTAACCTACAGTAAACATTACCCGAACCCTCCACTTCCACAGGCTAAAACTAACCCTATGCTGCCGCAGCTTACCCTTCACCTCCACTGCCACAGGCTAACCCTAAACTATCCGCTACCGCAGACTAACCCTAACCCTCCGCTACCACAGTCTAACCCTCCACGGCCACATGCTAACCCTATAGCTGCAGTCCATGCAGAATGCCAACATTTTACATATCGACATTGTGGTCTCAAAAGTATGATTGTTGACATTGTAACTGACAAAATAATGACGTCATCCCTTATGAAGAAACAGTCACACCTAACAAACATGGTTTATTTTTATGAGGTGTAAGTAGTTCAAGAAGGATACAGAAATCATGTGATTGAGGAATTAAATATTTCATCAGTAAAAAAATTGGTTATTATCACAAATTTTTGCCAAATGGTTTTATTCCAGCCTGTGTTTTTTATGGGGGATGAAAATTAACCTGTATTGTAGCACTACAGATGGTGTAATGGTTTGCATTTCTGCCTCACAGCACTGAGGTCATGGGTTCAATTCCAACCATGGCCCTAACTGTGCAGAGTTTGTATATTCTCCCCGTACTTGCGTGGGTTTCCTCCGGGCTCCCAACAAAAAAATTAACCCTAGCGTGAATGTGTGTGTGTACATGTGGTAAAGAACATAGATTGTAAGCTCCACTGGGTCAGGGACTGATATGAATGGCCAAATATTCTCTGTAAAGCGCTGTGGAATATATGTGCGCTTTATAAATAACTGATAATAATAATTTTCTCAAAAAACACATGGATGCGGGATAAGTTCTTGGATGCATGTATTTTTGCGCCACGATGGTGAAAATGGGTCAGTTATCGGGAATCCCCAATAGTAGCAGCTTTCGGGGCTAATTGGATAGCCCCGGGGGGATCAGTTAGCTGCGGTAGTTTACTGTGGCTAATTTAATTTCCCCCTATATGTTATATAAAAAAAATATTTCTTATGAGAACATGCAAATCCTTTTTCTAGTTAACAGAGGATGTTTAGAAATATTACTTTAGTGAGTAATGTTGATTTATTTCTTAACACATAACATATATATATATATATCTATATATATATATATATATATATATATATTGGATTCGGGTCCGCGGTCGTGTTTTGGATTCGGACGCATTTTGGCAAAACCACCCTTTCGGGTTTTGAATTCGGATGCGTTTTGGATTCGGGGGATTTTTTTAAAAACCTCAACAACAGCTTAAATCATAGAATTTGGGGGTAATTTTGATCCTATAGTATCATTAAGCTCAATAACCATAATTTCCACTCATTTCCAGTCTATTCTGAACACCTCACAATATTATTTTTAGTCCTAAAGTTTGCACCGAGGTTCGCTGGATGACTAAGCTAAGCTACCCAAGTGGGTGGCACAAACAGCTGGCCCATCTAGGAGTGGCACTGCAGTGTCAGACAGGATGGCACTTAAGAAATAGTCCCCAAACAGCACATGATGCAAAGATAAATAAAAAAAGAGGTGCAAGATGGAATTGTCCTTGGGCCCTCCCACCCACCCTTATGTTGTATAAACAGGACATGCACACTTTAACAAACCAATCATTTCAGCTACAGGGTTTGCCACATGACTGTGGCTGAAATGACTGGTTGGTTTGGGCCCCCACCAAAAAAGAAGCAATCAATCTCTTCTTGCACATACTGGCTCTACAGAGGCAAGATGTCCACCTCATCCTCACATCCAAGGATTCTTCACCCCTTTCACTGTGTACATCCTCCTCCACACAGAGTATTAATTCGTCCCCACTGGAATCCACCATCACAGGTCCCTGTGTACTTTCTGGAGGCAATTGCTGGTAAATGTCTCCATGTAGGAATTTATAATATATTTTGATGAACATCATCTTCTCCACATTTATTGGAAGTAACCTCCTACGCCTATTGCTGACAAGGTGACCGGCTGAACTAAACACTCTTTCGGAGTACACACTGGAGGGGGTGGGGGGGGGGTGGGGGGGGTGGCAACTTAGGTAAAATAAAGCCAGTTTGTGCAAGGGCCTCCAAATTGCCTCTTTTTCCTGCCAGTATATGTACGGACTGTCTGACATGCCTACTTGGATGCTGTCACTCATATAATCCTCCACCATTCTTTCAGTGGTGACAGAATCATATGCAGTGACAGCAGACATGTCAGTAATCGTTGGCAGGTCCTTCAGTCCGGACCAGATGTCAGCACTTGCTCCTGACTGCCCTGCATCACTGCCAGCGGGTGGTTTGGGATTTTTTCCTTTTCCTGGCAGCATCAGTGGCGGGAGAAAATAAAGGAGGAGCTGTTGGCGGGTCACGTTCTGCTTGACTTGACAAGTGTCTCACCAGCAGGTCTTTGAACATCTGCAGACTTGTGTCTGCCGGAAAGAGAGATACAACGTAGGCTTTAAACCTAGAATCAAGCACGGTGGCCAAAATGTAGTGCTCTGATTTCAACAGATTGACCACCTGTGAATCCTGGCTCCATCCACAAGTCCCACATGCCTAGCGGAATCGCTCCATTTTAGCTCCAGCTGTTCCTGCAAAAGCCTGATGAGGGGAATGACCTGACTTAGGCTATCAGTGTGTGAACTGACTTCACGTGTGGCAAGTTCAAAGGGTTGGAGAACCTTGCACAACATGAAAATCATTCTCCACTGCGCTTGAGTCAGGTGCATTCCCCCTCCTTTGCCTATATGGGAGGCAGATGTATAGGCTTGAATGGCCTTTTGTTGCTCCTTCATCCTCTGAAGCATATAGAGGGATGAATTCCACCTCGTTACCACCTCTTGCTTCAGCTGATGGCAGGGCATGTTCAGGAGTGTTTGCTGGCGCTCCAGTCTTCGGCATGCGGTGGCTGAATGCAAAAAGTAGCCCGTAATTTCTCGGGCCACCGACAGCATCTCCTGCACAACCCTGTCGTTTTTCAAAAAATTCTGCACCACCAAATTAATTGTATGTGCAAAACATGGGACGTGCTGCAATTTGCCCCCATTTAATGCACGCACAATATTGGTGGCGTTATCCGATATCACAAATACCCAGGAGAGTCCAATTGGGGTAAGCCAATCTGCGATTATGTTTCTCCGTTTCCGTAAGAGGTTGTCAGCTGTGTGCCTCTTATGGAAAGTGGTGATACAAAGCGTAGCCTGCCTAGGAACGAGTTGGTGTTTGCAAGATGCTGTTACTGGTGCCGCCGCTGTTGTTGCTGTGGGAGGCCATACATCTACCCAGTTGTCTGTCACAGCCATATAATCTTTGTCCATGGTTAAGTGGACAGTGGGTACAACTGCATTTTTTAGGACACTGAGGACACATTTTCTGCCGTCTGTGTACATTCTCGGTATCGCCTGCTTAGAGAAGTGGAACCTAGATGGGATTTGGTAACGGGGACACACTTCCAAAGGCAAGAATGTCAAAAGGAATGGCGCTCCTTTCTGATCTTTATTTTCCTCAAAAGAAAAAAAATTAACAAAACAAATCATAGCGTAGTATGTTTCTAATAAATAATTCCACCCTGTGTGACAGAGAAAATTTTCAATATCGTGATGTATAGAGAATAAAGAATGCCCTTCCACAGACTGATTCTAAGAAGAATGCACCTTCCTGCCAGGTTTATGAGGTTATCTTATAAATTAACCCAAAATTAAATGAGGTAATAACGGCTTAAAAAATAATCCAAAAGATCCTCATAAACAGTGGAAAACACCTATTGGTAATAAAATTACCTCAAACAATCCTCCAAACAAATGAGGTCTATGCATACAGATATCCCAGAGAAGCAGATGAATAATATGAGCTCCTCACACCCGTGGAAAGCACCTTATGGTAACAAAAATTACCTATGAGTATCCCTCAGACAAATGAGGTCTATGCATGTAGATATTTCATATGGCAAATGCAGGACACAGGGATCTTCCTTAAAAGCAGGCTCTTTTATTGTACTCTATCAACAGAGCATGTAAAAAAGGATACTCAACATAGTATAATATTGTTTTAATAAAAAGTATCCGCATAAATCAGACAAAAGATTATTATTTTTTAAACAAAGAAAAGGGAATCCCAGTGAGTCAGAACGCCTACCAGATGTCAATCACTCAGTGCAAAAAGACAGACTGGATGTCCCTTTAGAGTTCCGGTTACTCTTCGTAGCAATCCAGTAAAGCTCACCGAGTGGCAAGTCAATACAGTTCACAGGAGGTCCCCACCGTCAGCTACGCCTTTCGGTTTCCCTTCCTCAGGCTGCCGGTGTTTGTCAAGTCCCAAAGTGTCTATTTATAAATGGTTCCTAAGTGGTTCCTAATTTGCAATAAAAACTGACACAGGCGGCTGTGGAACACACGCCGTGCTCCACGGGTTTCCGGAAAGACGTCACTTCCTCTTTCATCATTTCCTTTTGCGCCCGTGGAATGCATTGTGTGCTCCACACGTCGTCCGTCATTACACTTCCTCTACCTATACCGCTGATGAATCACTGATAGCGCTACACTAAAAAGGCTCATCTGGAAACAATGAAAGAAAGTGTCAATTACAAAATAGACATTTAGTCCTCTAAGAAACACTTCATTTCGAAGTCCGCATTCAATCCCTTTGGGAACAGAGTTCCCAGATTGAATACCCACTTAATTTCTGTTTTAGACAATACATTATCTAGATTTCTAGATCTCCAATTTGGGGTTATTTGTTCTATAGCCCAGAAGGATAAAATGTTTTGCTCATCACATATATGTTTTTCTTTGATGTGACAAGACAAAGAATGGGTTATTAAACCCTTTCTTATATTATAAATGTGTTCTGATATACGTTTTTTCAGGGGTCTAGAAGTCTTCTCCACGTATAAAAGACCACAAATACATTTAATCACATAAATGACATTTTTTGAGTTACAAGTTAACATTTTTTTTTATTTTATATCTATTGTCATTATGCTCAAATTCAGTTAATTTGTTGCTATTTTTATTATTATAAGTTGTTCTACATGGCAAACAATTTCCACACCTATGGAATCCCATATTCCCAGAACTGCCTCATTTATCTTCATTCTAGTTAACCTCTTGCGCTATTAAATTAAAGGTAACATGACTTGAGAACACTTAATTAATGATTGAAATAGATTTAATATCCGTAAAATAAATTATAAACAATAAACATAAAAATAAATAGTTATGTATGCGCATACACATAAAAAGATAAATACTATACTTTACTAATTAGGCATAAGAGGTGGATCATATAATTAATTGTGACCATATATGACTAATCAATATTCATACGTTGACAGTGTCCTTTATTTGGTATTTTCAACATGAAGCAGTCCCATTAGTTATGCTCATAGAAATGAGATTAGGTGTGTACCAAGTAGGTAAATCGAACCACTATATCAGTTGTAAATGGTCCTTTTATACATGGAGAAATCTCCAAACAGCACGGAGAAGATAAATGTCACCTGGGGTTTGGTGCACAGCAAGCACCTATGTAGAACTCCCGGTTATCACTGTCCGTGAATGGTGTACTCCGTCTTCTGCTGTGTCAGGTCATCACACACACCTTACTTCGCATTAGGGGATGGAGGTTGTATCCGGCTCCCGGAGCTTTGCGCACTGCAGGCGCTGGTAAGATGATTCTGCTCCCGTCCTCAAGCCGCCGTATATAGCGCGTCCTCCCGTCTCCCGCTTATCGGTCTCAGGCAGTGTTGTATATCAATAAGACCTACTGTCAAACGTCCGTTAGGTCACACAGGGCTCCTTCTCTGACGCGTTTCGCTTCTAATTGAAGCTTCCTCATAGTTGGCCACTTCCACAGGCCATTTTACCTTGTTTGCGGCTATTTAAATTGTATGAGTTGTAAGAGAATTATTTATTTATTTATACATTATTTATAATTGTTGATAGCGCCTGACATCAGTACTAGTATTTAGACTGTCATTTATCTTCATATATAGCTTTCTGCCACTTTGTCCTTTAATGACGGTGCCTTTCTGTAGATGAAAGATGGCCGATCGGGTAGGTAATTTCCTAAGGTTTTATATTGTTTAAGGAGGTGCCAATTTACTGAAAACATTTTCTACCCTCTTATGGAAATGTCCATATTGGGTTATAAAAGCCTATTTGTATCTATCATCTATATCTAATTTTTCCCCCTTCTCTTTAAGAAGATCCTTCCTATCTATATTCTCAATACTTATAATTGCCGTATTTATAGGGGCTTCCTTATATCCTTTCTTCTTAAATCTTTTTTTCATTTCACATATTTGAGTTTCTAAAACTGCTAGTTGTGAACAATTTTGCTTTAATCTTTTAAATTGTCCCAATGGCACATTAACTAACCAATTTTTATGATGTTCACTTTGTGTTTCTATATAAGAATTTGAATCTGTATTTTTTTGGTAGGTTTTTGTTTCTAATTTAGCGATAAAGCGATACCAGCAGACCAGGTCCGCCCCCAGCTCGCGGACCTGGTCTGCTGGCATCGCTATATCGACTATATTTTATTTTTGTGGAAGGGAAATAGAGACGGCCTTAATTCTTTTTGTGAAAGCTTAAATGATAACAATTTAAATATTAAGCTAATTTTCACCATCAGTCAGGAGGAAATCTCCTTTCTAGATTTATGTATATATAAAGAAAATGGAAAATTCTTAGAGGACTAAATGTCTATTTTGTAATTGACACTTTCTTTCATTGTTTCCAGATGAGCCTTTTTAGTGTAGCGCTATCAGTGATTCATCAGTGGTATAGGTAGAGAAAGTGTAATGACGGACGACGTGTGGAGCACACAATGCATTCCACGGGCGCAAAAGGAAATGATGAAAGCGGAAGTGATGTCTTTCCGGAAACCCAAGGAGCGCGGCGTGCGTTCCACAGCCGCCTGTGTCAGTTTTTTCTGCAAATTAGGAACCACTTAGGAACCATTTATAAACGGACACTTTGGGACTTGTCAAACACCGGCAGCCTGAGGAAGGGAAACCGAAACGCGTAGCTGACGGTGGGGACCTTCTGTGAACTGTACGGACTTGCCACTCGGTGAGCATTACTGGATTGCTACAAAGAGTAACCAGAACTCTGAAGGGACATCCAGTCTGTCTTTTTGCACTGAGTGATTGACATCTGGTAGGCATTCTGACTCACTTTGTTTAAAAAAAAAATCTTTTGTCTGATTTATGCGGATACTTTTTATTAAAACAATATTATACTATGTTGAGTATCCTTTTTTACATGCTCTGTTGATAGAGTACAATAAAAGAGCCTGCTTTTAAGGAAGATCCCTGTGTCCTGCATTTGCCATATGAAATATCTACATGCATAGACCTCATTTGTCTGAGGGATACTCATAGGTAATTTTTGTTACCATAAGGTGCTTTCCACGGGTGTGAGGAGTTCATATTATTCATGTGCTTCTCTGGGATATCTGTATGCATAGACCTAATTTGTTTGGAGGATAGTTTGAGGTAATTTTATTACCAAAAGGTGTTTTCCACTGTTTATGAGGATCTTTTGGATTATGTTTTAAGCCGTTATTACCTCATTTAATTTTGGGGTAATTTATAAGATAACCTCATAAACCTGGCAGGATGGTGCCTTCTTCTTAGAATCAGTCTGTGGAAGGGCATTCTTTATTCTCTATACATCACGATATTGAAAATTTCCTCTGTCACACAGGGTGGAATTATTTATTAGAAACATACTACGCTATGATTTGTTTTGTTAATTTTTTCTTTTGAGGAACATAAAGAACAGAAAGGAGAGCCATTCCCTTTGACATTTTTGCCTTTGGAAATTTGTATTTGAAAGAACGGTGGTATTCTTTTTGTGTCATTGGAGGCTGTCACCAAATATCTGTTTAGGAGCGCTAAAAATTGTCACAACTTTTTTTTATTACCGGGGAAACACTACCTCAAGCAATTCTCTAAGTCTCTGTGAACTAACGGTGGATACTGGACGCCCGTCTAACACCAACATAGTTGTCAAGGCCTGAGTTATCCGCTTTGCAACAGGATGACTGCTGTGATATTTCATCTTCCTCGCAAAGGACTGTTGGACAGTTAATTGCTTAATGGAAGTAGTACAAGTGGTCTTCCGACTTCCCCTCTGGGATGACCATCGACTCCCAGCAGCAACAACAGCAGCGCCAGCAGCAACAGCAGCAGTAGGCGTTCCACTCAAGGATCCATCTGAGGAATCCCAGTTAGGAGAGGACTCGTCAGTCTTGCCAGTGATATGGCCTTCCGGACTATTGGCGTTCCGGTCTAAGGAGGAAATTGACATTGAGGGAGTTGGTGGTGTGGTTTGCAGGAGCTTGGGTACAAGAGGAAGAAGGGATTTAGTTGTCAGTGGACTGCTTCTGCTGTTACCAAAAAGTTTTTGAACTTGTCAATGACTTCTGATGAATGCACCCCAGGTGACGTATAAGGGAGGATGTTCCTAGGTGGTTAACATCCTTACCCCTACTTATTACAGCTTGACAAAGGCAACACACGGCTTGACACCTGTAATTCCACACCGAAGAGGTGATTTTTTTTTGTATTTTGACTAGGCATGTCAATGGCCTTATTCATCCCACGGACAACAACTGTCTCCCCGGCTGCCTGATTTAAACAAACCACATCACCATCAGAATCCTCCTCATCAACTTCCTCCTCAGTGCCAGCAACACCCATATCCTCATCCTGGTGTACTTCACCAGTGACATCTTCAATTTGAATATCAGGAACTGGACTGTGGGTGCTCCTTCCAGCACTTGCGGGGGCATGCAAATGGTGGAAGGAGCCACCTCTTCTCGTCCAGTGTTGGGAAGGTCAGGCATCGCAACCGACACAATTGAACTCTCCTTGGGGATTTGTGATTTAGAACGCACAGTTCTTTGCTGTGCTTTTGCCAGCTTAACTCTTTTCGTTTTTCTAGCGGGAGGATGAGTGCTTCCATCGTCATGTGAAGCTGAACCGCTAGTATTGAGGAACATAGGAGAGGGCCTTAGCTGTTCCTTGCCACTCCGTGTCGTAAATGGCATATTGGCAAGTTTACACTTCTCAGACGATTTTAATTTAGATTTTTGGGTCATTTTACTTACTTTTTCTTTTTGGATTTTACATGCTCTCTACTATGACAGTGGGCATTGGCCTTGGCAGACGACGTTGATGGCATTTCATCGTCTCTGCCATGACTAGTGGCAGCAGCTTCAGCACTAGGTGGAAGTGAATCTTGATCTTTCCCTATTTTACCCTCCAAATTTTTGTTCTCCATTTTTTAATGTGTGGAATTATATGCCAGTAATATATCTGGAGTTAGACGGCGGTAATGTCTGGAATTAGATACCACTAGATAGATACCAGATACCACTGTGACTGGAATGATGATGACCTATGCACAGTGACAGGACACTACCACAGCACCCTACAGCAACAAGATGCAGCACAAGACACTTTACTAGTATTAGTAATGTAGTATTACTGAGCACCACAAGACAATGAGCAGTGATACTGAGCACTGATTAAACTGAGCACTAATACTGAGCACTGATGATACTACTGAGAACCGACACTGAGCAGCACAAGTAGCACAAGACACTGTACTAGTATTAGTAATGTAGTATTACTGAGCACCACAAGACAATGAGCAGTGATACTGAGCACTGATGATACTACTGAGCACTGATACTGAGCACTGATGATACTACTGAGAACTGACACTGAGCAGCACGATTAGCACAAGAGAACTGCGCTCATGGGTTCATGCTTAATACCTTATACATATAATCAGAGCCGGTATGTAAAATATATGAAGAAATTTATTAAGTGAATTCTACTAAAATAGCATCAATGAATTATACAATATATTAAATTTATTGATAGGAGAACAGGTGAATCTGAAAATCAACATCTATCCACACAGTGGCTCCCATTAAAAACTATGGGTTGCTACAGATGTGGATTGAAGAAATGTATCACCTGTTCCTTTATCAAAAACAATAAACATTCTTTTGAATCGTCTACTCATGATGAATTTGCCATCAAATTATTCATCAACTGTAATAGTACATATCTTGTTTACATCTTGGTCTGCAGGGGTGTAGTACGGCTGACCGGCGGTCTCCTGACCGCCGGTCAGCTTACCGACGCCGGGATCCCGGCAGCATACCGGCGGGGAGGGGCGAGTGCAGCATACCGGCGGGGAGGGGCAAGTGCAGCAAGCCCCTTGCGGGCTCGCTGCGCTCGCCACGCTGCGGGCTCGGTGGCGACCTGCGGTCGCCATGGGTTCTATTCCCACTCTATGGGTGTCGTGGACATCCACGAGTGGAAATAGTCCCTGTTGGTCGGCATGCCGACCATCGGGACAGTGACCCGTCGGGCTGGTGGAGGAGGTCATGTGACCGTCGGTCAGCTGACCGGCGGTCACATGAATACCACCCGTCTGCAGTTGTGGTCTCATTTACGTAGGCAGGACAACGCGTAAATTAAGGGTCAGGTTTCTGGAACACAAGAGAAACATTGAAAAGGGTTTCATGTTCTACAGTCTTTCCAGACATTTTTTAGAACACCATGCCAAAAATATCAAAGATATCACATTGATAGGCATGGAGCTTATTAATCCTACCAAGAGGGGTGAGGATAGATATAGAAAATTGTGTATGAGAGAGAATTACTGGATACACAAATTGAGGACCCTCGTACCCGAGGGACTCAACGAGTCCATTGAAATAGACCTTTAGAATCTCTCACATCCAGTTCTTGGCATCAAGTTTAATTAATATTTTTTCTTTGTATAATTTATTATTATCAGTATTTTAACCATCTGCACGTACAAGGAAGTTGTGTGAGTACACCAAAAGTATGAATTAGGGCATAATAAATAATTTTTTCTTTATAAAGTTTTCTTCTTAAATTGAATGCCCTAGGGCATTTATCTGTTTAGTGTATTTAGAATATAAGTATACTACTGGATTTGCTGCTAGCTTATAGTGCTATTTACAGACATATATATTTTTTTATATTTCCCCATGCTGCTCCTTTTGATTGTTTGTGTTTTTATATCAATTAATATTGTATCATGAGTTATTTTTATAATATATTGAGAGAATAATGTATATATTTTTTTATGTTGGATATACTATGTAAGGTTTAATATACGAAAGAGATTATACAGAGCCGGTAATTGTCAGTGATTATGCAAATTCGTTTGAGGAAAGAATCCCTGTTAGTTACACAGCTGTAGGTACTAATTGAAATCCTTTAAAAGTAATTCCTTTTGGGTGAGGAGGTATCACTTTGAAAAAGTCATGTGAGGTCGCGACGAAACGCGTCAGCCTCCGCCCACTTTCTCCCAGTCGCAGCATCCGATATTGGCAAGTACGGAGGTGTACGGCTAATGACAGTGGGATTCAACATTGGACTTTGCTACAAGCCCATCCCGCTGTGAGCTGAGCCGCACATGCCAAATTCAGGCGTCAGCATCAAGTGCCCGTTCACATACGTACCTCTTATGGATTAATCCTTTTGACCAACAGTCGGTGAAAGAAAAGGACGCTCGGAACTGGGGGCAGGACCACACCGCTGATTTCCACAAAAGGAGGTAACTGGACACATTGTAAAGTCCATTCATAACCGTTACACCTCAACCTAAACCTCTTGAGTTTTAACAGTGTCTTCATCATTGACTGATACAAAGTTGCAACGCTCTGATCAGATACAACTGCACAGCTATTTAAGTGTATTGAACTTTCTCACAGGGGAAGATTGCATTATTAACTATTGCCAATTAAAACTTCTGGCCAGCGAGAAAAAGTTTAACCTATACTATATAGGGCTTTAATTATTTTTAATATATTGTATAATTCATTGATGCTATTTTAGTAGAATTCACTTAATACATTTCTTCATATATTTTACATACCGGCTCTGTTTATATGTATAAGGTATTAAGCATGAACCCATGAGCGTAGTTCTCTTTTTTGTTTAGTTGTCGTTCATATTGCAGGGGTGTACACAGCCCCTTGAGTGTAGCGAACGTGGGTTCAATTATTTTTATTCCTTTAATATTCATTATTTTCATTTAATACAGACACAGGCGCTCCATCTATTTTTCTTTCTGACGATTAGCACAAGACACTGTACTAGTATTAGTAATGTAGTATTACTGAGCACCACAAGACAATGATCAGTGATACTGAGCACTGATGACACTACTGAGTACTGACACTGAGCAGCACGATTAGCACAAGACACTGTACTAGTATTGTAGTATTACTGAGCACCACAAGACAATGAGCAGTGATACTGAGCACTGATGATACTACTGAGCACTGATACTGAGCAGCACGATGCAGCACAAGACACTGTACTAGTATTAGTCATGTAGTATTACTGAGCACCACAAGACAATGAGCAGTGATACTGAGCACTGATGATACTACTGAGCACTGATACTGAGCACTGATGACACTACTGAGTACTGACACTGAGCAGCACGATTAGCACAAGACACTGTACTAGTATTGTAGTATTACTGAGCACCACAAGACAATGAGCAGTGATACTGAGCACTGATGATACTACTGAGCACTGATACTGAGCAGCACGATGCAGCATAAGACACTGTACTAGTATTAGTCATGTAGTATTACTGAGCACCACAAGACAATGAGCAGTGATACTGAGCACTGATGATACTACTGAGCACTGATACCGAGCACTGATGATACTACTAAGAACTGACACTGAGTAGCACGATTAGCACAAGACACTGTACTAGTATTAGTAATGTAGTATTACTGAGCACCACAAGACAATGAGCAGTGATACTGAGCACTGATGATACTACTGAGCACTGATACTGAGCAGCACGATGCAGCACAAGACACTGTACTAGTATTAGTCATGTAGTATTACTGAGCACCACAAGACAATGAGCAGTGATACTGAGCACTGATGATACTACTGAGCACTGATACTGAGCAGCACGATGCAGCACAAGACACTGTACTAGTATTAGTCATGTAGTATTACTGAGCACCACAAGACAATGAGCAGTGATACTGAGCACTGATGATACTACTGAGCACTGATACCGAGCACTGATGATACTACTGAGAACTGATACTGAGCAGCACGATGCAGCACAAGACACTGTACTAGTATTAGTAATGTAGTATTACTGAGCACCACAAGACAATGAGCAGTGATACTGAGCACTGATAATACTACTGAGCACTGATACTGAGCAGCACGACGCAGCACAAGACACTGCACTAGTATTAGTAATGTAGTATTACTGAGCACCACAAGACAATGAGCAGTGATACTGAGCACTGATGATACTACTGAGCACTGATACCGAGCACTGATGATACTACTGAGAACTGATACAGAGCAGCACGATGCAGCACAAGACACTGTACTAGTATTAGTAATGTAGTATTACTGAGCACCACAAGACAATGAGCAGTGATACTGAGCACTGATAATACTACTGAGCACTGATACTGAGCAGCACGACGCAGCACAAGACACTGCACTAGTATTAGTAATGTAGTATTACTGAGCACCACAAGACAATGAGCAGTGATACTCAGCACTGATGATACTGAGCACTGATGATACTACTGAGAACTGACACTGAGCAGCACGATGCAGCACAAGACACTGTACTAGTATTAGTGAGCAGCACGAAAGCACTTTGGAATTGTCACCCCCCAGGTACCACTGTGACTGGAATGATGATGACCGATGCACAGTCACAGGACACTACTACCACAGCAGCCTACAGCAGCAAGATGCAGCACAAGAGAGACACTGTACTATTACTGAGCAGCAATAAGCACTGATACTGAGCACTGATACTGAGAACTGACACTGAGAGAACGTAGCCACGTCCTCTCTGTACCCTCTACAATGCCCGAGTGAAAATGGCGGCGACGCGCGGCTCTTTATATGGAATCCGAATCTCACAAGAATCCAACAGCGGGATGATGACGTTTTGCCTCATTCTGGTTTTCCGAGTCAGGCGGAAACAACCGAGCCGGGCTCGGACCCATGTTTGACACGTGGAGTTGGGGGGGGTTCGGTTCTCGGTGAACCGAACCCGCTCATCTCTACACATCTATATATAATATATAATATATAAACCAAATCTAGATTTGCTACTTCTGCTTTTGCATCTGTCTCTGAAGGAAATAACCAAGGATTGTATTCAGTGACTGGGCGGTTGATACTTCCTCATCATCATACTTGCTACATTTCAAATCTGCTTCCTGAATGAAATGATGCAAACCAGTGGCGTAACTAGAAATTTTTCTCCCCCAAGCCAAAAAATCCTTCGGCGCCCCCCCCCCCCCATACACCCCGTAATTGGCACTAGCAAAGGTAGAAAAATGCGCGCGCCGCAGGGTGTGTGGCTTTGTCGAAATGGGCGTGGAGGGCGTGGCATTGCAGGAAAAGACTACCTTATACCCCAGTTTTGCAACCTGCACGCCCAGACGTTGGCCACCACAGGAAAGAAAAATAATCCTGATTCATGCCCCTTACATTATTTGTCATTTTTCCTCCTTATAGTAATGCCCAGTATACATTATGCCACATACTGCAATGGTCCTTAGACATTATTCCACACACAATCAGTGATCGCGCTGAGCCAAAAAAAAAGTGGGTCCCAGGGACCCTTCACTTTTAAAAATTGGGGTCCTACCGGTCGTTTTCTGGGTCCCATCGGAATGAAGGTTCTTATTAATTTTAATCTTGTTTGGACACTACAAAAGTGTTGCAAGATGGGGGAATGGGGTGACAATGCTGCTGGGCTCTGTAGCATGCAGGACACCCTGCACCAGAGCTGTAACTAGACATTTTGGTGCTCTTAGGCAGAAAGTCAATTGGTGTTAGACCACTGTGACCATAAAGAACAGGTAGTGCGCGCCGTAGGCGCGCCGCAAAATTTTAGGGGTGTGGCTTCATAGGGAAGGGGCGTGACCACATAATAGTGTCAATTCACATTACACCACACAGTAGTGGCGCTTATACACATTGCACCAGGTAGAACCTCCTATGCACACTGATCCAGGTAGATCACGTCATACACTTTGCTCCAGGTACAGCACGTCATACACTTTGCACCAGGTACAGCACGTCATACACTTTGCACCAGGTACAGCACGTCATACACTTTGCACCAGGTACAGCACGTCATACACTTTGCACCAGGTAGAGCACGTTATCATACACATTGCCGCTAGGTAGAGCACGTTATCATACACAGTGCGCCAGGTAGAACACGTTATACACACTGCGCCAGGTAGAGCACGTTATCATACACATTGCGCCAGGTAGAGCATGTTATCATACACATTGCCGCTAGGTAGAGCAAGTTATCATACACATTGCATCAGGTAGAGCATGTTATCATACACATTGCCGCTAGGTAGAGCAAGTTATCATACACATTGCATCAGGTAGAGCATGTTATCATACACATTGCCGCTAGGTAGAGCAAGTTATCATACACATTGCCGCTACGTAGAGCAAGTTATCATACACATTGCGTCAGGTAGAACACGTTATAATACACAATGCGCCTGGTAGAGCACGTTATTATACACAATGCGCCTGGTAGAGCACGTTATCAGCCACATTGCGCCAGGTAGAACACGTTATTATACACAATGCGCCTGGTAGAGCACATTATCATACACATTGCGCCAGGTAGAACACGTTATTATACACAATGCGCCTGGTAGAGCACGTTATTATACACATTGCACTAGGTAGAGCACGTTATCATACACATTGCGCCAGGTCGAACACGTTATCATACACATTGCGCCAGGTAGAACACGTTATCATACACATTGCGCCAGGTAGAACACGTTATCATACACATTGCGCCAGGTAGAGCACGTTATCATACACATTGCGCCTGGTAGAGCACGTTATTATACACATTGCACCAGGTAGAGCACGTTATCATACACATTGCGCCAGATAGAACACGTTATCATACACATTGCGCCAGGTAGAACACGTTATCATACACATTGCGCCAGGTAGAACACGTTATCATACACATTGCGCCAGGTAGAGCACGTTATCATACACATTGCGCCAGGTAGAACACGTTATTATACACATTGCGCCAGGTAGAACACGTTATTATACACAATGCGCCTGGTAGAGCACGTTATTATACACAATGCGCCTGGTAGAGCACTGAGGCACATTGCAGTAACCACTCACTTATCACCTCCAGTTGCACGAAGGGGCCGTTTGACACAAGTGGTACCGCCCCCAGCAGCAACTCACTGACACTCACCATTTTTTCTGACAGCACAGTGCAGTGAGTGCACTGGCAAAAGTAGCCAGCCTGCGCCTGTAGTAGCCGCAGCCTGGAGGAGCTCTATGTGAAATCGCAAGCAGAGGCTGTTCTCTGGCAAGAAGGAGCTCGTCCAATCGCTTCCCCTGACGGGCTGGCCACTGCTAAATATACCGATAATCAGTTCCAACTGTGTCAAAGTAGTGGAGCCCCAGGTGCAATGGGAAAGTCAGTGTCACTGCACAGTTGTACTGATTACTGGTATATTTAGCAGTGGCCAGCCCGTCAGGGGAAGCGATCGGAGGAGCTCCTTCTTGCCAGCCTCTGCTTGCGATTTCACAGATAGCTCCTTCATGCTGCGGCGCCGGCTGGCTACTTGTGCCAGTGCACTCACTGCACTGCGCTGTCAGAAAAATGGTGTCAGTGAGGCCCTGACACTCTGAGCGGCCTCACCTTGCACACACGGAGCTTGCAGCCCCCGGACATCCCGCATCTGCACCAGCTACTCCAGGTGAAGTGGGGCGATGCAGCACTGTCTACTGCTTACCTACAGCGGGAGCTGCGCAGCCCGGCCGGCTCCTGCTGGAAGGTAGTTGTCGGGTCTCGGTGGGGCGTTGAGCAGGTCCCGGCTAGGGGGGTGGCGGCGGGCAGATCCGGAGCTGTACTCCCAGTCGCAGAGGAGGGTGCTGGCGGCAGAGCGGCAGTGGAGCCGGATGAGCGGGGCCAGTCTGTCAGCCCTGCAGCACAGATTCATGTGCTGGCGGGGAGCAGGATTCAAAGCGGGAGATGCTGCAGGCTGTGATTGGATGGAGACTACAGGAGGTGATTGGCCGAGGAAACAGCCAGTCACCTCCTGCATTCCGCTGACAGGCTTAACACATGCAAACACATATTCAGATGAGCGCGTCCTGTGGGACCCGCTCATCTTTTAAATGTGAGTCCCGGGCGGCTGTTTCTGGGTAAAATACGCGCCATAGCGCGTTTTTGCGATCACTGACAATAATGCACATGACACAATATGCACACACCGTAATGCCCCCTACACATTATGCCACACACCGTAATGCCCCCGACACATTATGCCACACACCGTAATGCCCCCGACACATTATGCCACACACCGTAATGCCCCCGACACATTATGACAGGAATCGCAATGCCCGTTATACATTATGCTACACACTGCAATGCCCCTGATACATTATAGCACATACAATGTCTGTGACACAGTATGACACACACCACAATGATCCTGAGACATTATACCACATACCACAATGCCCGTGACATAGTCTACAACACACCGTAATGCCAGATACATTATGACACACACTGCAATGTCCGTGATACATTATGCCACACACCGTAATGCCCATTACACATTAAGTTCTACAGTAAGGCTTCCAATTACTTTTAAATTACCTGCTCGTTGCCAGGGGTTTCATGCTCTTGGTTCCATGCACGGTGCCAGGATGTCATGCTCGTTGCCAGGGGTTTCATGCACTGGGTGTCATGCTCGTTGCTAGGGGGTAGTGCTTGTTGCTAGGGCCGTGCTCCCAGTGCCACATATGCTCCCAGTGCCAGATATTCCCCCACAGTGCCAGGTATATGCACCCAGTGCCAGATATTATCCCCCACAGTGCCAGGTATATGCACCCAGTGCCAGATATTCCCCCACAGAGCCTGCTTCCCCCCCCAGTGCCAGGTATATGCCCCCAGTGTCAGGTATATGCCCCCCCAGTGCCAGGTATATTCCCCCAGTGCCAGGTATATACCCCCCAGTGCCAGGTATATGCCCCCAGTGCCAGATATTCTCCCACAGTGCCAGATATTCCCCCCCAGTGCCAGGTATATGCCCCCAGTGCCAGGTACATGCCCCCCCAGTGCCAGTTATATGCCCCCAGTGCCAGGTATATGCCCCCAGTGCCAGATATTCCCCCCCAGTGCCAGGTATATGCCCCCAGTGCCGGGTATATGCCCCCCCAGTGCCAGGTATATGCCCCCAGTGCCGGGTATATGCCCCCCCAGTGCCGGGTATATGCCCCCAGTGCCAGGTACATGCCCCCAGTGCCAGATATTCCCCCCCAGTGCCTGCTTCCCCCCCAGTGCCAGGTATATGCCTCCAGTGCCGGGTATATGCCCCCCCCAGTGCCAGGTATATGCCCCCAGTGCCAGGTACATGCCCCCAGTGCCGGGTATATGCCCCCCCAGTGCCAGGTATATGCCCCCAGTGCCAGGTACATGCCCTCAGTGCCGGGTATATGTCCCCAGTGCCAGATATGCCCCCCCAGTGCCAGGTATATGTCCCCAGTGCCGGGTATATGCCCCAGTGCCTGCTCCCCCGGCCCCCCCCTATGTGTTGGAGGGACACGAGCGCATCGCGCGTCTCTCCTGTGTCCCTCCTGGCTCTCCCCGGCTGGTCTAATAAAGGAAGTGCCGTTCGTGAGCCAATCAGAGCTCACGAACGGCACTTGCTTCCTTAGACCGGCCGGGGGAGAGCCAGGAGGGACACAGGAGAGACGCGCGATGCGCTCGTGTCCCTCCAACACATAGGGGGGGGCCGGGGGAGCAGGCACCGCAGGGAGGGAGAGCCGGAGAGGAGATCGCAGATTGACATGCGGACGCTCGTCCGCATGTCAATCTGTTCTAAATCAGTGGCGCCCCCGCAGCCCCTCGCCCCCAAGCCACCGCGAGGACTGCGGGGGCAGTAGTTACGCCACTGATGCAAACTGTAACAGACTCACTCTAAAAATTTCCTCGTGTGCATTATTTCCACAACAAAAGTAAGGTACTGATGACTCTGATTAAGCAGAATATACGTGTTCTTTAAAAAACAAAATACAAAAGTGAGTGCAAAGAATGAATCACATAATTAATTGTTTTCATTTCAACAGCTAAGCTGAGCATAAAAAAATATGGGGCTTTATTTTTGCTTGAAGACATATTGTAAAAGCATATTGTAAATGCAAGTGGCTACAAAACAAATTCTCAAGGTGGGATGAAGTGGGGTTAAGGATGGGACATGTAAGACAAAAACTATAGCTACAGATGTTACAGGGAAGGTGAAGTACATGTGTAAAAACATAAAAATAAAATTGATATGGTGCAGTATATCTAAAACTCACCTTCTTTCCACACCTGGCGCTGACGATTTAGTAGCTGGCATGTCTCCGATGGCCAGTCTCCTCATGATGCCCCTGTTGTGACAACTTAGGGTACCGAACTTTGCCTTCCAAGCCCGGATCCGAGTCCGGCTTGGGTTTTCCCGCCTGACTCGGAAACCCGAACGCAGCAAAACGTCATCATCCCGCGGTCGGATTCTCAAGGGATTTGGATTCCATATAAGGAGCCGCGCGTCGGGCCCATATTCACTCCAGTCTCGGAGAGTGTATAGAGAGTACGTGTCCTCAGTGTTCAGTGTCTGTGTGTTGGGGCGGGAAAGTGGGGTGGCAAGTGTTGTGCTGCTCAGTCCAATCCAGTGTAATCACTCAGTGTATTGTGCTGCATCAGTCCAGGCAGTCACAGTGTTGGTGTTCTCTGCTGCCATATACCCAGTGTAGCTATATAAGTGGTGCTGTGTTGTACAGACCAGTCCAGTGTAGTCAGTGTATCGTGCTGCATCAGTCCAGCCATTCACAGTGTTGGTTTTCTCTGCTGCCATATATCCAGTGTAGCTGTATAAAGCGTTGTGCTGCATCAGACCAGTGGTAGTGTCCTGTTCATCAGTCATTCCAGTGATGATATACGCTGCCGGGAATCCCGGGATTGACCATTTTTTAATCCTGATACCCGGGATTGAAAAAATGGCCTGGGATTGGCCTTCCTAATCATGACGAAACCTTATAATTAATTGAGTTTGCTCACAGGGCCGAAACTAGGATTCTCGTCACCCGAGGCAAGGCAATAATTCAGTGCCACCCCCACCCCCCACCCCCAAAAAAAAGCCTTAACATAGCTACATAGTAATTGAGGTTGAAAAGGGGCAAAATGCCCATTGTGTTCAACCTGTATTCTGTATTAAGTTCAGTTGATTTTACTGTACCTGCTGAAGAATGTTTTTATGACTAGTTAACAACTATAGTCATGTTACACCCAGATTAGCAACGTCAGTATTTTAAATGTTGTAACCTTGGATATACTTTTCAATCACAAATTCATCCAATCCTTTTTTAAATGCATTTACAGAGTCCGCCATTACCACTTTCTCTGGCAAGGAATTCCAAATCCTGATTGCCCTGACAGTAAAGAACCCTTTCCTCCGTTGAGTACGGAATTTTTTTTCCTCCAGCCTCAATGAGTGCACACGTGTCCAAAACAGAATTCTTTTAATAAATAATTCCTCTGATAACTCTTTGTAGTTCCCCTTTACATATTTGAAGACATTAATAATGTCTCCTCTTAGACGCCTCTTTTCCAGTGTGTACATATTCAACCTAGCAAGCCTTCCCTCCTAATCCAGTCCCTCTAGCCCTTTAATCAATTTAGTAGCTCGCCTTTGAACCCTTTCGAGTTCCCCAGTATCTTTGTTATACAGTGGTGCCCAAAACTGAACACAATATTCCAGGTGCGGATGTACCAATGATTTGTACAGTGGCAGAATTACATCATCGTCCCTTGTCTCAATTCCCCGTTTTATGCACGCTAGCACCTTACTTGCCTTCTTTACTGCGCTTTGACATTGTATACGGTTATTAAGCTTATTATCAATGAGTACCCCCAAATCTTTTTCCAAAACTGTTACCCCTAGACTTTCCCCATTTAATATGTAGGATGCAAGTTTGTTTTTAACCCCGAAATGCATAACCTTGCATTTTTCTATATTGAACCTCATTCCCCATTTAGACGCCCAGATTTCAAGTTTAGGGAAGTCATTCTGCAGAAACTCCACATCTATTTCTGAATTATTTAATTAATATCATCTGCAAAGATTGAAACTGTGCTTTCCAGGCCTATTTCTAGGTCATTGATAAAAATGTTGAACAGTACTGGCCCAAGTACGGACCCCTGTGGTATTCCGCTGACTACCGGTGTCCAGCTTGAAGACTTTCCGTTGACGACTACTCGCTGTACCCTGTTGTCCAGCCAGTTACTTATCCATGTACAAACAGTTTTTCCTAGGCCAAGCTCCTTTAGTTTGATGATTAGTCTCCTGTGAGGCACTGTATCGAAGGCTTTTGCAAAATCTAAGTAGACCACATCCACTGCTTTGCCTTGGTTAAGATTGTCGCTCACTTCCTCGTAGAAGTTAACTACGTTAGTTTGACATGATCTGTCCCTCACAAACCCATGCTGGTCTTGCTAATAATCTAAGTAGTCTGCAGATACTCCTGTATGCTATCCATCCAATATTTTTCCCACTTTAGATGTCAAACTAACCGGTCTGTAGTTACCCGGATGATTTTTGGATCCCTTTTTAAATGTGTTGGGATATTCATGCCCTGAATGTAGCTGGAAGTGGATATTAGAGACTGCCTAGATGGTAAATGGTATAGTGGGGTCCCGGTCCGTCTATGCAGCAAACCTCCACATTGTATAAGCTCCACATTAGATAGAAACATAGAATTTGACAGTAGTGTACATGAGAACTTCTTGGCCCATCTAGTCTGCCTTTTGTTCATTTATCCTTTTGGTAACTATATAAATGCAGGGAAGCCGTCAAGTTGAACAGAACAGAAACAATTAAAAATAATAAATAGTATCAGAAATAGTAGTGCAGATTATGTATACTGGTGGATTTTACTGTACAGTGCAATGCTCAGCAACTGACTGCAGTGTCTCTAGCAGCTAGACAGCAAGCCCTGTCCTCACAATGCATGCCATAAAGCAGCTGTATAAGGGATAAGCCTGGGTCTGAGTGTAAGTGACAAAGCATCTTCTGTAGGATACAGGTTACTGGGGCAGGGGGAGAGCTGCTGCCGGCTACCTATCACTCACCCCCCCCCCACCTGTCTGGGTAAATACATCACCTAGTGCACAGACCTGGTGGGCACATGCACCGTCCATGGCACACATACCCCCGGCTGCCCAAGATACACACTTGATCTGAGAATGATTTAGGGAGGAAAACTCGCCAGAGTACTCTTCAAATACCACACTGCAACTTCGCCCTTACCTCCGAGTCTGCCATAGTGCGCCCACAAGGTGCACTTCCACCTTCTCTGGTTCCTCAATGTTCCTGGATCCAGCCATCAGCAACTACGTTTAAGACACCAGCAGCAACACCACCAGGTAGACTAAGCAGCAAGTACAGGTTGTAGAGAGCATCACAGGATTGGAGGGCAGTCTAGCGTGTATAGAGACCCCCAGAGTAGTTTTGGCCACACCTTCTCCGTGTAGGGGAGTGCCAGAGTTCTCTCTTTCTCTCGCTCCATACGCTAAAATGTCTAGTTATGGCTCTGCTAGTGTGAAACCCAGGTAGGAGAGTAATCATCCTGCCTTTCAAAGGCAGCCAGCCCAGCACAACTGAGCCAGTCACGCTCTGCAATTCCGGGGAGCGAATGCATGCTGCACCTGCTGTGACCACCTACACCTTGGTAAATTATATACTTATTAATCTTATGTGTGTTGTGTGTGTGTCTGGTAGGGGAAAGCATATTGTTGCCCTTAGGCCCACCACTGGTGCACACCATTTTCTGCAGTTCAGATGCATGCGCAGTTGGCTCAAAATCTAGTGATGTATCCGTTTTTGCAGATGTATCCGTCAGAATCACCCGTTATATACATTTTAGGTGCTCTGGTTTCCTTTTTTTTTTCCCACTGGTATTGGATGTTCAAACGGGTTTAGTATGAAATACCTATTATCAAAATCCTGACAACAATTGACTGACGGTCAATATCCCGACAAGGTCAAAATACTGACATATAAAATACCGACAAGGTCAAAGTACTGGCATTTAAAACGTTGACAGGTCAAAGAGTCAACACAAGTTTTTCATTGGGTTTTTGGTGTGTATGTCGAAATCGGCCGACATGGACACTGTATAAGTGTGTACGGTATCCATCTGTAGACTCTCTCCTTCCCTACAGATTCAGTGACTGTGCCATAGATCTTGTCCCCATAGCTAAGTTACTTATAGGAAAACGTTTTTCTTATCTCATCCTGAACTCCAATCATTCAAGGAATATATTTGTGAGAATCTAGAGAAAAAATTTATTTGTCCAAATCACCACTAGGGAGGAGGTTGTTGTTTTTTTGTAGGCAAGAAAAATGGCTGTGCAGACCTAGGGATATATTTACAAAGATTCGCGTTTTGGCCGTTTTGAAGGGTATTTGAACTCGAATGGTATCGGGTGCATTTTACTGCAACTTTTTGAATCCTGATACGGTCATTCACTAAGCTGCCGAGTTTTGCACAATCGTTTTTTCCGATGTCGATGTGATTCGTAATATCAGGCAGTGTTTTGCGGGAGTGATGAGTAAAACACTGCCTGAAAAAACACAAGGAATCTCGGCTGGATCTGTGAGATCCGTGCAGGGCTTCAGTGTGTACCTTAAAAAGTTGACTAAAGTCTTAAAAAATCTGAAAAAAATTGCGTGGGGTCCCCCCTCCTAAGCACAACCAGCCTCGGGCTCTTTGAGCCGTTCCTGGTTGAAAAAATATGGGGGGGAAAATGACAGGGGTTCCCCCATATTTAATCAACCAGCACCGGGCTCTGCGCCTGGTCCTGGTTCCAAAAATACGGGGGACAAAAAGCGTAGGGGTCCCCCGTATTTTTGAAACCAGCACCGGGCTCCACTAGCTGGGGAGATAATGCCACAGCCGGGGGACACTTTGATATCGGTCCCTGCGGCCGTGCCATTAAAACCCCAACTAGTTACCCCTGGCCGAGGTACCCTGGAGGAGTGGGGACCCCTTCAATCAAGGGGTCCCCCCCCTCCAGCCACCCAAGGGCCAGGGGTGAAGCCCGAGGCTGTCCCCCCCATCCAAGGGCGGCGGATGGGGGGCTGATAGCATTGTGAGAAATTGTGAATATTGTTTTTAGTAGCAGTACTACAAGTCCCAGCAAGCCTCCCCCGCAAGCTGGTACTTGGAGAACCACAAGTACCAGCATGCGGTGGAAAACCGGGCCCGCTGGTACCTGTAGTATTACTACTAAAAAAATACCCCAATAAAAACAGGACACACACACCGTGACAGTACAACTTTATTACATACATGCACACCAACATACACACATACTTACCTATGTTCCCACGAGGCTCGGTCCTCTTCTCCATGTAGAATCCTAGGGGTACCTGTGAAAAAAATTATACTCGCATAATCCAGTGTAGAATCCGACCTATGAATAATCCACGTACTTGGCAAAAAAATAAAACGGAAACCCGACCACGCACTGAAAGGGGTCCCATGTTTACACATGGGACCCCTTTCCCCGACTGCCAGGACTCCCCCTGACTCCTGTCAAAGAGGGTCCCTTCAGCCAATCAGGGAGCGCCACGTCGTGGCACTCTCCTGATTGGCTGTGTGCTCCTGTAGTGTCTGTCAGGCAGCACACGGCACAGATACAATGTTCAACCTCTGACCGCAAAGTTCCCACCATTGGCTACAATGGAGCGCATAGGCGCTCATATGTGTGTATGTTGGTGTGCATGTATGTAATAAAGTTGTACTGTCACGGTGTGTGTGTCCTGTTTTTATTGGGGTATTTTTTAGTAGTAGTACTACAGGTACCAGCGGGCCCGGTTTTCCACCGCATGCTGGTACTTGTGGTTCTCCAAGTACCAGCTTGCGGGGGAGGCTTGATGGGACTTGTAGTACTGCTACTAAAAACAATATTCACAATTTCTCACAAGGCTATCAGCCCCCCATCCGCCACCCTTGGATGGGGGGGACAGCCTCGGGCTTCAACCCTGGCCCTTGGGTGGCTGGAGGGGGAGACCCCTTGATTGAAGGGGTCCCCACTCCTCCAGGGTACCCCGGCCAGGGGTGACTAGTTGGGGTTTTAATGGCACGGCCGCAGGGACCGATATCAAAGTGTCCCCCGGCTGTGGCATTATCTCCCCAGCTAGTGGAGCCCGGTGCTGGTTTCAAAAATACGGGGGACCCCTACGCTTTTTGTCCCCCGTATTTTTGGAACCAGGACCAGGCGCAGAGCCCGGTGCTGGTTGATTAAATATGGGGGAACCCCTGTCATTTTTTTCACCATATTTTTTCAACCAGGACCGGCTCAAAGAGCCCGAGGCTGGTTATGCTTAGGAGGGGGGACCCCACGCAATTTTTTTTACAGATTTTACACTAAACAGACCCTTTCCCATAGATAACCATGCACAGATCTCACTGATCCGTGCATGGTTATCCAAACTCGACTGGAAAAAGCAGGTCTATTTTTTTGCTGCTTTTTTTAACTAATCGAAAAAAAACAGACCCGCATTTGAGCACTCAGAAACTAACACCCAAATACGAATGAATAGTGAATGCCCGTATTCTATGAAATAACAGCCGCGTTTGACCGATGGTCTATTCATTCATATTTCTGAACGAAGTCATTCAAACCATTACGAATAGTCCAAACACTGCCGAGATTGGTGCTTAGTGAATTCCCGGATTGGTACTTTTCGGATCGGACAAACTCGAATTCTTAGTAAATATTGGCCCTAGTATCGATTATGGTGGTGGAATAAAATCATTGTCAAAAAACAATTCCTAATGCCTCTAATCCTGAAATTATTTGAACAGGTGAAAGGGGCAGTAGTATTTTTAAAAAGTGATTTCTGAGGACCATATATTTTAATTATCTTCCAAAAAGGAATGAGTAAAAGATGGCATTTAATACTCACATGGTTGACTATGAGTATCTGATCATGCCATTTGGATTGAGCAATGTCCCAGTAGTCTTCCAAGACATGAAAAATGATGTCCTTGTGGTAAACTTGAGAAATCTAAATTCAAGGTTCCCAAACTGATCTCTTTAGGCTTCTTTATGGATACCCAAAGTTCCAAGTGATTCTGGATTGGATCTGAAAGCCCTTCAAGAGTCGTGGGGTTTGCTGATTTACTTATTTATTACAGAAGGTTTTTCTGGGTCTATCTTCTATTGTAGCACCACATAAGGCACTGACCAGGCAATTGGCTGATCTCACACATTGGTACTTTAATACATTAAAAGAGGCCTTTCAGTGTGCTCCAATTCAAATCTGGAAGTTCCTTTAATTGTAGAAGATGACACCTCGGATTTAGGAACAGGGGACAGGGGATTTCCCAGGTGGGTCCCATTGCCTGAGGGTCCCAACCCTTATTCTAATGTTCAGTTCCAGACTATGCACTTGAATTATAAATTTTATTACTCTATTACGGGGTCAGTTATTTGGTCTCTTACTGTCCAAGCCTCTGTGGGGGCTGCTTTCATGTACTGTGGTAACTGGATATACCCCTAAAGCATGGGCCCCTACCACTGCATTCCCCCAGTGTGCCCTTCACGCCCCAGTCCAACACTTTAGGAATGGCTGCTACATTATAACAAGTCAGTACATCTGATAATAAATTACATCCATATGCCTTTTTCTCCAATAAATTGTCCACATCTGAAGTGAATTATGATGTGGGGAGTCAGGAATGTCTTGTGGTCAAATGGGCTATGCATCAGTATTCATGAATCATAATAATCTCTAATACACTGAATTTGCAAATTAAATTGAACACCATACAAACCAGGGAGCATTGTTCTTCTCTATATTCAATTCCACCATTACTTTCGCACATAGATTTAGGAATATACATACTGATATATTCTCAAGAAACTTTCTCCAGCAACAAGAAGATCTGTCTTCTCCAAAATGAATCTTTCTGCCTGATAAAAAAAAATGGTAGCCCACATCAGGGATATGTCTCAGCAATTGCAAATGACCCAAAATCAAGCCCCTGTCTCATGTGGGTTTTGTTGGGATTTTCTTCAGCATACCACCTACAGACTAATGGGTATACTAAATTGTCAATATATAAGATGCTACATATTACATTGGGATGCCGACGGCTTGTCAACAATCAAAATGTCGACAAGCAATATGTGCACTGAGGAAAACAGGCACTGGGCTGTTGGCAAATGTGAAATGCTCTTTAAAGCAGTACAGATTTACTATCATGTTGACAGTTGTTCTGCCCATGTCCATGGAATGCTGAAAGTACCAACATCTTGGCGCTTGACTTCCAGGGTCCCTTTAATACTTGTCTACATTTTGCATATCATCACATTCACATCGGAATTGGGTAGATTCATTAGTTTCAAGTTCAACCAAAAGAAAAGACTGATGTCCGTCTTAAAGACATCTGGAGGAAAGTTAATTTATTATTGTCGCAGGCAGCAAAACGTGCAAAAATAATCTTGGGAGATTTTTTAATTTTAACGAGGGGGACAAAGTCTGGTAATCCACAATCCAGATAAAACAAGTCTCTGTGAAAGTTAAGTACTGTACATTGATCATTTCATAAGTCTCAGAAGATTCAGTACTGTATGCTTCCACCTTGATGTAGTAGCTTCATTACAGTTCCCAAGGGTCTTTCATTGGGGGTCATTCCGAGTTGATCGCTAGCTGCCGTTGTTCGCAGAGCAGCGATCAGGCAAAAAATCGGCATTTCTGTGCATGCGTATGCACCGCAATGCGCACGCGCGACATACCGGTACAAAGTCCTTTGTGGTTTTGCACAGGTTCTAGCGAAGCTTTCAGTTGCACGGCACAACGCAAGAAGATTGACAGGAAGGGGGCGTTTCTGGGTGTCAACTGACCATTTTCTGGGAGTGTTTGGAAAAACGCAGGCGTGCCAGGGAAAACGCAGGCGTGGCTGGGCGAACGCTGGGCGGGTGTGTGACGTCAAAAGCCATCCCACCAACTTTAGAATCAATGCACATAAAGAGTAAGTCCAGGGCTGGTCTTGTTCTGCACAAAATGTTTTTGCAGGCGCTCTGCTGCACAGACATTCGCACTTCTGCAAAATGAAAATACACTCCCCGGTGCGCAGCGACAATGCGTTTGCACGGCTGCTAAAAACTGCTAGCGAGCGATCAACTCGGAATGACCCCCATTGTTCTTTGTTTAAACCAGGTTTTGACCCAGGGTGTGTTTTCTTGCTCCAGTTTTTTCAGTAGTCACTGGGAAAATGTGGTGGAGAAAATTCTGCACTCGAAGAAAGTTTGACGTTGGGTTTGAAACCTTGTCCACTAGAAGGGATATGGGCCTGAAGAGAGATCCTGATTTTCAACTGGGACCTTTCATGCGGTCAAAGTTGTAAAGTCTTTCATAAAGAATATCCTTCTAAACCGCAATATTGAGGTCCCTTGATCACTTCTCACGTTAACTCTCCTTCCTCCTCAAGGAGGTATTTTTACTGTATTTTACAGAAATTTTATTTGGACACAAATTTAAAAACCAACACTTTGGCAGTCTTGTACTAAAAATAAAAAGGGAGTCTCATTGCAAAATATTTGTTCTTTTTGCAGTAAATATATATTGTTTTGTTTTGTTTTCTTGTTAAAACAAACTGTCCCACTGAGCAGATAAGCACAAAAAGAGAATGGTGATTACATATTTATTTGTAACAAAATAAAAACACTATTAGAAAATAAATCTAGTGTACTATATATATATATTTTTGTAATTGTTAGGAGAATGGCCTGTTGCTATCTGTTTTTTTATATGCATTGTATCAAGTTCTAACGCTCTTCCTGAGGGAAATGTTTGTGATCTTTATGACCAGACAGGAAACGTGTGTACAGAAAACTATTGTCAAGTTACATGCTTGCTGAGCAGTGCACGTCTACTATCACTGATCTGTCATATTCAGGAATCAGAATGATAGTGGGACATTTACACTGCAATTTTTCTGTCAAGTATCTAATATGTTTGTTATTAGTTATTAAGGTCTGTGGGAGCACCTGGGCAACAAACTGGTGGGGGCCCCTGAGAGGGAGAGTGAGTGAGTGTGTGTGTGTGTGTGTGTGTGTGTGTGTGTGTGTGTGTGTGTGTGTGTGTGTTGAACCTCCGCAGTGGCCGCTGTATATAATGTAGTAGAGCTAAGCCACCGCAGAGGACGAGACTGGCGGTACACAGAGGTCCATGTAATTGCGGGCGCTGTAGGGACCCTGGGACGACCGCCCTTGTCACGCCCCCATTAATCCAGCCCTGACCCTTATTTATCCTGCATATTTCTCCTGTAAAATGATGATGATAGGATTTACAACACGATTTTATGATGGTGATGTTACTACGATTTGCAGTGAATATTATTATCATGGTCTACCCCTCCCAGCGGCGGGTGATGCAGTGCCTCGTGCCTCAAGCTATGATTGCCATCTGCACAGGTTTCTATGGCAGTTATACTCCCCAATTGCTAGTTAGATCATTTTTATTACATTTTGCATATCACATGCAACTTAATGTAACTCTAATGGATGCAGGTGTGAAATAAAATGTAACATTACATGTATTCTGTCTTCTTTGGTGTCTAATCCGTAAGGAGAATGATAAGACCCTACAAGATGTGGCCTTTTGAGCACTAAAGTCACATAAAAATAAATACCAACACACATACATAGAGAGATTTGGGCAGTTACAGTATATATCTGTGCTCTCTCAAGTTAGAGAGGACACGATATAGAAGTAGTACATTTGGGGGGGAAAAGTTGGGACCATTTACAATTATTAAGAAAGCAGGAAAGATTTTGGATCTTTCACCTTAACACCTTGATTCCAAAATAATGCACTCATAATTTAAATTGAAACATGTTTTCTAATCATTTGTATAATATGTTCTAATTGATTTTCAGATTTTCAATAGACAATTTGTGATCGCCAGCAAGTGTATCCAAACCATGGCCCTATGTCTTAATTTTATCATAATGGTCTTCCTCATAAAAATGTCTCCCACCAAATTCCAACTATTATACTAGTACAAAAGACTTATGTAATGGTGGTCTCTAAAATATTTTATTTGGAATTTATAATTTCACATCAGAATTATGTTAAGGGATGTAGTTGGCATCCCAGCGGCCAAGATGCAGGCAGACAGAATCTGGACCCCGGTATGACGGGGAATGTTAGGTTTAGACTGCGTGGAGGGGGGGGGGGGGGAGATAGGGTTAGGCACTACGGGAGGGTTAGGCTGCAGGAAGGGAGGGTTAGGGTAGGGTTAGGCTAAGGGAAGGGAGGGTTAGGCTGCGAGAGGGGAGGGTTAGGCTGCGTTAGGGGAGTGTTAGGGGGAGGGTAAGGAAAATGGTTGTCATACTTAATGAAAAAGTGTCGGGATTCTGACTGTCAGGGTGTTATGAGCCGCTGCGGTGGCTCATTCCTGTTTGCAATCCGTTTATATATTTTATGTTATATTTCTGTTTGCATGCCAGGATTTCTCATGTACTTGTTTAGAGTACTGTTGTTGGCCACCTGTGGTGAGTCTGTGTAACTGCAGCCTGTTTCCTATGTGTTCAGCCTCACCTGTCAGGTAATTAGGTCATTATGTGGTGCGTCTGTGTACTGCAGTCTGTCTCTTGTATGTGTAGCCTCACCTGCCAGTAATTAGGCCATTAGCTTGTGCCTGGCTTTCAGCCATCCTGTTTGGGTCATGCTTCCTTTATTACCCAGCTTGCTCTGCATCCAGAGCCGGTGATAGCAGAAGATTATTGTACCTGTATGTTCTAGTACCTGGTCGCTGTCAGCAGTTCTTGGTCAGCTTCCTGCAAGCCTGTTCCTGGTCCCTGTCAGCAGTTCCTGGTCCCTGTTGGCAGTTCCTGGTTCCAGTCTGTGTTCCTGGTTCCCTGGTCTTTGTTTCTGTTCAGATCGTGTACAGCCAGTAGTCTTGTTCAGTTTCCAGCTCTATCGGCCAGTCCTTGGAATTCCCCTGTATCTGTCCTTTGTGGTACCGTGAGTCTGTGGCTCTGCCGCATTCTGCGTCAGAGGCTGCATCTTTATTTTGTGTTACTTTTGCGGTAGGTTCCGCGTAGTCCTTTGTTAGTTTGCGACAGAGTCGCTTTAGGCCGCTATACTTTTGTTTACTATTCCGGTAACTACGGTGTCGTATTTTGTGGGTCTTCACACTGGCCTTAGTTTCGTGTTTTTGTACTGGTGGCAGTCAAAGAATGACAGACTGCCGCTGCATACTTCCACTTGATTACGGATCCAGATATGGACTTTTAAAGATTCCCTGGATTTTGAAAAATTCCATTGTGAGATCCCCACTGCATAACAGCACCAATTGGAAAAACCCAGTGCACTGCACACACACAGCTTGCTTGCTGAGGATCCAAAGTGCATTTGGACATAACCATCACCACGGGTAAAACCAGCTGAATTCTTTTGGTACCCCACAGGGAACATTTGCCATCTAGTCCAGGATCCAAATGTGGTTATATTTGGGCAGTTATTACTAATTTTTATGCTTCTCAGTATTATTACTATATTTTTAAAATTGTGACCTATTAGTGTCATTTTAAATATATTTTGTTAAATAAATAAATAACTTTTTATTTATCCATCCACTTTTTATTATTGGAGATACTTCGTAGCACCAGTTCCCTTGTTTTTCTATGTATTTTCTCTAGTGGGGCTGACAATCCCATTACTGGCAGCTGTGACAGCGCATCTGGGATTTACCTATACAGTATATTGTTATAGAGTGCACTCTATCAAATTTGTAAATGTTTTACAACACCAACTCTGACACAGTTCGGTCTCATCCTGCTTCTAGCAGTCAATAACAGATGTAGCGTAACCTTAGCAGTCTAATAGCCTCTCCAAAGACTGAGTTCTTGAGTGCATATGAATTAGACTAATAAAGAATACTTTCTTGACAAAAGAAGTGAAATGCTTAATTTCAGAAATGTTACAAAGCAGAAAGGTTACAGGTTAGATACATGTGTTTGCATAAAAAAAAGTAAATAAATTTACAGAATTAGCACACAGCTCATCTTTACGGGAGGGGGGGGGATGAAGGAACTGCAGGTTACAAACATCAATGAAATTGATCCCACAGTCTGAGTGCAGAACAAAGGGGGCTTTTCCCTATTACCAGAACATTATCACAACCACTGGATGAGATCATACAAGTCTCTGCTGATTGGCTGTCCAGTTAATTAACTCTGAGACACTCCCAGATCTGCCCAAGTAACATTCACCTTATGACTAAATAGCTGTACATAACTTTTCCCAAGGTAATGACTACCTAAAATATGGATTGTTCACATAAATGTGTTATTTTAACTGCAATATGAGTATAAATATGATGCATGGTAATATTGTATGGTATTGGTGAGATACACCATATCTTTGAAACTATACAGTATTTCCGAGTGATTTCCAAATCACACCTAACCTGTGTATACACTTATATTTTTTATATCATTTTTGCATGCTCCCAGCAGTTATAGAAATATCAATTTGATGTATAAACCAAGATCAAATATGGTCGAGATTGTGATCCCTGCATATGTCTGAATACCTTTTGCTGTCAGACAGCTCTTTGTGTACCCCCTAGGGTTTTAGGAGACAGGTCTGCATTTATATCAAGACATACAAGAAATAGTTTGTTGACCCAGGTCCTGTCAGGTAATGGCATCTTCCTCCTGAAAGGGTTAGCATAATTGAATGTGGGCAGCAGGGATCAGGGCCATAACTAGTGAGGTGCCAGATAGGTCCCTGGCACACAGCGCATCTGCACTATGGGTGCAAGCCCGTCAACAGCACCCACACGGCTGACACCACAGTTGTATTGTGCATGCATCAGCTGCTTAGTACAGTAGCAGCAATGCCAGGCTACTTGTCACATAGGTAGCCGGGTAGCACTGCAGCTTTACATCCCTCATTAGGCTTCGCCGCTGGGCTTCTTCTGTGTCTGCAGCATTTGGGCAGAAGAAGGCTGGTGGAAGGCAGCTGGTTCAGGGAAAAATGTAAGTATAAAAACACACACACACTCTCTCTCTCTTCCCCCCCCTCCCCCTCCCTGGCGTAATGTGTAAAATTACCTGGTGTAATGTGTAAACGGTGGCTCTACCTGGCGTAATGTGTAAAAGGTGGCTCTACCTGGAGTAATGTGTAAAAGGGGGCTTTACCTAGTGTAATGTGTAAAAGGGGACTTTACCTGGCATAATGTATAAAAGGGGGCTCTATCTTGAATATTGTGTGACAGGGGCTCTACCTTGAATAATGTGTTAAAGAATGCTCTACCTGGAGTAACGTGTAGAAGGGGGCTCTACCTGGAATAATGTGTGACAGGGGCTCTGCCTGTAGGGATGTGTAAAAGAGGGCTCTACCTGAGGTAATTTGTAAAAAAATGCTCTACCTGGCATGTTTAAAAGGGGATTTTACCTGGCGTAATGTGTAAAAGGGGACTCTGCCTGGAGTAATGTGTAAAAAGGGGCTCTATCTGGAATAATGTGTGACAGGGGCTTTACCTGGAATAATGTGTAAAAGGGGGCTCTTTCTGGAGTAATTTGTAAAAGGACTCTACCTGGCATAATGTTTATAAGGGGCTCTACCTGGTGTAATGTGTATAAGTGGCACTACTGTGCAGCGTAATTTGAATAATGGAAACTACTGTGTGGTGTAATATGAATTGGTATTATTTTGTGATCATGCCCCTTCTCTGTGAAGCCACGCCCCTCTATTTTTGGTACTGACCTTATTTTAAATAGGAGGGCACCAATTCTCTTTCTGGTGCAGGGCACTAAAATGTCTAGTTATGGCTCTAGCAGGGATGCTGTAATGGTTAATATTACTGCCTCACAGCACTGAGGTTGTAAGTTCAATTCCCACCATGTGTGGAGTTTTGTATATTCTACCTGACCACTATTATCTGTAAAGTGCTACGAAAGAAGTGGGCACTATATAAATAACTAGCTATACATAAATAATAAATAAAATACAATTTAACTGACAACCTGCTCAGAATTTCCTGAGTACTTGCTAATGAAAAACTAATCTTGTTTCTTAATTCAATCACCTTTGATAGTATAACAAGACTATTCCCATGTCCTTAGACGTACTAAACCAATTATCCTGTGAGTCATAGGAATTAACAGTCTAATAAAACCTTCTATTTCTGTGTGGGCAGAATTATGACAGCACATCAAGATAACATACTGTAACAAAGGGCATGTAGATTACCCGTTCTCACACGAACCAATTCGTCTATACACAGTTATCATGTAAGTCATAATGGAACTGGCATTCTACCAATCTGTGTGAGGCAACTTTACCTAACATGACACCTCCCACCCCCCCAGGGGCGTTTTAAGAGAGGAGGAGGCCCGGGTGCAGCCTCCTCCGTTCGGGCCCCCTCCTCTCTGCTGGCAGCACTGAGAGTCTGAGCACTAGAGTGCTCAGACTCTACTGCGCACACGCAGATCTCCGGGAAAATGGCGTGGTGGCCATTTTCCCTGAGATTTCTCTACTGCGCATGCACAGAACTTCGTGAAAATGGCCGCTGGGCCATTTTCACAGAGTTTTAACACCGCCGTGGACATCGCCGCGGGACTCCGGAGGGGTGAGTATTCAGAAAATGGGTGCAGCGTGTGCGGTGGGGGCCCCCTCTGGACTCAGGGGCCCGTGTGCACCTCACACACTGCACCCATTATAGAAACGCCAGTGCACCCCCCATAACTCATAATATGTCCCATATAGCCTCTAGAGAGACAAGTTATTTTCATTGTATAATTTTTGTATGCAATTGTTTTTAAATTATTCTTTATTAATGATTTTAACCCAAATTTATGAAACAGCTAGACACAATTTAAATGTTGTAATACTCTGTTCCTATTATCTAGAGCACAGGTTCTCAAACTCGGTCCTCAGGACCTCACACGGTCCATGTTTTGGTCACCTGTGCATTTTTAAAATGTGACAGTTGGTGATACACAGTGCACCTGCTGGGTGACATGGAAAACGTGAACCGTGTGGGGTCCTGAGGACCGAGTTTGAGAACCACTGATCTAGAGCCTATGGAGCCCATTTGTAAAATTAAAGTGTCAGTGCTATTCAGGTAATACAAGAGATTTTGCAGATACAGTACCTCCTGCTTAAACTGCATCTCCATTCCTGGTGCAAGCCCAATATTATAGTACAGGGAACTCCGAAACTGCTTTTCACTGTGGGATCCTATGCCATCTTCAGACAGCATTTTTTTCTGGAACCCCACTCCTTCCTATGACAAGGAGGTCTGAATTGTGAAGAGGGGTCTGATTGGATCCCTCTGTCTCCTCCACCCTGCATCCCCTCCACCGTGCTCATGTGTGAATGTAGGTCACGCATGCGCAGTAACACTGCTGGGAGAGACCTAGTAGTGTACAATTTTGCCTTTAGTAAATAGAGGTGGAATCACTATGTTAAGGATCATGGGGACTGCTCATTTGAATTGCACCAGTAACATGGTATCCAGTGCCGCAACTTGCTACAAGTTGGATAGCAAAGTATCGAGAGGCATTAGGGGCATATTAATGAATATGCCTCTAAATCACATGGCATAATAATTCCAATTATCCCTGGTGAACCACAGAATTATATTTGTATTGTAGATCCATGCATCTCATTGTAAAAAGACCACAACTCTTAAGTAAAGCTGCTGACTCTCCCTGAATGTCATGGAGACTCTCCTCTGAATAGTCTAGCAATGTCCCTGAGGCCTGACTGGGTGGGTGTAACATAGTGGTGACATCATTGCTCTCTGCCTACCATAGAGGAAACACAGGGGAGAAGAATAAGGAAGGTGTGCATTAAAAAAAACTGACCACCGCTCTGTGGTACACTGATGGCTATGGGATGTAAGGCGAGAAGAAAGAAAAAAAACTTTTGTTGGCGCACTCATTGAAAGGGATATAATCAAATCATATGTGTTTAAAATATAACATTTATTGAGGACATTTAAAATCAAAATCCCTGCAAAATTATTTTTTTAAAAGAGAAAACCTAGACCACTAGAACTAGTGTCAGCGGTTTCATGTGTAGGTTATTGAATGGTAAGTAATTCACCATTCAATTCCCATTTTGGGTGATAGATATGTGTTGATTATAAAAAGTTCAATTTACTTCGTAAATTGGATGATAAACGGCAGGGAAAACCAGGGGTGTATCTAGGGGTCCGAGCGCCCCTGGCAAAGTAAGGGATGGGCGCCGCCCCCTCCATATCTTCCCTTCCCAAGGCAGATAATGGGGGCTGGCTGGGGATGGCAGTAACTTGCAAGGGATAGCCAGCAGTTAGGATGCTGGCAGTCAGAATACTGACCCCAGTATCTCGACTACCATAATCCTGACAGGGGCGCTCAACTAATTTAGCCTTACCACTACCCCATCCCCCCGCAGCCTAACCCTCCTTTCCCGCAGCCTAACCCTAACCCTCCCCGGCATACTTAGGTTTGGGATTCTGGCATCGGTATTCAGACAGGTGTCGAGATTCAGGCACTGGTCTCTTGACCACCGGTAGGATGCCAACTACATACCAATAGTGGGATGACTAGCAAGGGTGGCATATAGTGGAGGTAACAGGGGCTAGAAGGAGGGTGACAAATAATGGTAGCAGCAGACGGAGGGTGACAGATCATGGTGGTAACTGGCAAGGGGTTGCAGATAGTGGAGGTGACCAGGAATAAAAGGAGGGTGGCAGATAATGGGGGATGGCAAAGGGATGATGGTGGTGGCTGATTGTATCTTGTACCAGACATGCTAACAGAATGACAGTCACACTGACTGCAGAATCATGAAGCCTCCCTACTGTTTCAAGTAACAGCTACTTGCACTACAGAGTCATCACTGTGCAGGGGGGAGAGGTTTCAGGGATGCCCACCCCAATCCTCACTGTCTGCCTATCCAGTGTCGGACTGGGGCATGAGGGGCCCACTGTGGAATTAAGTGGTAGGGGCCCATGTTTAGGGGTGTGGCTGACCTCCAAAGGGGGTGTGTCCAACTACCATCTTGGTTTTCCTAACCAGTAGAGAGTGCATCGGCAGGGCATCTTGATAAATATATACATTAAATACTACTAGTGCATGCATGATACTGTACCAGAAAGGCACTGTAGAAAATACACCATAGTCCTGTGCAGTATAAGATAAGATATTTATAATGTATAATGCAAGTGCACAGTCTGGAACCTGGTCCCTAGATGAGGAGTAGGGCCCACAGGCAGTAGGGCACACTGGTGGGTTTCCCCTGTACCCCTGTGGGCCAGTCCAACCCCGTGCCTATCCCCATCTCACACAGAGCGGACCCAAGTCACCCCATGGTGACAGTCAGCCGCTTACCTGCACTACTGACGTCCACTAAATAGAGATTGCAGCGGTAGTCAGTTCCGCCACAGGACATCCTGCGCTCTGCGGCACCACCCTAGTTATGGTCCTGCTCCACTGCCCTCCTTTATCTCTATCTTACGTCCTCTCTCTCTCTATTCTCAGCATTTTTCCCTCCAGAAGCACGTAAAAAAAAAAAAGAAAGAAAAGGAAACCTACCCAGATCTTGGTGAATGGAGGCTATCATTTTGCTGCACAAATAATATGCATAGCATCTACTGACAGCTGCCCTTCCCCCACCACTACTTAGCACTACGTGTGTGTGTGTGTGTGTGTGTGTGTGTGTGTGTGTGTGTGTGTGTGTGTGTGTGTGTATATATATATATATATATATATATATATATAAACACAAGCAACACAGCAATGAACACAGTTCAAACACAAGGTAATGTATTACAAAGTAATGCAGAAGAGAAAACTGATAACAGTAACATACCATTGTCAAGCATAAGAGTACATGGGGGACTGAAAGTGGCTCAGGTGGGTGATTTCATGTGCCGAGACCCATGCAAATGATGAGTAATGGTACAGGTGCTAGAAGGTGAGGAATGAGCTCCCCCCCCCCACACACACACACACACACACACGCACAGCAGCTCCTTACGGAAGGTAGAGCATGGGCTCAGTCCATGCTAAGCAACTGGCAGTGCCCTATTCCCTGGGCTTTACTTTTGGCGGGAGCTGCAGCCTTGCCCGGGATGGTGGCGGAGGAGACTTTTCACAAGTTGCAGTCTCTGGATGTTTCCACAGTTGCCGTGATTTGCATAATCCTCCGACCTGGCCAATGGGAGGCAGTATGGCAGCTCTGTCCAGTCCAACGCTCTGAGGCTCCAATTGCCGGAGTGGGGAATTGGGAGTCAGCTGCAGGCTACGGCAGCTGCTGGGGTCTGTGTGCATGGCTTCTGTTTGCAAGGTAAATACACTCTGAACTACTATGTGAATCTACCCCATGGCCGGGGTGACACCGCTGGCCGGTGCCCCTGGCGAGTGCCATCCTGGCCAATGGGTAGATAGGCCTCTGGGAAAAACATATAATGAAGGTCCTGGAATTGGACTGTAGTCAGCACACCATAGCAATACAGATCATGCAGAGGTTGTATACACGTATCTGGGTGTATGCCCTTCTAATCAGATCTCATGTTGTGGTTACCTGTAGGTAAGATGTTGGTGCAGTTATTGGTAATAGTAAGAAATCCCTGATGCTTGTGCCTGTTATAGTAAGAGTACCACTGGTTAACTCAATGAGTGATGCCAAGAAAGGCTAGGTGGAGAAGAAATTAAGGATGAATCTGCTGCCAGCGTTAGACTGGAAGTAGTTCCGTTAGCCCTGACCTACTACACAGAGTATTCCCTAGGGTCTCTCAACAGGTACTGGCTCGGCCCTACACTTTATAGCTTCCAAGATCGGACGAGATTGGGCACTTGCAATGTGGTAAGGCAGTAGATTGCTTAGAATTTGGTGAGTTTTTTTTAGAATCGTTGATGAGAGTTCATGAAGGTAGGGTTCAGAGATAAAAAAAGATGGATCTGCTTTTGGTGTTAGAACATAAGGGAATCCTGACAGTTGAAAAACTGCTGCAGGTTTATTGAATCACCACTGTATGTGTGAGGACTTACATGTATCACATGCCAGACTGATAAGACCCGTGTCTGCACCAGACGCTGTCGCTTCATAGCAGTGCATCACTCACCTGAAGTACCTTGATCTTGAGTCCTTGAAGTCTCTAAAGAGCAGAGGTGAGCGAGGTCCCAGGGGCAGCTGGGGGCCGGGCAGAGGGCCCACACTAGCTGTGGCTGAGCTCTGCTCCATACTTTGGTTACCACTTGGAGAGAGATGACACTCTTGGCCAGCCTTGTGTGTGTCTGCTGGAGCGGGGGATGGTGTGGTTTAATCTGTTCCTCAAAATATAGCAATCCATCACTGTATAACCTGTTCTGAGCGTGACATCTTAATATGCCTCCTGTAAGGGAAGAGTCTGGTGCAAAGCAAGGCCATCTGTGGCTCTTTATTTCTTACAGAACTAAAAGTCACAGCATGGCTGATTTGTCAGGGCATGCTGGGGCTTGTAGTGCTCTATCGCTGGTTGTGGGTGCTTCTGGAATGCTCAGCAGTTCCTTTATACTGTATATCACATTTCATGACCTCAGCTTTAACACTGACTGCTGGAGGATTGTTTGAGGAAGGGTGTCCCCAAATCAGTGTTTTGCTTAGGGTCGCATGACATCTGTGTGTAGTTTGAACGTGACATGTGTACTGCAATATTTTTCGACTTCGACAGGCCACCCTTTGGCAGTCATCAATAACTGCCACTAACTAATCAATAAACAGAAAAATATTACCTATACAATATATACAGAAGCTTGGATGATCGGGGGAGAGTTGTAGGTGGGAAAAGTATAACCTAGTGGGATAGTAAAAAGCATGTATGTATGAATCGATGTCTGAGGGGCATGTATTATTGTGCCGTTTATGTCCTAAGTAAGCTTCGAGGTATTGCGAAGTATACATTAAATCCTTCTTATCCCGTATTAAGGGTCTGTAAATGGGCAAACGAACACTACCAAGCTCTTTTCGGCTTCTTATTCCAACAAATGGGGAACACATTTACTTGATGATACATGGAGGGGGAACATATGTGGATGCTACTATATGTGTATAACACCTGTCGACTATGTGTGCCTTTAATTGAGGGTTGCAGAAATGAAGAGAAGATACACACACACACACACATATATATATATAAATTCACGTAAACATTTGGGTGGGGTTGACGTCTTTTCCGGTTTGGATGTTTCTGGGTAAGGGGAAAACAGAGAAAAACGGGTGAAAGAAACAGGCCATGAAATTCATTTTTACAATCCTTATCATATCACAGTTTCTATTGAGGGGTCATAAATTAAATCTGCTGCTGTAACAGCGCTCTCGCTCCTTAGACTCATCAAATTTGTTCTGTGCTTGCGCTGCGTTAGAATTTGAACACACCTGAATATCAGACCAATAATTATGATGACTCCCAGGATACAAAGGAGAAACTTCCCCACACTCATAATGACATTTTGAGCTCACTCTCCTAACCCTGAGAACCATTTGCGTGGGTTCAACCATGAGACCCAGTCGGTCAGTTCATTACCCACAGTCGCTAAGGTAAGATTGTGCTTCCTCCTGAACTCCCACTTCAACTGTAAGATCTCGTCCATCTTCTGATCGATGATCTCCGTGGGGTCGTCAGTGCTGTTCATAATATACGTACAGCACTTCACACCATACTGAGTTGCCAGGGTAACACAGTTCCCACCTGTCACAGCTGTGACGTAATTAAGGACCATCCTGTGCTGGATCAGTTCCTTCTTGTAGGCTTGTAACTCCCTTCCCGTATACCTGAAGGTGTCATCATACATCTCAGTGATATTGTCTATCAAGTTCGCTAGCGCATGGATGTACCTATAATTTATAGTTCCTCTGGCAGTATGGGTGATATCTAATGCGAGAAGGAACTGAATCCCGGTGGATTCATGGATCAAATAAGAGGCTGCGTGCTCTGCCCTATCTATGAGGTGTCTCTTGATGATGTGTTCATAGTGGGTATGAATATAAGGAGTCTAAGCGCTGCGGTGAACGTCTTTCATTTTGTCGTGGGTTATGGTCATGACCTCTGGTAGTACCCTTCCAATGTAACACAATCCCTCAGAGCTCGGAGTAAGCCACTTGTACGCTTTCCTCCCACATATGAAATAGCCATCATCTGGGAAAACGTAGGGGACAAAATGTAACATCACCATATTGCAAACTTTCCAGGTAAAGAAACCAATCCCTAGTTCTCTCATTTGTTTAGTACAAGTATCGGGCTGGATGATATGGGCACAATACCCTGACGATACTTTTCCAACCCACATGGTCTTGCTTCCACGTGTATACTGGTACCGAAAATACTTTCCACTGTTGGCTATCTTGCGTACAAGTTCAGAGCTGATAGGAATCCTATCAGCTCTGTGTGAAAAAGTAATTGTCTGGTTATTCCACGTCACTTCCCAATTTCCTGGTTTTCGGTAATTGGAAATGTTAAAACACAACAGGGACCTATCTACGTTGTACTGGTGGAGCTTCAAGCTAGGGGGCCTAGATATATTGAATTTCTTGTCCACCGGTCTCCCACCCTGTAATTCAAGTACCTCAGCTATTGCTAAAGGGTATGGTACTAATCCTGACTTACTCTGTCCTTGAGGTACTTGTGAGCACACCCAACATTCTGTCTGGTTTAAGACCTTACCCACTAATGAGTGGTAATCACTCAACGGATGTCGGTCCATGTTGATATTAATGTTGGACTGACATCTCTGGATGCACCCGTCTTCGACTATGTTCTCACAATTCCTACAAATACAATATTCATCAGACAATAACCCTTCACATTGCCTCCGAGCTCCATGACTACCAGAGCGCTTACTGATACCAGCCTTTACTCGAGTGATGTGCTGCTCCTGAGATCCTACAAATTCATACTCGCCATCAGAACCCATTCCAGATCCTTGCTCGACCTCTCTGGGACCCTCACCAAAACAAATTGTCCTGATCAAAAACAGAATTACTAGCAGAACCCAAAACGCAATCTCTTGTGATAGATCCATTTCATTAGGGGAAAGAAGGAAAATAAGGAGATGAAAAGAAAGGAAAATGCAGGGGGGGGTGAAAAAAGAAAATAGTGCGACAACCGTCCTTGATCTTGTTGCTCTCCATGCTCAGGTGCCTTTCAACTGTCCTGCCTCTCAACTTTCCCGGAACAAACACTCTAGTGATACGAGGTTTTCTTCACCTTGCTCTTTGAACACACAGTTCACTTGGAACCACAATCTCGATAAATGTGAGCAATAAAACTACTTTGTCACGAGTTTTCTCTGGGTCAGCGACCTTCTTGCAGTGGGATGAGTGGACCCAAGTCTCTCTTTCGGCGACCTTTAATGCTGTTTAACAAGACTTGGGGGGTAATTCCAAGTTGATCGCAGAAGGAATTTTTTTAGCAGTTGGGCAAAACCATGTGCACTGTAGGGGGGGCAGATATAACATTTGCAGAGAGAGTTAGATTTGGGTGGGTTATTTTGTTTCTGTGCAGGGTAAATACTGGCTGCTTTATTTTTACACTGCAATTTAGATTGCAGATTGAACTCAACACACCCAAATCTCTCTCTCTCTGCACATGTTATATCTGCCTCCCCTGCAGTGCACATGGTTTTGCCCAACTGCTAACAAAGTTCCTGCTGTGATCAACTCAGAATTACCCCCTAGGTACGGTCCTTCCCACCTGTCAATGAGGCAACCTGAGCATAAGAAATTTCGAATCATCACATAATCCCCAGGCTCAATGTCATGACAATTACTGTTCGGTAGGTCAGGAATAACCAGCTTTAGATTTCTTTGTTGATTTCTCAGCTGCCGGCTCATCCTAATCAAATATTTCACAGTTATTTCATTATTGCATTTCAAATCATCCTGGTGGTCTATCATTACATGGGGTTGTTGACCAAAAAGAATTTAAAAGGGTGATAAGTTAAGCGGAGACCTGGGAGTGGTTCTGATGCTGTACAACACTAATGGCAAAGCTTCTGGCCACAGCAATCCAGTTTCAGCCATCACTTTGCTCAGCTTGTTCTTAATAGTGCTGTTCACTCTCTCTACCTTAGCACTCGCCTGTGGTCAGTATGTAGCTTGCTATTAATTCCCATCAATTTGCACATGACCTGAAAGACTTCACCTGTAAAATGGGTACCCCTATCACTTTCAATCATTCTAGGGATACCATATCTACACACAAATTCCTGTACGATTTTCTTTGCGGTGAACACAGCAGTATTTGTGGCAGCGGGGAATGCTTCTACCCAGTTGGAAAATACATCGATACATACTAACACATATTTCAAATTCCTACAGGGTGGTAACTGTATGAAGTCGATTTGTATTACCTGAAAAGGTCCGTCTGTAGGAGGGATATGGGATGGCTCTGTTGGTATTGTCTTACCAATATTCTTCCTCAAGCAAGTAAGACATGACATTGCTTTCTTATATGCATGAGAAGCGAATCCTGGTGCACTCCAGTAGGCTCTTACCAGCTTGCACATACCTTCTTTACCTAGATGAGTCAGACCATGTGCCGCCTCAGCTAGGCTTGGGAGATATGTTTTGGGGGCCACTGGCTTACCGTGTCCACCTGTCCAAAGTCCTGAGGACTCCTGACCATACCCCTTCGACTTCCAGACCTCCTTTTCCTGTAGGGAACACAAATTTTGAATGTCTGAATGTTTTGAATGTTGTATTTGTTGTGTGGAGTACAACCATCTGTGGAAAAGAGAAAAAAGGGGAATAAAATGAAGAAAATGAGAAAAAGAAAATGTCAGGTTTGCGTTCACCATCAGGTCATCACATCATGCATATAAGTGTCCGTACACAATCTCCCTTCACCAGTATTCCCATTCTCCACCCTTTGTGCATGACCAGGCCCACTGTAGTAATCCTGGTGTCATCCTGCTGTTGGGATATACTGGGTTTGGGCAGAAACTCTGAAGGACCTAGGCATGTGGAGTTTGAACTGTAATTGGGTCCATGTATTGGACCCTCCCCTGTGTGAACGAGGAAGATGAAGAGGAAATTGTGAGAGAATCAGAACAGGAGTTGGTGACAGGTAATTTTGTAGAGGCAAAGAGGATTTTATAAAATTTGACAACTGGATTGGGCACTATGGGGAATGACTTTTCTACTTGGTCTACTCCTCTTAAAAAAAACTCTATGTGTGTTGTATCTCTACTAGGACTATCCCAGCCATCAATCCAGTGTCCTGTCCATTCTAAGTTCATAGGGAACCCGGTATCTTTGAGATAATTTCCTCTACCTGTGATGGACATGAATCTAGAACAGTGAAATGCAACATTAGTCTTCGTGGGTAACCAACATACTTTGTACTTCTTGAGTGGGAGCACATTATATGTACATCATATCTAACAAAGCTCCTGTTAAGTTAATCAGGGGCCATTTCTGCTAGGAGATAAAAGCTAAAGTTTAGAGGCCCCATCTTAACCCCAGCATGTTTTGTCAAAGGGTAATGTTGCATTTATTTTGTTCTTCCCATTAGCCGAATTTGTGTTTTCTATATGGCCTGTGATTCCTTACTATATGTCCCTTGATCCCGTCTGTGTTTAATAATGTGGCTTGTTTTCTCTGTCTAGGGTCTATATTGACTATGTGTTCTACTACTCTTACAATCTTTGGCAAAATGTCCTTTATTTCTACAAATGTAACATATTCTTGTTCGTTATGTACCACCAGGGGTCTGGGGTTTTGGCTGATGGGGCTTTGCTGTAAGAGCCTGTATACTTACTGTCATCAGCTTATCCCCCTGTGACTCTCTGTGCTTACTGATGTTACAGTCGTGCTCGATAGCGGACTCCCTCAACGCAGCCACCGAGATACCTCTCCAGTTAGGTAGAGAGGTTTGCACCCTTGTTCTCAGTGCCTCCTTTAAACCGTCCATTAACACAGAGACAGCTACCTCCCTATGGTGTGCATTATCTTTAATATCCTCGATCCCAGTATATCTAGCTATTTCCTGCAGTGCTCGATGGAAATAATAAGATTTTAAACCTACCGGTAAATCTTTTTCTCCTAGTCCATAGAGGATGCTGGGGACTCTGTACGGACCATGGGGTATAGACGGGCTCCGCAGGAGAAATGGGCACTCTAAGACTTTAGATGAGTATGAACTGGCTCCTCCCTCTATGCCCCTCCTCCAGACCTCAGTTATAGAACTGTGCCCAGAGGAGACGGACAGTACGAGGAAAGGATTTTTGTTAATCTAAGGGCGAGATACATACCAGCCCACACCATACACACAGTACAACATGGTATATACTAAACCAGTTAACAGTATGAACAAAACAGCATCAGCCAGAGACTGATCTCAACTGTAACATAACCCTTATGTAAGCAACAACATACACAAGCCTTCCAGAATTAGTCCGCACTGGGACGGGCGCCCAGCATCCTCTACGGACTAGGAGAAAAAGATTTACCGGTAGGTCTAAAATCTTACTTTTTCTTACGTCCTAGAGGATGCTGGGGACTCCGTAAGGACCATGGGGTTTATACCAAAGCTCCAGACTGGGTGGGAGAGTGCGGATGACTCTGCAGCACTGATTGAGCAAACATGAGGTCCTCATCAGCCAGGGTATCAAACTTGTAGAATTTTGCAAAAGTTGTTGAACCCGACCAAGTAGCTGCTCGGCAAAACTGTAATGCCGAGATGCCTCGGGCAGCCACCCAAGAAGAGCCCACCTTCCTAGTGGAATGGGCCTTTACCGAATTTGGTAACGGCAATCCAGCCGTAGAATGAGCCTGCTGAATCGTGTTACAGATCCAGCGAGCAATAGTCTGCTTAGAAGCAGGAGCGCCAACCTTGTTAGCTGCATACAGGATAAACAGTGCCTCTGTTTTCCTAACCCGAGCCGTCCTGGCTACATAAATTTTTAAAGCCCTGACTACATCAAGTGACTTGAAATCCTCCACGTCACCCGTAGCCACAGGCACCACAATAGGTTGAAAGAAACCAAGAAAATAAAAATAGCAGCGCTAATGGAAGTATTATATAATGATTCTAATGCGAAGGATTGAGTGAAAAAAGGTTCTTCAAATTTAATAAGACATAAGTTTAGGCCTCAATAAAAAAATTGGATACACGATCCAAACATAACAATTTAAAACAATGGAAAATAATAAAATTAGCATATATGGGTCAATAAATTGTAGCTGCCCGTCACATTAATATCCGTTCCTATTATTGAATCTGGAATATATAGCAGATGAAAACAGACTGATAATGCAGTCACACCAGTACACATTACCCGAAGACCGCTAGAGGTGTAGTCCCTTAAGAGTGTCTCTGATATTTTTACTCGAAACCAGCCAGGTTTGGGATCCTCATTTAGTGCGGTGTCCTCTTCATAGAGATGGGGTAGATAGTGTTCCTGGTTGTTGGATGTTTGTCCCGTTTTTTCTGCAGATGACAAAGTCCAGTTTGGTCCGGATATGTTATGGCAGCAACAAATGTCACGGTTGACGACCCAGGTAGCCTCCTCCTGACGCGTTTCGCTGCGAGCAATGCAGCTTTATCAAAGGTGACTTAGGTAGGCAACTGGCAGGGTATTTATACCTTAGGTAATTAGTAAACTCTAAACAGCTGTTTCACTCAATCCTTCAATTTATCTATTTTCTCATAAAAACATTCAAATTGATTCTTCTATAGATTAAAATATGTTCCTAGGACAGACTCAGACATCTAAATTCTATTTTTAAAAAGGATTTAAATCAAAAAACAGATATATTTATTATGATTGCACCCCTACCTATTATCCTCCATTTGTTTGGTAGATTTCTTTGCTTTACCACAATAGGTTGGTTCATATGAAACGACGAAACCACTTTAGGCTGAAATTGAGGACGAGTCCTCAACTCTGCTCGATCCACATGGAAAATCAGATAGGGGCTCTTGTGAGACAAAGCCGCCAATTCGGACACCCGCCTCGCAGATGCCAAGGCCAACAACATGACCACTTTCCAAGTGAGAAATTTTAATTCAACTGTTTGAAGAGGTTCAAACCAGTGTGATTTAAGGAACTGTAACACCACGTTAAGGTCCCACGGTGCCACTGGGGGCACAAAAGGAGGTTGGATGTGCAGCACTCCCTTTACAAAAGTCTGGACTTCTGGGAGAGAAGCCAATTCCTTCTGAAAGAATATAGATAAGGCCGAAATCTGCACCTTAATGGAGCCTAACTTTAGGCCCATATTCACTCCTGTCTGTAGAAAATGGAGAAAACGACCCAGCTGAAAATCTTCCATAGGAGCATTCTTGGCTTCACACCAACATACATATTTCCTCCAGATACGGTGATAGTGCTTCACCGTTACCTCCTTCCTAGCTTTGATTAGAGTAGGGATGACTTCCCCCGGAATACCTTTCCTAGCTAGGATTTGGTGTTCAACCGCCATGCCGTCAAACGTAACCACGGTAAGTCCTGGAACACACAGGGCCCCTGTTGCAACAGGTCCTCCCTGGGAGGAAGAGGCCACGTATCTTCTTTGATCATTTCCTGAAGATCTGAATACCAGGCCCTTCGAGGCCAATCTGGGACAATGAGTATTGTCTGCACTCTTGTTCGTCTTATTATTCTCAATATTTTTGAGATACAGTAAGTGGAAGCGGAGGGAACACATAGACCGACTGAAACACCCACGGTGTCACCAGGGCGTTCACCGCCACTGCCTGAGGGTCCTTCGACCTGGAACAATACGTCTGAAGCTTTCTGTTGAGGCGCGATGCCATCATGTCTATTTGAGGAAGTCCCCAATGACTTGTTACCTCTGCAAAGACCTCTTGATGAAGTCCCCACTCTCCTGGATGGAGATCATGCCTGCTGAGGAAGTCTGCCTCCCAGTTGTCTACTACTCCCGGAATGAAGAACGCTGACAGAGCGCTTACATGATTTTCCACCCAGCGAAGAATCCTGGTGCCTTCTGCCATCGCTGCTCTGCTCCTTGTCCCGCCCTGGCGGTTTACATGCGCCACGGCTGTGACGTTGTTTGATTGGATCAGAACGGGTAGATTGCGAAGAAGATTCTCCGACTGTTGCAGGCCGTTGTATATGGCCCTTAATTCCAGCACATTGATGTGTAGACAAGCCTCCTGGCTTGACCATTATCCTTGAAAAATTTTTCCTTGTGTGACTGCTCCCCATCCTCGGAGGCTCGCGTCCGTGGTCACAAGAACCCAATCTTGAATGCCGAACCTGCGACCCTCGAGAAGGTGAGCACTCTGGAGCCACCACAGGAGAGAGACCCTGGCCCTGGGGGACAGGCTTATCCTCCGATGCCTAAAAAATGTTGAGGTATCTCTGTGCGCTAATGTGATGCAGCTCGAGAAATATATTGGATATGGAATCACAACAGTTCCAAACAAGACAATATGCAAAAAACAAAAAACAAATATTGGGCTCAAGCGCGCACAAATAAATATACACTTCCCTTAATTTCTTAAATGGGATGCATCTGGAAATTTTTCCTTCCAATTTTCCACAGGATATTCTCATACATGGAAAAGAAAAACAAACATACACCAAGATCCTCGTGTATTACTTCCAGATAATATTGGAGATCACTCTCTACTACTTCCTTTAAGGAGATATAATTATATCGGGGAGATCCCCCTTCCAAAACACTTACACAAATGTGAAGCAAATATCATGTAAAAATGGTGCTAATAAACCACTCATTAAAAATTCCCATAGGACAGTTTCAGTGTGTCGGGGGAAATCCCCCCTTCCAAAGAACACTTACACAAGTGTGAAAATAACGTGCATATAGGAACAGAACCTCCTGTGGATGGTCACTCCGTCACCAAAACAGAAAAATATCGGGGTTGCCCCCTAACGTAAATCACTCACAATGGTAGATATATCATATGCATGTAAGGTGGGTCTTTCTTATCCACTCCTTATGTACAGCCACGCACTTTTTCTCCAAAAGAAGATATAGCGGAGAAGATGTTGAAGTATAAAAGATTCTTTTAATAACAGACAGACATCAAAATAAAAGCAGTGGTTCTCATACCCTGGAAGGCTAGGTAGAAATTGATGTTAAACAGAAAAAACGGGGCCCCGTTAATCTGATCTCCTCCAAGTCTCCCACGGGTAAATCCTTCGAATGCAGGCCTCCCCACCAACGCGTTTCGACCCGTACCAGGGTCTTTGTCAAGGTGTGGGAGATGCCAGCATATTCATTCCTTATATACTACCCTAATTAAACATGGATAACAGGTGTGTTGTTTGTGGAAATCTCCAACAAAATCTGTATAGTCATTAACCATACACAGGGTATGCAAGACATTATCTAATACACATAGTCCCGGGCACGAGCGTCTTCCGTGTTCCCAATATGGAAGTGACGTCACCCGCTCGCTCAGAGTCCTCTTGTGGTTTACGTGGCGTCGTCATTTCCTGCTGCTGAACGAATGTCCAAAGAGTCCATCTATACATATCTCCTCTGGAAATGACGTGCGGTCCGTCTCCATACACCCTCCGCTGTAATGCCTCTTCCAAGATGGCCGCTGATACACTTCCGTCTGTCATTTCTTAGGAGAATTGCCCCTTTTCCTTTCATTCATCTTAACCGATGGTTTGGATATTTAAAGTCCAACATCCTTGATATCAATGCCTCATATCCCATTTTCTACAACAAAAACGGCATAAAGGTTAAGTGTCCACATAATACGTATATACATTCAAAATAAACATAAACACACACAGTCCTATACCCTACATAAAACGGCATAAACGCTAAATGTTCACATTATGCACATGTGTATTTAGAAATGAACATTAACAACACATACAATCCTATTTCATATACCTAATAAAATAATTAACTTCATAATACAAGTATAAAATCCCTGTTAAAAGTTTTAAGATCACAAGAACCACTTGATCTCAAAATCCTGGATTAACCCTATTGGTACCAGGGTTTTGTATGTATATATCAATTTCATTTCTGTTTGTGCCAGACGAACAGTAATATTTTTATCCTTTTCGGTTGGTTTAATGGGGCAGATGTATTAACCTGGAGAAGGCATAAGGAAGTGATAAACCAGTGATATGTGCAAGGTGATAAAGGCACCAGCCAATCAGATCCTAACTGTTAATCTACATATTGGAGCTGATTGGCTGGTGCCTTGATCACCTTGCACATATCACTGGTTTATCACTTCCTTATGCCTTCTCCATGTTAATACATCTGCCCCAATGTGCTTTAATAAAAAAAAACCTTTTATATGATTTACTGAACAATTATGTGTGGACTTAAAATGTGCAGATAGGGAGCGGGTTTCCAGACCGTTCTTAATATTCCTTAAGTGTTCTCCCAATCTCACCTTTAAAGGTCTAGTAGTCCACCCAATGTAGAATTTGTCACAGTCACAGACTATGGCATAAATCACACTGGCGGTGTTGCATGTGATAAATTCTGAAATTTTGAACTCATGACCATTAATCCGGATTGTTTCATATTTTGATGTTGTACCCCCACTGATGTTACGGCATCCTATGCAATTACTGCACGTATAAAAACCCTTTGATCTATTATAGCCAGGTCTTTTGGCTTCTGAGTGCATACTCGTGACCAATTGAGTTTTAATATTAGACGCCTTCCTATAAATATGTACCGGTTTGTTTGGTAAATGAGGTCCTATGATCGGGTCCAATTTTAGCGTGGTCCAATGTTTTCTAAAAACTTTCTCAATTTCCCTATGATGGGCATTATAATCAGTAATAAATGCCCATTGGTTATCCCTATTCCTATTCTTAATTTTCTTCTCTGCACAAAGGAGGTCCAGTCTATTTGTAGCAGATGCTATCTCTAGACTTTCCTCTACTCTCTTTTTGTCATATCCACAGGATAAAAAGGATTTTTTCATATCTTCTGCTTGAAGTTTAAAGACAGAGTGTTCAGTACAGTTGCGCCGTAACCTCTTAAATTGGCCTCCTGGAATGGAGTCAAGCCAATTTTTATGGTGGCAACTGTCTGCATAGATATACGACGAACAATCAGTGGGTTTCTGGTATGTTTGTGTGCATATTTTATTATCCTTGATATAAATAGTTATAGCAAGGAAATTGAGTTTTTCTATTTCAATGTCAAACGTTAGTTTGACATTTAAATCATTATTATTCAAATATGTGCAAAATGTATCTAACATATCCCTACTCCCCTTCCATATAAAGAATATGTCATCTATATAACGTGACCATAGGACCAGGTTCGCCCCATATTCGCTGTGCCACACAGACTCCTCTTCCCAGAGTCCTAGAAACAAATTAGCATAGCTTGGGGCGAACCTGGTACCCATGGCCGTCCCTGTAAGATGCATGAAGAACTCTCCCTTAAATAAGAAATAATTGTGTTCCAATATGAACCGAATTCCCTTTATAAAAAATTCCTGCAGTAACGGGGCTATATTTGATGTCATAAGAAAGCTTTCCACTGCTCTAATCCCTTTATTATGATGGATAATAGTGTATAGGGAACTTACATCGGCGCTAACCATATGATATCCCTCCTCCCACTCGATATTCTCTAATTTATTCAAAATATCACGAGTATCCTTAAAGTGGGATTTATTAGTATAGACCAATGGCTGAAGATGTGAATCAATAAAGGCCGAAAGGTTGGCGGTAATGGACTCTACTCCCGACACTATTGGTCTACTGGGGGGGGGGGGGGGTTGGGATCCTTATGTATTTTAGGCAAAACATAGATAACAGGTATTTTGGGATTATCATTAATGAGGAACTTACATAAGGTGTCACCAATGGTACCATTATCCCTATATATATCTATGATATTGGCAAGTTCTTTGCAAAATTGTTCAGTTGGATCTTTTCTGATCTTTTTGTATGTATTGCCATCTCCTAATTGTCTGTAGACCTCAGATTCGTACGTGGCTACATCCAGGAGTACTAATCCCCCCCCCCCTTATCAGCGGGTTTGATTATGAGCTCTTTATTCTGTTTTAATTCCTCCAACGCCAGCCTTTCTTTATATGTCAAATTGAAATTGATTTTCTTCTTTCTAATATTTTCTACATCCTTCAATACTTGTGCTGTAAACGTTTCTATAAAACCTCCCTTGAGGTAGGCTGGATAGAATGTGGATTTTGGTCTAAATATAGAACCCTCCTCCACAGGTCCCTGTACTCCTTCCTCTCCTTTAGATAAGAAGAATTTTTTAACTGTTAATTTTCTTATGTACTTCTGGATATCAACGAACAAATCAAATTCATTGACCTGGAGCATATTTCAGTCCTTTTTCAAGGACTGATTTTTCATGGTGTTCTAAAATATATGAACTGAGGTTGAAAATTTTGACCTTCCCTTCCTCTAGTCCCACTGTTCCATTATTCCCTTTTTTGTCCTTCTTTTTATCTTTCATATCCTTTGTCGATCTGAATCTTTTTTTCTTCTTACCCCCCCTTCCCTCTTCTAGTTTTGTATGTGAAGGTATGTTTTATCTTGGGATTGGTCTCCTCCGACCATTCCCTAAAAAAGGTTGTGGTGAACGTGGGCTTTTAATCTGATTCAAAGGGTCAAACCGATTGAAGGTAGGTGTAGTCCACCACCCCTCCCTAGGATCATTCCCTCGTCGAATAGGAATAGGGATAACCAATGGGCATTTATTACTGATTATAATGCCCATCATAGGGAAATTGAGAAAGTTTTTAGAAAACATTGGACCACGCTAAAATTGGACCCGATCATAGGACCTCATTTACAAAACAAACCGGTACATATTTATAGGAAGGCGTCTAATATTAAAACTCAATTGGTCACGAGTATGCACTCAGAAGCCAAAAGACCTGGCAATAATAGATCAAAGGGTTTTTATAGGTGCAGTAATTGCATAGGATACCGTAACATCAGTGGGGGTACAACATCAAAATATGAAACAATCCGGATTAATGGTCATGAGTTCAAAATTTCAGAATTTATCACATGCAACACCGCCAGTGTGATTTATGCCATAGTCTGTGACTGTGACAAATTCTACATTGGGTGGACTACTAGACCTTTAAAGGTGAGATTGGGATAACATTAAGGAATATTAGGAACGGTCTGGAAAAGCGCTCCCTATCTGCACATTTTAAGTCCACACATAATTGTTCAGTAAATCATATAAAAGGTTTTTTTGGATTAAAGCACATTGGGGCAGATGTATTAACATGGAGAAGGCATAAGGAAGTGATAAACCAGTGATATGTGCAAGGTGATCAAGGCACCAGCCAATCAGCTCCAATATGTAAATTAACAGTTAGGATCTGATTGGCTGGTGCCTTTATCACCTTGCACATATCACTGGTTTATCACTTCCTTATGCCTTCTCCAGGTTAATACATCTGCCCCATTAAACCAACCGAAAGGGATAAAAATATTACTGTTCGTCTGGGACAAACAGAAATGAAATTGATATATACATACAAAACCCTGGTACCAACAGGGTTAAACCAGGATTTTGAGATCAAGTGGTTCTTGTGATCTTAAAACTTTTAACAGGGATTTTATACTTGTATTATGAAGTGAATTATTTTATTAGGTATATGAAATAGGATTGTATGTGTTGTTAATGTTCATTTCTAAATACACATGTGCATAATGTGAACATTTAGCGTTTATGCCGTTTTATGTAGGGTATAGGACTGTGTGTGTTTATGTTTATTTTGAATGTATATACGTATTATGTGGACACTTAGCCTTTATGCCGTTTTTGTTGTAGAAAATGGGATATGAGGCATTGATATCAAGGATGTTGGACTTTAAATATCCAAACCATCGGTAATGATGAATGAAAGGAAATGGGCCATTCCTCCTAAGAAATGACGGATGGAAGTGTATCAGCGGCCATCTTGGAAGAGGCATTGCCGTGGAGGGTGTATGGAGACGGACTGCACGTCATTTCCAGAGGAGATATGTATAGATGGACTCTTTGGACATTCGTTCAGCAGCAGGAAATGACGACGCCACGTAAACCACAGGAGGACTCTGAGCGAGCGGGTGACGTCACTTCCGTATTGGGAACACGGAAAGACACTCGTGCCCGGGACTATGTGTATTAGATAATATGTCTTGCATACCCTGTGTATGGTTAATGACTATACAGATTTTGTTGGAGATTTCTACAAACAACACACCTGTAATCCATGTTTAATTAGGGTAGTATATAAGGAATGAATATGCTGGCATCTCCCACACCTTGACAAAGACCCTGGTACGGGTCGAAACGCGTTGGTGGGGAGGCCTGCATTCGAAGGATTTACCCGTGGGAGACTTGGAGGAGATCAGATTAACGGGGCCCCGTTTTTTCTGTTTAACATCAATTTCTACCTAGCCTTCCAGGGTATGAGAACCACTGCTTTTATTTTGATGTCTGACTGTTATTAAAAGAATCTTTTATACTTCAACATCTTCTCCGCTATATCTTCTTTTGGAGAAAAAGTGCGTGGCTGTACATAAGGAGTGGATAAGAAAGACCCACCTTACATGCATATGATATATATACCATTGTGAGTGATTTACGTTAGGTGGCAACCCCGATATTTTTCTGTTTTGGTGACGGAGTGACCATCCACAGGAGGTTCTGTTCCTATATGCACGTTATTTTCACACTTGTGTAAGTGTTCTTTGGAAGGGGGGATTTCCCCCGACACACTGAAACTGTCCTATGGGAATTTTTAATGAGTGGTTTATTAGCACCATTTTTACATGATATTTGCTTCACATCTGTGTAAGTGTTTTGGAAGGGGGATCTCCCCGATATAATTATATCTCCTTAAAGGAAGTAGTAGAGAGTGATCTCCAATATTATCTGGAAGTAATACACGAGGATCTTGGTGTATGTTTGTTTTTCTTTTCCATGTATGAGAATATCCTGTGGAAAATTGGAAGGAAAAATTTCCAGATGCATCCCATTTAAGAAATTAAGGGAAGTGTATATTTATTTGCGAGCGCTTGAGCCCAATATTTGTTTTTTGTTTTTTGCATATTGTCTTGTTTGGAACTGTTGTGATTCCATATCCAATATATTTCTCGAGCTACATCACATTAGCGCACAGAGATACCTCAACATTTTTTAGGCGTTATACTTTTCACATCCTGAGGCATTCTTAGTGCTCCTATACAACATGTTCTCCTTTAGAGAAAATAGAAGGGAGAGGTTAGAGTCATTATTTGATAATCCTGGTAATAATGAGGATTTCCAAGATGAAAATCTTGAGAATATTATGAAAAATCTTGAAAAGGATTTAATCAAAGAAAGCCATGCTTGGTGGGAGGTAGCTATGTTGGAAAAGTATATGTCCCTCCAGATGATACCACAAGGCTTAGTTATTGATAAAAAATCCTCTTTTACTAATGCAGAGGAGTCGTTCATTCAGGAATGGGAGCACATTACCAGGAAATGCTCCTTTGCATTGATGGATTTGATTGTGAGGAAAAGAAGGGATGATTTAAAAAGATTAGAAGAGTAGAACAAAGCTTTAGTCACTCCGTTCATTCAATTGACAGAATATAAAGAACTAGAACAAAGGATAGAACAAAAGCTCATTAGAACTGAGAAAATCCTGAAGGAAAGGAAATTAAAAAAATGTAAAAGGGATAGTGAAGATAGTAACATCACTGGGGAAATAGGAAAAACAAGGAAAGAAGTGAAAGTAATTGAAATAAAGGAAAATCCCACACACAGACCAATACAAACATCGTATAGGAAAGGGGGGTACTATAAACGACCCACTGAATATGCTCGTCATTATAAGATGGAGGAAACATGGGAACCTAGAGAGGATACTTACCATAGAAAGGACTATAATGATAGGAAAATCCCAGAGTGGAGAGGGAATTATGGGAATTATAAGGGTCAACGAGGGAATGATCCTAGGGAGGGGTGGTGGACTACACCTACCTTCAATCGGTTTGACCCTTTGAATCAGATTAAAAGCCCACGATCACCACGACCTTTTTTAGGGAATGGTCGGAGGAGACCAATCCCAAGATAAAACATACCTTCACATACAAAACTAGAAGAGGCAAGAGGGGGGGTAAGAAGAAAAATAGATTCAGATCGACAAAGGATATGAAAGATAAAAAGAAGGACAAAAAAGGGAATAATGGAACAGTGGGACTAGAGGAAGGGAAGGTCAAAATTTTCAACCTCAGTTCACATATTTTAGAACACCATGAAAAATCAGTCCTTGAAAAAGGACTGAAATATGCTCCGTCGAGTAAGGTCAATGAATTTGATTTGTTCGTTGATATCCAGAAGTACATACGAAAATTAACGGTTAAAAAATTCTTCTTATCTAAAGGAGAGGAAGGAGTACAGGGACCTGTGGAGGAGGGTTCTATATTTAGACCAAAATCCACATTCTATCCAGCCTACCTCAAGGGAGGTTTTATAGAAACGTTTACAGCACAAGTATTGAAGGATGTAGAAAATATTAGAAAGAAGAAAATCAATTTCAATTTGACATATAAAGAAAGGCTGGCGTTGGAGGAATTAAAACAGAATAAAGAGCTCATAATCAAACCCGCTGATAAGGGGGGGGGGGGGATTAGTACTCCTGGATGTAGCCACGTACGAATCTGAGGTCTACAGACAATTAGGAGATGGCAATACATACAAAAAGATCAGAAAAGATCCAACTGAACAATTTTGCAAAGAACTTGCCAATATCATAGATATATATAGGGATAATGGTACCATTGGTGACACCTTATGTAAGTTCCTCATTAATGATAATCCTAAAATACCTGTTATCTATGTATTGCCTAAAATACATAAGGATCCCAAAACCCCCCCGGTAGACCAATAGTGTCGGGAGTAGAGTCCATTACCGCCAACCTTTCGGCCTTTATTGATTCACATCTCCAGCCATTGGTCTATACTAATAAATCCCACCTTAAGTATACTCGTGATATTTTGAATAAATTAGAGAATATCGAGTGGGAGGAGGGATATCATATGGTTAGCGCCGATGTAAGTTCCCTATACACTATTATCCATCATAATAAAGGGATTAGAGCAGTGGAAAGCTTTCTTATGACATCAAATATAGCCCCGTTACTGCAGGAATTTTTAATAAAGGGAATTCGGTTCATATTGGAACACAATTATTTCTTATTTAAGGGAGAGTTCTTCATGCAGCTTACAGGGATGGCCATGGGTACCAGGTTCGCCCCAAGCTATGCTAATTTGTTCCTATGACTCTGGGAGGAGGAGTCTGTGTGGCACAGCGAATATGGGGTGAACCTGGTCCTATGGTCACGTTATACAGATGACATATTCTTTATATGGAAGGGGAGTAGGGATATGTTAGATGAATTTTGCACATATTTGAATAATAATGATTTAAATGTCAAACAAACGTTTGACATTGAAATAGAAAAACTCAATTTCCTTGCTATAACTATTTATATCAAGGATAATAAAATATGCACACAAACATACCAGAAACCCACTGATTGTTCGTCGTATATCTATGCAGACAGTTGCCACCATAAAAATTGGCTTGACTCCATTCCAGGAGGCCAATTTAAGAGGTTACGGCGCAACTGTACTGAACACTCTGTCTTTAAACTTCAAGCAGAAGATATGAAAAAATCCTTTTTATCCTGTGGATATGACAAAAAGAGAGTAGAGGAAAGTCTAGAGATAGCATCTGCTACAAATAGACTGGACCTCCTTTGTGCAGAGAAGAAAATTAAGAATAGGAATAGGGATAACCAATGGGCATTTATTACTGATTATAATGCCCATCATAGGGAAATTGAGAAAGTTTTTAGAAAACATTGGACCACGCTAAAATTGGACCCGATCATAGGACCTCATTTACCAAACAAACCGGTACATATTTATAGGAAGGCGTCTAATATTAAAACTCAATTGGTCAAGAGTATGCACTCAGAAGCCAAAAGACCTGGCTATAATAGATCAAAGGGTTTTTATAGGTGCAGTAATTGCATAGGATGCCGTAACATCAGTGGGGGTACAACATCAAAATATAAAACAATCCGGATTAATGGTCATGAGTTCAAAATTTCAGAATTTATCACATGCAACACCGCCAGTGTGATTTATGCCATAGTCTGTGACTGTGACAAATTCTACATTGGGCGGACTACTAGACCTTTAAAGGTGAGATTGGGAGAACACTTAAGGAATATTAAGAACGGTCTGGAAACCCACTCCCTATCTGCACATTTTAAGTCCACACATAATTGTTCAGTAAATCATATAAAAGGTTTTTTTGGATTAAAGCACATTAAACCAACCGAAAGGGATAAAAATATTACTGTTCGTCTGGCACAAACAGAATTGAAATTGATATATACATACAAAACCCTGGTACCAACAGGGTTAAACCAGGATTTTGAGATCAAGTGGTTCTTGTGATCTTAAAACTTTTAACAGGGATTTTATACTTGTATTATGAAGTGAATTATTTTTTAGGTATATGAAATAGGATTGTATGTGTTGTTAATGTTCATTTCTGAATACACATGTGCAAAATGTGAACATTTAACGTTTATGCCGTTTTATGTAGGGTATAGGACTGTGTGTGTTTATGTTTATTTTGAATGTATATACGTATTATGTGGACACTTAGCCTTTATGCCGTTTTTGTTGTAGAAAATGGGATATGAGGCATTGATATCAAGGATGTTGGACTTTAAATATCCAAACCATCGGTAATGATGAATGAAAGGAAATGGGCCATTTCTCCTAAGAAATGACGGACGGAAGTGTATCAGCGGCCATCTTGGAAGAGGCATTACAGCGGAGGGTGTATGGAGACGGACCGCACGTCATTTCCAGAGGAGATATGTATAGATGGACTCTTTGGACATTCGTTCAGCAGCAGGAAATGACGATGCCACGTAAACCACAAGAGGACTCTGGGCGAGCGGGTGACGTCACTTCCGTATTGGGAACACGGAAGACGCTCGTGCCGGGGACTATGTGTATTAGATAATATGTCTTGCATACCCTGTGTATGGTTAATGACTATACAGATTTTGTTGGAGATTTCTACAAACAACACACCTGTTATCCATGTTTAATTATGGTAGTATATAAGGAATGAATATGCTGGCATCTCCCACACCTTGACAAAGACCCTGGTACGGGTCGAAACGCGTTGGTGGGGAGGCCTGCATTCGAAGGATTTACCCGTGGGAGACTTGGAGGAGATCAGATTAACGGGGCCCCGTTTTTTCTGTTTAACATCAATTTCTACCTAGCCTTCCAGGGTATGAGAACCACTGCTTTTATTTTGATGTCTGTCTGTTATTAAAAGAATCTTTTATACTTCAACATCTTCTCCGCTATATCTTCTTTTGGAGAAAAAGTGCGTGGCTGTACATAAGGAGTGGATAAGAAAGACCCACCTTACATGCATATGATATATCTACCATTGTGAGTGATTTACGTTAGGGGGCAACCCCGATATTTTTCTGTTTTAGTGACGGAGCGACCATCCACAGGAGGTTCTGTTCCTATATGCACGTTATTTTCACACTTGTGTAAGTGTTCTTTGGAAGGGGGGATTTCCCCCGACACACTGAAACTGTCCTATGGGAATTTTTAATGAGTGGTTTATTAGCACCATTTTTACATGATATTTGCTTCACATTTGTGTAAGTGTTTTGGAAGGGGGATCTCCCCGATATAATTATATCTCCTTAATGGAAGTAGTAGAGAGTGATCTCCAATATTATCTGGAAGTAATACACGAGGATCTTGGTGTATGTTTGTTTTTATTTTCCATGTATGAGAATATCCTGTGGAAAATTGGAAGGAAAAATTTCCAGATGCATCCCATTTAAGAAATTAAGGGAAGTGTATATTTATCCTCCGATGCATCTGTAGATGGGACCCTGACCACTTGTCCAGAAGGTCCCACTGAAAAGTTCTCGCAAGGAACCTGCCAAACGGAATGGCCTCGTAGGCCACCACCATCTTTCCCAATACTCGAGTGCATTGATGAACTGACACTCTTTTTGGTTTCAGCAGGTCCTTGACCATGTTCTGGAGTTCCTGGGCTTTTTCCATTGGGAGAAAAACCCTCTTTTTTCCGTGTCCAGAATCATGCCCAAAAATGACAGCCAAGTTGTTGGAACCAACTGCGACTTTGGTAGATTTAGAATCCAGCCGTGTTGCTGTAGTACTCTCAGGGAGAGAGACACGCTTTTTAGTAACTGATCTCTTGATCTTGCCTTTATCAGGAGATCGTCCAAGTATGGGATAATTGTGACCCCTTGCTGGCGCAGGAGCACCATCATTTCCGCCATTACCTTGGTGAAAGTTCTCGGGGCCGTGGAAAGCCCAAACGGCAACATCTAAAACTGCTAATGACAATCCTGTACAGCGAATCTCAGGTACGCCAGATGAGGAGGATATATTGGGACATGAAGGTTTGCATCCTTTTTGTCTATTGACACCATAAAATCCCCCCCTTTCAGGCTGGAGATCACTGCCCTGAGAGATTCCATCTTGAATTTGAACGTCTTCAAATATAGGTTTAGGGATTTTAGATTCAGAATTGGTCTGACCGAGCCATCCGGCTTCGGGACCACAAATGGGGTTGAATAAAACCCTTTCCCCTGTTGCACTAGGGGAACCCTGATAATCACTTGCTGTTGACACAGCTTTTGAATGGCAGCTGTAACTATTTCCCTCTCTGGGGAAGAAGCTGGCAAGGCCGATTTGAAAAATCGGTGTGGAGGCACATCTTCGAACTCCAGCTTGTAGCCGTGGGATACAATTTCGACCACCCAAGGATCCAAATCCGACTGAACCCAGAATTGGCTGAAGAGTCGAAGACGTGCCCCCACCGGTGCAGACTCCCGCAGCGGAGCCACAGCGTCCTGCGGTGGATTTCGTAGAGGCCGGGGAGGATTTTTGTTCCTGGGAACTAGCCGTAGCTGGTGTTCTTTTCCCTCTACCTCTACCTCTGGCGAGGAAGGAAGAGCCACGCCCCTTTCTGAACTTATGAGACCGAAAGGACTGCATCTGGTATTGGGGTATTATCTTCTGCTGTGGGGGAACGTAAAGGCAAAAAAGAAGACTTACCCGCGGTAGCTGTGGAAACCAGGTCCGCGAGGTCCTCCCCAAATAAAACTTCACCTTTGTAAGGCAAAGCCTCCATATGTCTCTTTGAGTCAGCATCACCTGTCCATTGATGGATCCACAGGGACCTTCTAGCAGAAACTGCCATGGCATTGGCTCTTGAACCCAAAAGTCCAATATCTCTCGCAGCCTCTCTCATATATAACGCTGCGTCCTTGATGTGCCCTAAGGTCAACAAAATACTATCTTTATCTAGGGTGTCAATGTCAGATGAAAAGTTATCTGCCCAACCTGCAATTGCGCTACCCACCCATACCGACGCTACTGTAGGTCTGAGCAGGGCTCCCGTAGTCGCATAAATTGATTTTAAGGTAGTTTCCTGCCTGCGATCCGCAGGATCCTTTAGGGCCGCCGTGTACGGGGACGATAGTGCCACCTTTTTGGACAAGCGAGTCAAGGCCTTGTCCACCGTGGGCGAGGATTCCCACTGTACCCTGTCCTTTGAGGGGAAAGGATACGCCATAATAATTCTCTTGGGAACCTGCAGTCTCTTGTCTGGCGTTTCCCAAGCCTTTTCAAATAAAGCGTTCAGCTCATGAGATGGAGGAAACGTTACCTCAGGTTTCTTTTCCTTAAACATGCAGACCCTCGTGTCAGGGACAAAGGGGTCCTCTGTGATATGCAAAACATCTTTTATCGCAATAATCATATATTGAATACTCTTGGCCACTCTTGGGTGCAACCTTGCATCGTCATAGTCGACACTGGAGTCGGAATCCGTGTCGGTATCAGTGTCTGCTATCTGGGAAAAGGGACGCTTATGGGACCCTGAAGGGTCTTATGACACAGTAACAGCCATGGATTGACTCCCTGCTTTGTCCTTGGACTCTGCTTTGTCCAATCTCTTATGTAATAAAGCCACATTAACATTTAAAACATTCCACATGTCCAACCAATCAGGTGTCGGCTGTGCCGACGGAGACACCACCACCATCTGCTCTGCTTCCTCCCTAGACGAGCCTTCCGCTTCAGACATGTCGACACACACGTACTGACACCCCCCCACACACTGGGATATATGAATATGGGGACAGACCCACAATAAGGCCCTTTGGAGAGACAGAGAGAGAGTATGCCAGCACACACCAAGCGCCACTAGACACTGAAACCACAGTCCCAGCCTGTACAGCGCTTTATATATAGAATTAGCACCAAATAAATGTGCCCCCCCTCGCTTTTGCCCCCTGTTACTTCAGCAGGGGAGAGTCCGGGAGCAGCTTCTCTGCAGCATGCTGTGGAGAAAATGCCGCTGGTTAGTGCTGGAAGATCAAGCTCCGCCCCCTCGACGGCGGGCTTCGGTCCCGCTATTTTTATTATACTGGCAGGGGATTTATTATATACTGCCTCCGCAGTATCTATATACGTGTGCCAGTCTTATGTGAGGTAAAAATTGCTGCCCAGGGCGCCCCCCTGCGCCCGGCACCCTTGCTGTGCCTGTGTGTGTTGTGGGCGCGGTGGCACGCAGCGCGACCGCTGCGCGGTACCTCATGAAGATCTTAAGTCTTCTGCCGCCTTTGAAGTCTTCTTGCTTCCTATACTTACCCGGCTTCAATCTTCCTGCTCTGTGAGGAGGACTGCGGTGCGGCTCTGGGACGAACTGCAAGGACGACACCTGTGTTCAGACCCTCTGGAGCTAATGGTGTCCAGTAGCCTAATAAGCAGAGCCCATCAGTCCAGGAAAGTGGGTCTGCTTCTCTCCCCTCAGTCCCACGAAGCAGGGAGCCTGTTGACAACAGTGCTCCCTGAAAATAAAAAAACCTAACAAAAGTCTTTTCAGAGAAACTCAGTAGAGCTCCCCTGTAGTGCATCCAGTCTCCTCTGGGCACAGGATCTAACTGAGGTCTGGAGGAGGGGCATAGAGGGAGGAGCCAGTTCACACCCATCTAAAGTCTTAGAGTGCCCATGTCTCCTGCGGAGCCCGTCTATACCCCATGGTCCTTACGGAGTCCCCAGCATCCTCTAGGACGTAAGAGAAATTCAGATGCCATTTCAACTTCTTTTTGTCTTATGGAGATTTTATTCAATTTAACAACAGTAGGGAAATACACTCCTAATTGCAGGTTGATTTGCCGTACATTCTCCTGATTGTATTCATCAGTGAGAGGTACCTCTGCATCTAACTTATCCGTTATGAATTTCGTGATGTCAATATCTGAGGGTAAACACACCCGTAGCACTGTTCGCCAATCTTTATTTGTGGGCTCGTGGGCGTAACCTAACTTTTTAATGAACCTCTGGCATGCGGCTAGATCTTTTCTGGGATTGGAGAATTCTGACATAATTGACCTTAACTCTGCTCGGGACCAGGGACAATGCATGGCAATGTTCCTGATGGGAGTTACTCCCTGACTATCAGTTCTCCCATTGGGAACCGCAATCACCCTGACAGGATTTAGTTCAACTATATCATTTGTGTTTGATTCTACAATGTGGGGAGCTATTGTCTCTGCATAGTGTGTGGTACCGTACTTACCAGTGGACACAACCTCACTTACCCCTCCACTGGGGGGCACCGCTACTGCTCTTGGTGGTTGGGCCGTGCCCACCTGGGTGTCCTGTATGGTGTCTGCTAGAGAGAGTGCCGATATCGTGCTGGGCTGATCTTCCTGCTCAAAATCCTGGGGAAAATTTAAGATGGGATACAACTGGCAAGGGTTAGGGTTAACACATTTATCTAGGACTTGCTATCTTTTACTGATGCACCATTGCTTGTAGCCAATTTCTCCCCATCAATATATGGTGGTGGTGGTGCGCTTGCCATCGCTTTCCCGCTAGGTTTGGAACTTGCTGTGCAAGCCAGTTCCTTCTGCATCTCCCCCTCTTGCTGCCACAGGTTTAAACAATTTGTATGTCTAACACTTTGTTTTCTGGATATAATCAAACATATTTTGATCCTTATATTCTGTAACACCTCTGATTCAAAGCTACCCACTTTTGGGAATGGGGTTGTATCTTCCGCAGTCATATGTATCCACTCATTGCAATAAGCCTGTGTGTGTGAGCCATATTTCTCACAAATTATAAACCTTGCTGACCCTCTCGGCCGCAATTCTTCAGCCTGAACCCTGCCTAAACGTCTCTCACTTGAGCAACTGGCTCCCATATTTGTGGGTCTTTTCACTAAGAAAAAAAATTCCCACAAACACCAAAATACTCAATGCAAGCAGACGGTGGAAGTCTCTCAGAACGCTTTCCACTCGCTCTCGCCCACGCTGGCCAGTACAATGATACACTGTCGACAGCGGATCGCAATGTACCCAACTTAGGGCTCCTATCAGACCTTACAGCACCGTAACTTTTTTCGGTGGAGGTTCTGTTGGAATATTTTCCTGAGAGAAGCAGCGAAAAATTCCTTTTCGGTATCTTTCCACTGGAATTTTTGTAGGGTGAAAAATAGAGAAATTAGATAACTATTGTTCGCTCTTTCCAGTGGAAGCCCACCAGGGAGATTTCCCGACGTTATCAAAGAAAAACCCCTTTGTCTATACAATCACGTCTGCGTATGCTTTTCCACGGCGTATATGACACAATGGTATCACGTTGTGCTGTGTAGAACACACGGACATGCGATGCAATCGCACAGCCTATAGATACTAGTTATCTATATGCCCTACGATTGCTGTAGACCACCTGAAACACCTAAACCACTCTAGACCACCTAGTTGTATGGGACACCTAGACCACTCTAGATCACCTAGTTCTGATCACGCAAGGTAGCAAACCCTACGCCACCGGGCCTCTACTAACCCAGTGTTCACCGACGGGATCCCGAATTCCCGGGTTCAGCTCCACTCACTCCGCTTTCACTCACTCAAATACACCTGTTTTTTCTGTACAGAAAATTGTTTTACTCCCCTAAATCAGCAGCTTTATTCCAGAGGTGCTTACATTTTTTAAACTAAATTTAGAGTAACCTGCTTTTGAAATCGGATAGTTATGTGCTGTTGTATTAAATGTCTACTATCCCACCTTAATTGAACAAATATCGTGGGCTTTGTACTTAGCGTCCGCACTCCTACGCAACCTTGCGTAATCACGCGACCAGCGTGTCTTTTACGCCACGTGTGCTCACCAGTCTTTGTCCGGAGCACGTGTACAAAGTGCGCCCGCAATAAAACAAATCACACAATCTCTATAAATGTGAGCAATACAAACTATAACCGCTCACAACACAACCCACATTTGTTCCGTGTAAACTGCGTTTTGTGTTTTTATAATTACTCTCTTAAATACATTTACTTCAAATTTATCTATATAGCAAACAAATGTATCTGATTTCACACAGGTTTAAGAATGATTACTACCCTATGGCAACAATGTATGGGAGAGTATGCAAAATATTGGTACGCTTTGTGTACGCTTTTGGCTCCAAAATTACAGACTTTTAAATAGCTTTTCTCCTGTTTACCTCCGGGCTCTATCAGCAGCTCTATAGACCAGAACGAGCAGACGCAATCTAATCAGCACACAAATAGGGTTTTTATAACATCCAACAACCAGGAAAAGGTTTAACGTAGATATCTTTCCACCCTTTGCTGATAGATTAAAGACTGCTATGACCTGCTAGCCTTTGAGTATGTGAAAAACCGGATCGAGCTCCCAATTGTAAATGTTGATTTACTTACATTCAATACACTTTAAAATGGAGTCGATGCGGCCGCTGTAATCAATCATTAGCCTACGTACTTTTTACACAGTTATCGGACAAAGCCCAGTACCGTGTACGCACTTTGCGTACAAATGCCGCGATGGTCGTACAAAGTACATGCGGTGCGTACATACACAAAGACACGCCGTGAGCACTTTGCAGCTACACGTGTGACTAAATGACACTTATATAACACTAGCAGGGAAAGAGAGACACGACACCAATTTGTATTTCAAAGACTATGTTGGGATCTGACCCACCAACGGTTCTTTACTAGCAGGGGGTTACAATAATAACAATACAATACAATAAGAAAATGGCTACAGTCAATGGTACATACGTTTGGTTTTGCCTGCGCTTCCCGGTCCGGTCCTCAGTCATCAAGGTAGATGACCTTCAGAGATTGAGAGAGTGACCTGGCCTGCAGCTGGCTTTTTATACATTTGTCCAAAACCTAACACAATGGAGTCTGTAATCTCTTTGTCCATTGGACACAGGGATGGTCATTTACAATACAGGAGAGGTCATAGGTCAGTTTGAATAGGTGGGCGATGTCAGGTCCAGGTGCAGTTGCAGTTGGTCTCCTCTGGGTTCCCGCCGAATATCAAGAGCCCAGTACATACAGTTAATATTTGTATTTTGCTCCTGCACATAACTATTCGCAGGAGTGTGCGATCTTCTGCAAACCAACACCGGAATATTGCTCTTAAAATACCCTACAGCTGGATACCAAACACCACCTTATAACCTAGTTCTGTCCCCTCCTATCCTGTAAAGGTGAATCCCTTTGTTCTTATACAACTTAAACAAGTGTAACTCGCTGGTATGGTGCAGGGAGACTATGCGTACTTTGTGCACTATTTGGATTAAATATATATTGTGTTTTTATGGCTTTACCATGCGATTATAAACACTACCGTAATTACTCACATCACGCACTAATACGCAGGACCGCGGGAGCGACCATACGGAAATTGTGAATATGCGCACGCACGGCAGAACAAGTACGCACACGGAGGCCATCTGTGTGTAGTTTGTACGTGACGTGTGTACTACAATATTTTTCAACTTCGACAGTAATCACTCAACAAGCCATGTCTCATTTTCCGTGACAAGAAAACATACTGTACCTCTTATTGGAAAACTTTCTTTGAAACTCACTTTCTGCAAATGTGTAAGTGTTCCAGAAAGCACTTGCAGACACTATGTGGCTGTGCATATTATACAATGCACATGTAGATACTGCGCCCACACAGGAAACAAGTCTTATAGGCTCGTTTGTGCTCCAAACCAACATTGCACTACTGATTGTTATAGCTCTTCTTCTGCTACTAAAAATAGAGAAATGGCTATGTACTAAGCCAGGGGCATTTTATGAATGGATGGAGCCCGTGCGCAGACCTCTTCCCATACTTGCCTACTCTCCCGGATTCTGTGGCAGACACCCGGTTTCTCGGGTAGTCCCCCGCAGCCCCGGAAGAGAGGGCACCTCTTCCGCATTCTGCCCACTTCCTAGGTAAGTGGGCAGAATGGGGAGCTAATAGTGCCAAATCGCAGACCCTGTTGAGGGGGCGAGGCTTAATGATGCAATTATATGCTAATTGCGTCATTGAAGTTCCGCCCATATGTAAATACCGCCCAATTGCAGTATTTGCTTGTGTGGTGGGCGGGGCCTAACAACATAATTGACTTGGCGCTCACTCCAAAAAAGGCTGTGTGCAGGGCCGGATTAAGGCTTGTTGGGGCCCAGGGCAAAGTAGGTTGTGAGGGCTCACAAACCAACCATCTGCCAGCAGTCAGAGGACAGAGGAGACTCCAGGGCAGAGCAGACGGGCTTAGTGCTCCTGGTAAAGGTACGTGGCAGCTATGAGGCAGGAGACCATGCTGGCGGCAGCGCACCAATGGCTCTGCTCCCACTTTCACTGTGCAGGAGTACCTCGGCAGCCGCTGTTACTAAGCAGCTGAGCCGCCGAGGTACTCCTGCACAGTGAAGGTGGGAACAGAGCCATTAGTGCGCTGCCACCAGTGGGGTTTCCTGCCTCATAGCTGCCACGTACCTTCACCCCGAGCATTAAGCCCGTCCAATCCACCCTGGAGTCTCCTTCGTCCCTGCCGCCAGCAGCGTCAGCATGGTCCCCAACCACGGAGTTAATGCCTGCTGACAGGCCAGAGCAATAGGGTGACATCTGCAATTCAAAATGAAGTGTGTGGGGCCCTTAATGTGTGGGGGCCCCGGGACGGCCGCCCCTGTCGCCCCTGCCTTAATCTGGCTCTGGTTGTGTGGCCTAACTGCAAGGGGCGTGGCATTGCAGGAAAAGACTACCTAATACCCTAGTTTTGCAACCTGCATACCCAGACATTGGCCTCCAAAGGGGAAAAAAATGCCCCTTACATTATTTGTAATTTTTCCTCCTTATAGTAATGCCTCTTACACATTATGCCACATACTGTAATGCCTGTAACACATTATACCACACGCTGTAATGCCCCTTACACATTATGCCATACACCATAATGCACATTACACAATATGCCACACACCATAATGACCCTGACACATTATGCCAAAGCTGGATTATAGGTGGGGTGGTCATTCAGGGGCCCCCACACCCCAGCAAACACTGACCCAAGTCTGGCCACCTTGCACCCTTTCTGGACGGCTCTGAGTCCTGGCAGCACCAAAGGATTTTACCTTTGAAACGGAGATAGATGTGTCTCCATCTCTACAGTAAGCCCCACCCCCTCACGGACATAATGCCATGATTTGCAGGTGTATGGGGAAGGAGGCAGAGCCTAACATTGAAAAAGTGCCTGCCCACATCAGTGACTTGATGTTGCTGTAACCCAACAGGTAGTGTTTATCCTGCTTTATTCCTCCCTTTCCCTATCCCTCTCCCCCTCACTAACACCCTCTCTTCCCCCCTGCTTGGTCCCCCACCCATTGTCTTCATGACTCTCTCCCTCTCTCTTGCTCCCCATTGTCTCTCTCCCTCACTGACACAGAGGGCTAAATGTAATAAAGTGAGAGTTTCAGAAAGTGAGAGATTTGGTAAGGTTTTTCAGGTTTTTTTTTTAAAAGTGGCAATCATTTACACTGCAAAACCAGGTTGATCTTGCTGTGTAAATGATTGCCACTTTAAAAAAAAACTGCAAAACCTTACCAAATCTCTCACTTTCTGAAACTCTCACTCTATTACATTTGGCCCACACTCTTTCTCTCTGGGTGTCATGCTCATTGCCACGAGTGTAATGATTATTACCTAGGGTGTAATGCTCATTGCCAGGGGTTTCATGCTCTGGGTGTCATGCTTGTTGCTAGGCGAGAATAATGTTCATTGCCAAAGGTTTTCATGCATGCTCTGGGTGTGGGAATCATGCTCATTGCCAGGGGTGTAATGATTGTTACCAGGGTGTAATGCTCATTGCCAGGGGTTTCATGCTCTGGGTGTCATGCTTTTTGCCAGGGGTGTGTAATGCTCGTTGCCAGGGGTTTTCATACTCTGGGTGTCATGCTCATTGCCAGGTGTGTAATGCTCATTGACAGGGGTTTTTATGCAGTTAGGTTGCCAGCAAACAGGGGCTATTCCCACTTGTGGGTGTCCACAACACTCATAGAGTGGGAATAGAACCTGTGGCAAACGCAGTGTAGGTAAGCCCGCTGCCGGTATACTGATGATCAGGATGCCATTGTCGGTATACTGACGTCCGGCATCCCGATCGTCGGTAAATCAAACTGATCCGGTGTAATGCTCATTGCCAGGGGTGTAATGCTCATTTCCGGGGATGTAATGCTCTGGGCGTCATGCTCATTGCCAGGGGTGTGTAATGCACAATGACAGGGGTTTTCATACTCTGGGTATCATGCTTATTGCCAGGGGTGTAATGATTGTTGTCAGAGGTGTAATGCTCATTGTCACTTCCCGGCTCCCTGTCAGACATTAGAGTTCAAGCATGACCTCTAGCATATGTCTCCTCCAAGGCAACGGTCATTTTAGGAGGGACATTTCGCAGATTTACATGCAGACGGCTAGTCCGCATGTAAGACATGTTGAACAGGATTACGTTTTTGTATTGAAGGTGAAAATGTATACTCCAAGTGCAAGAATGAGCTTCTTAAAATGGAAAGACTCAGAGAACTACACTACTTAGAAATTTGCTATAGAAATGCAGTTATAGTTTGCGAAGCAGTGGAAGGTCATGATTGATCCAGGAGATATTAATATTACAATATTCATTCTGACACTCCATACCCATCAGTAAACTTACTGGTTGACAGTAAAAAGTAAGTAATGTTTTTGTATGCAAGAAAATAATACAGTACATTGAAAATACATCCCTGGTAACATTGCTAACATGGCAACCTGCTGCAGAGGAGTAAAAGAGAGCACAATGAATATAATTAAGCATGCTACGGGGGGAATTCAATTGCCGACAAATCCTTCTCCTTGCTGAATCTGCATGTCAGCTGCCGAACATTACAGCAGCAGAAACTTGCTTGAAAGTATTTGCCACACGGGGGTGTGGCCTGACTGGAGAGGCAGCGGGACGCAGGATAGTGGAGCTCCTGCTTCTATTGGCCCTTACCACTTTCTACTGTCATCCTGTGGGCTCCTGCGTGTCCTTTCTTGGTCCCCTGTGTGCTCTGGTGCCTCGGTGTGTGGGTTGCGGAGCCGGAGAGTCATTAATTTGGCTCTTGTGGGTTGCGGCCTACATCCGGTTCTGAAGCCGCGGGTTCGAGCTGTGCTGCGATCCCACCACGGACTGACCTTCAGCGTGGTTGCTCTGCCACCCACCGTGAGTTGTGTGACCTGTCCTGCACCCCGCCGTGCTCTGGGAGGTTTGCGGAGAGTCACTGGGGATCGGTGGGCGGCCACAGCGGGAGACACGGAGCGGAGCTTCCCGACGTTACATCTGCAGTGGCACGAGTGACTGGTGGCTTCAGCACCCCCCCCCCCCCCTCCTCCCCTCCCCTCCCCCCCCCCTCCTCCCCTCCCCTCCCCTCCCCTCCCCTCCCCCTCCTCCCCTCCCCCTCCTCCCCTCCCCTCCCCCAGCCTGCATTCTCCTGCAGCCCGGCCGTTGGAGCCCGGAGTCACGGCAGCGGGGACTACACGGAGTGCTTCTTACCTGGTCACCTCGCCTGCAGCATCACAGCATCACCTCTCCTCCTGGCCTGTGGTGCTGCGGGAGAGCCGGGGCAGGGCAGTGACTACTTGTGTGCCTCACACTCTGAGTGCAGGGAGGCAGCCAGCGGTGTTAGTGTGTCCATCAAAGAGGGGGTACACAGGGGGTTCCTCTTCAGCTAAACCAGGCCGAATCCTATATCCTGTGCCCCAGCGCCCTTGCCCCCCTCTCCTCTACTGCCTTATTGCTGACCTGGAGGTCGGGGATCACCCGCCATAGCCGGCCAGGGTCTTCTGATTTTGGCTTCTCTGCCAGTGGTAGCCATCTTGAGGGCTTGTAATACAGCTACATGTCCTTCTGCTGCCAGCTGCTTATCTGGGAGCTACAGGCACTATCAGCCCGTTATCACCACGCTCCACCTCAGCCTCAGTGATCTCCAGCAGGAACTTATGCCTCCGTAGACCTCACTGGGAAGCAAGTGGTTGCCTAAATTGCTTTTTTTAACTGTCTGCCAACCATGCCCCTGGCTCTCTTTGTGCTTGGCCATTATTAGCAGATCTATGGCTGGTCTTTTGGGACATCGGTCATACGTGCCCTCAGGGGCATAACATAAACTGGGTCATTGAAATCGCCTCAGTTTCAGATGTGATCACCCACTTCAGTGGCTCTCTCTTCCCTCCCCTGCACTCATCCATGTCCTGATGTGTTCTAACTGATGTCTTAAAGGTGTTGCCTGGGAGAGGTTCTCACACTGCGCCTTCTGCCTTCTTCCTGTTTTTTATTTAATATTGCCTTCTGTCAGACTCATTATGCCTCCGAAGAAATATAAAGTGTCCAAGTCTGTGTCACAGGAGGCCTTTTTCAAACCTCCACCTCTCCATGCTGCTACTCCGGAGAATATTAAAGTGAATGCTGGCACAAAGACCACCCCTCCCCCGGCTGCAGCTATGTCATTATCCCCTGTCCACAGCGCTGCTGAGTCTTCACAATTTGGTGACGTGATGCCTTGACTGTAGGCTACATGAAGCTCTTACTGGCGCAGTTCAAGGACGAAGTTGCGGCTGAGTTTCGTGCAATGCTCCAAGCCTGTCAATACTCCATGGACGACCTTGGCGAGCTTACTGATCATTTAGAATCTAAAATGGGAGAAGTGGTGGGCTCTCATAACGATCTGATTGTTTCACAAGATGCATTGGAGAGTGAAGTGGCCTCCCTCCGTGACAAAATGGCTGACTTGGAGGACAGATTGCGCAGAAACAACCTCAAGTTACGGTGTGTTCCTGAAACCGTTTCAAACAGTACTTTACATGATGTCACCCTCGAGTTATTTAGAAAGCTGTTGCCGTCGGCTTCTACATCAGATTTCCTTATTGACTGCATTCACAGACTGCCCAAACCTAGGAACACCCCGGACAGGGTTCCCCGTGACGTCTTAATGAGAATACACTTTTTCCATATTAAGGAAGCCCTGCTCAAGGTTGCCAGACCATCATCTCATTCGGAGGAGGTACTGGGACATCACAAACTCTTTGGGGATTTCTCTCAGGCTACTCTACAGAAAAGATGCTCATTCCAGCCTGTCACAGCTGTTCTTCGGAAAGAAGGCATTGCTTATAGATGGGGCTTCCCGACTAAGCTCCTGATCTCTCAGGAGGGCTCCACCGTGGCTATCGCTACAGTTGAAGATGGCGTGAAGCTCCTTACAAGATGGAGCCTCTCCGGCAATCCGGGGACATCTCCCCCTGACCGCCGTCTTCAGCAGGACTGGACGACGGTTGGGAAGCACACCTGAACCTTATCGTTAGCTGGGAATTCTTGCCAATACTGACTTCTCAGTCTCATGTTATTTAATGTGTTTTAACGCATAGGTTTATATTATATTGATAAGATGGTGGGGTTGTTATAGTTCCTATTATTTAATGCCTGTTGTTCTTGAACTCTATAGGGCGTTACTCATATAATGCATAGAGATGAGCGGGTTCGGTTTCTCTGAATCCGAACCCGCCAGAACTTCATGTTTTTTTTCACGGGTCCGAGCGACTCGGATCTTCCCGCCTTGCTCGGTTAACCCGAGCGCGCCCGAACGTCATCATGACGCTGTCGGATTCTCGCGAGGCTCGGATTCTATCGCGAGACTCGGATTCTATATAAGGAGCCGCGCGTCGCCGCCATTTTCACACGTGCATTGAGATTGATAGGGAGAGGACGTGGCTGGCGTCCTCTCCATTTAGATTATAAGAGACTGAGAGAGATTTACTGGAGCTGACTAGGAGGAGTACTGTTACTGTAGAAGTGTAGAGACTGAGTGGAGAGAGTTTACTAGTGAGGACAGTGCAGTTTACTTTATAATCCGTTCTCTGCCTGAAAAAAGCGATACACAGCACACAGTGACTCAGTCACATACCATATCTGTGTGCACTGCTCAGGCTCAGGCCAGTGTGCTGCATCATCTATTATCTATATATAATATTATATATATCTGTCTGACTGCTCAGCTCACACAGCTTATAATTGTGGGGGAGACTGGGGAGCACTACTGCAGTGCCAGTTATAGGTTATAGCAGGAGCCAGGAGTACATAATATATTATATAGTGAGTGACCACCAGACACACAGTGCAGTTTATTTAATATATCCGTTCTCTGCCTGAAAAAAGCGATACACACAGTGACTCAGTCAGTCACATACCATATCTGTGTGCACTGCTCAGGCTCAGGCCAGTGTGCTGCATCATCTATATTATATATCTGTCTGACTGCTCAGCTCACACAGCTTATAATTGTGGGGGAGACTGGGGAGCACTACTGCAGTGCCAGTTATAGGTTATAGCAGGAGCCAGGAGTACATAATATTATATTAAAATTAAACAGTGCACACTTTTGCTGCAGGAGTGCCACTGCCAGTGTGACTAGTGACCAGTGACCTGACCACCAGTATATATAATATTAGTAGTATACTATCTCTTTATCAACCAGTCTATATTAGCAGCAGACACAGTACAGTGCGGTAGTTCACGGCTGTGGCTACCTCTGTGTCGGCACTCGGCAGCCCGTCCATAATTGTATATACCACCTAACCGTGGTTTTTTTTTCTTTCTTTATACATACATACTAGTTACGAGTATACTATCTCTTTATCAACCAGTCTATATTAGCAGCAGACACAGTACAGTGCGGTAGTTCACGGCTGTGGCTACCTCTGTGTCGGCACTCGGCAGCCCGTCCATAATTGTATATACCACCTAACCGTGGTTTTTTTTTCTTTCTTTATACATACATACTAGTTACGAGTATACTATCTCTTTATCAACCAGTCTATATATTAGCAGCAGACACAGTACAGTGCGGTAGTTCACGGCTGTGGCTACCTCTGTGTCGGCACTCGGCAGCCCGTCCATAATTGTATATACCACCTAACCGTGGTTTTTTTTTCTTTCTTTATACATACATACTAGTTACGAGTATACTATCTCTTTATCAACCAGTCTATATATTAGCAGCAGACACAGTACAGTGCGGTAGTTCACGGCTGTGGCTACCTCTGTGTCGGCACTCGGCAGCCCGTCCATAATTGTATATACCACCTAACCGTGGTTTTTTTTTCTTTCTTTATACATACATACTAGTTACGAGTATACTATCTCTTTATCAACCAGTCTATATATTAGCAGCAGACACAGTACAGTGCGGTAGTTCACGGCTGTGGCTACCTCTGTGTCGGCACTCGGCAGCCCGTCCATAATTGTATATACCACCTAACCGTGGTTTTTTTTTCTTTCTTTATACATACATACTAGTTATGAGTATACTATCTCTTTATCAACCAGTCTATATATTAGCAGCAGACACAGTACAGTGCGGTAGTTCACGGCTGTGGCTACCTCTGTGTCGGCACTCGGCAGCCCGTCCATAATTGTATACTAGTATCCAATCCATCCATCTCCATTGTTTACCTGAGGTGCCTTTTAGTTGTGCCTATTAAAATATGGAGAACAAAAATGTTGAGGTTCCAAAATTAGGGAAAGATCAAGATCCACTTCCACCTCGTGCTGAAGCTGCTGCCACTAGTCATGGCCGAGACGATGAAATGCCAGCAACGTCGTCTGCCAAGGCCGATGCCCAATGTCATAGTACAGAGCATGTCAAATCCAAAACACCAAATATCAGTAAAAAAAGGACTCCAAAACCTAAAATAAAATTGTCGGAGGAGAAGCGTAAACTTGCCAATATGCCATTTACCACACGGAGTGGCAAGGAACGGCTGAGGCCCTGGCCTATGTTCATGGCTAGTGGTTCAGCTTCACATGAGGATGGAAGCACTCAGCCTCTCGCTAGAAAAATGAAAAGACTCAAGCTGGCAAAAGCAGCACAGCAAAGAACTGTGCATTCTTCGAAATCCCAAATCCACAAGGAGAGTCCAATTGTGTCGGTTGCGATGCCTGACCTTCCCAACACTGGACGTGAAGAGCATGCGCCTTCCACCATTTGCACGCCCCCTGCAAGTGCTGGAAGGAGCACCCGCAGTCCAGTTCCTGATAGTCAGATTGAAGATGTCAGTGTTGAAGTACACCAGGATGAGGAGGATATGGGTGTTGCTGGCGCTGGGGAGGAAATTGACCAGGAGGATTCTGATGGTGAGGTGGTTTGTTTAAGTCAGGCACCCGGGGAGACACCTGTTGTCCGTGGGAGGAATATGGCCGTTGACATGCCAGGTGAAAATACCAAAAAAATCAGCTCTTCGGTGTGGAGGTATTTCACCAGAAATGCGGACAACAGGTGTCAAGCCGTGTGTTCCCTTTGTCAAGCTGTAATAAGTAGGGGTAAGGACGTTAACCACCTCGGAACATCCTCCCTTATACGTCACCTGCAGCGCATTCATAATAAGTCAGTGACAAGTTCAAAAACTTTGGGTGACAGCGGAAGCAGTCCACTGACCAGTAAATCCCTTCCTCTTGTAACCAAGCTCACGCAAACCACCCCACCAACTCCCTCAGTGTCAATTTCCTCCTTCCCCAGGAATGCCAATAGTCCTGCAGGCCATGTCACTGGCAATTCTGACGAGTCCTCTCCTGCCTGGGATTCCTCCGATGCATCCTTGCGTGTAACGCCTACTGCTGCTGGCGCTGCTGTTGCCGCTGGGAGTCGATGGTCATCCCAGAGGGGAAGTCGTAAGCCCACTTGTACTACTTCCAGTAAGCAATTGACTGTTCAACAGTCCTTTGCGAGGAAGATGAAATATCACAGCAGTCATCCTACTGCAAAGCGGATAACTGAGTCCTTGACAACTATGTTGGTGTTAGACGTGCGTCCGGTATCCGCCGTTAGTTCACAGGGAACTAGACAATTTATTGAGGCAGTGTGCCCCCGTTACCAAATACCATCTAGGTTCCACTTCTCTAGGCAGGCGATACCGAGAATGTACACGGACGTCAGAAAAAGACTCACCAGTGTCCTAAAAAATGCAGTTGTACCCAATGTCCACTTAACCACGGACATGTGGACAAGTGGAGCAGGGCAGGGTCAGGACTATATGACTGTGACCGCCCACTGGGTAGATGTATGGACTCCCGCCGCAAGAACAGCAGCGGCGGCACCAGTAGCAGCATCTCGCAAACGCCAACTCTTTCCTAGGCAGGCTACGCTTTGTATCACCGCTTTCCAGAATACGCACACAGCTGAAAACCTCTTACGGCAACTGAGGAAGATCATCGCGGAATGGCTTACCCCAATTGGACTCTCCTGTGGATTTGTGGCATCGGACAACGCCAGCAATATTGTGTGTGCATTAAATATGGGCAAATTCCAGCACGTCCCATGTTTTGCACATACCTTGAATTTGGTGGTGCAGAATTTTTTAAAAAACGACAGGGGCGTGCAAGAGATGCTGTCGGTGGCCAGAAAAATTGCGGGACACTTTCGGCGTACAGGCACCACGTACAGAAGACTGGAGCACCACCAAAAACTACTGAACCTGCCCTGCCATCATCTGAAGCAAGAAGTGGTAACGAGGTGGAATTCAACCCTCTATATGCTTCAGAGGTTGGAGGAGCAGCAAAAGGCCATTCAAGCCTATACAATTGAGCACGATATAGGAGGTGGAATGCACCTGTCTCAAGTGCAGTGGAGAATGATTTCAACGTTGTGCAAGGTTCTGATGCCCTTTGAACTTGCCACACGTGAAGTCAGTTCAGACACTGCCAGCCTGAGTCAGGTCATTCCCCTCATCAGGCTTTTGCAGAAGAAGCTGGAGGCATTGAAGAAGGAGCTAAAAGGGAGCGATTCCGCTAGGCATGTGGGACTTGTGGATGCAGCCCTTAATTCGCTTAACAAGGATTCACGGGTGGTCAATCTGTTGAAATCAGAGCACTACATTTTGGCCACCGTGCTCGATCCTAGATTTAAAGCCTACCTTGGATCTCTCTTTCCGGCAGACACAGGTCTGCTGGGGTTGAAAGACCTGCTGGTGACAAAATTGTCAAGTCAAGCGGAACGCGACCTGTCAACATCTCCTCCTTCACATTCTCCCGCAACTGGGGGTGCGAGGAAAAGGCTCAGAATTCCGAGCCCACCCGCTGGCGGTGATGCAGGGCAGTCTGGAGCGACTGCTGATGCTGACATCTGGTCCGGACTGAAGGACCTGACAACGATTACGGACATGTCGTCTACTGTCACTGCATATGATTCTCTCAACATTGATAGAATGGTGGAGGATTATATGAGTGACCGCATCCAAGTAGGCACGTCACACAGTCCGTACTTATACTGGCAGGAAAAAGAGGCAATTTGGAGGCCCTTGCACAAACTGGCTTTATTCTACCTAAGTTGCCCTCCCACAAGTGTGTACTCCGAAAGAGTGTTTAGTGCCGCTGCTCACCTTGTCAGCAATCGGCGTACGAGGTTACATCCAGAAAATGTGGAGAAGATGATGTTCATTAAAATGAATTATAATCAATTCCTCCGCGGAGACATTGACCAGCAGCAATTGCCTCCACAAAGTACACAGGGAGCTGAGATGGTGGATTCCAGTGGGGACGAATTGATAATCTGTGAGGAGGGGGATGTACACGGTGATATATCGGAGGGTGAAGATGAGGTGGACATCTTGCCTCTGTAGAGCCAGTTTGTGCAAGGAGAGATTAATTGCTTCTTTTTTGGGGGGGGTCCAAACCAACCCGTCATATCAGTCACAGTCGTGTGGCAGACCCTGTCACTGAAATGATGGGTTGGTTAAAGTGTGCATGTCCTGTTTTGTTTATACAACATAAGGGTGGGTGGGAGGGCCCAAGGACAATTCCATCTTGCACCTCTTTTTTCTTTTCTTTTTCTTTGCATCATGTGCTGATTGGGGAGGGTTTTTTGGAAGGGACATCCTGCGTGACACTGCAGTGCCACTCCTAGATGGGCCCGGTGTTTGTGTCGGCCACTAGGGTCGCTAATCTTACTCACACAGCTACCTCATTGCGCCTCTTTTTTTCTTTGCGTCATGTGCTGTTTGGGGAGGGTTTTTTGGAAGGGACATCCTGCGTGACACTGCAGTGCCACTCCTAGATGGGCCCGGTGTTTGTGTCGGCCACTAGGGTCGCTAATCTTACACAGCTACCTCATTGCGCCTCTTTTTTTCTTTGCGTCATGTGCTGTTTGGGGAGGGTTTTTTGGAAGGGCCATCCTGCGTGACACTGCAGTGCCACTCCTAGATGGGCCCGGTGTTTGTGTCGGCCACTAGGGTCGCTAATCTTACTCACACAGCTACCTCATTGCGCCTCTTTTTTTCTTTGCGTCATGTGCTGTTTGGGGAGGGTTTTTTGGAAGGGACATCCTGCGTGACACTGCAGTGCCACTCCTAGATGGGCCCGGTGTTTGTGTCGGCCACTAGGGTCGCTTATCTTACTCACACAGCGACCTCGGTGCAAATTTTAGGACTAAAAATAATATTGTGAGGTGTGAGGTATTCAGAATAGACTGAAAATGAGTGGAAATTATGGTTTTTGAGGTTAATAATACTTTGGGATCAAAATGACCCCCAAATTCTATGATTTAAGCTGTTTTTTAGTGTTTTTTGAAAAAAACACCCGAATCCAAAACACACCCGAATCCGACAAAAAAAATTCGGTGAGGTTTTGCCAAAACGCGTTCGAACCCAAAACACGGCCGCGGAACCGAACCCAAAACCAAAACACAAAACCCGAAAAATTTCAGGCGCTCATCTCTAAGCATTCAGCATAGTTAAATGTTTGTTGTTGTGGTTCGGATTACGTGTCGGCCAGTGCAGTGTACTCAGTCATAGCTCAGCTCTGTTAGCATTTCTTACTCTATACTATGGTCAATTGTGTCTCAATGACAAAGGTCTTAATTCGCCTCAAAAGAGGAAAGTAGCTCTGTCCTCCTTCCATAAGATGAAGGCGCAGATTATAGCGGTCCAGGAGACGCATTTTTGCAAAGCAGACCCTCCCCGTTTTTCTGACAATAGATTCCCTCAATGTTATATGGCCAATGGGCCCACTAAGAAGGCGGGAGTTGCCATTCTCATTTCACAACATTGCCCATTTGTAGTAACCTTTCAATATGCTGACCCTGAGGGACGATTTCTGATTTTGGTTGGGCGACTTGAAGATAATGACGTTACGATAACCTCCTCCTATGGCCCTAATTTTAGACAACTCCCCTTCTGCAGAAAATTCTTTGCGGTTCTCCAGAAATATGCTAAAGGAGCTATTATGATTCTTGGAGATTTTAATTTGGTATTAGAACCCCGGGTCGATAGGTCTCGCTCTACTGTATTGAAAACTAAAGCTCCCCTGGAATCTGCCTCAGGAATCCATACATTATTAGGAGAATATGACCTTTATGACGCATGGCGCTCAAAGCACCCGACATGTCCACTGTTCATACTCGAGAATCGACTTAATTTTGACAGATAAATGGACCCTGCCGTCTATAAGCCGGATCGACATACTGCCTATGACTTGGTCTGACTACTCCCCTCTTTTTGTCCAATGGGACTTAGCATCACGTAGAGCCACCCCAGTGCCATGGAGACTTGGTAATTTTATTCTATCTCAGCCAGAGGCCAAGCAGACCATTCAAAACTCTATTTCCCTGTATTTACAAACCAATTGCCCCGAGGAGACGAACACTTTTAATCACTGGTGTTCTCTTAAGGCGGTAGTACGTGGATCGGCCATACAAACGACAGCCAGACTTAAAAAGGCTTACAGGCCTAAATTTGTTGAGGCAGAAAAAGAGGCTACTAGTTTGGAAGTTGCACACAAAGCGAACACCCCCAACCCCCCCACGCCCACCCCCACTCTATATAAGTTTCTTTTACAGGCACGAGAAAGGGTTAATACTTTTTCCCACCCGAGAAGTTCAAAGGAACTTGGCTCGGCTGAATCAGCGATTTTACGTTTTCGGCAACAAGGCTGGTCGCCTTCTTGCCAGGAAACTGAGAGGCCGACGTGCGAAAGCATGAGTACATCATGTGTATAGCTCCACAGGCACTAAAGTTTCGGACCCATATGATATTGCAAACGCCTTTGCAGACTATTACACTCAGCTCTACAATTTGCGTACAGATCCCACTACCCCCCAGCCATTAGCCTCTGATGTTGATGCATTTCTGGGTGGGTTGGACCTGCCTGCCCTAGATCCAGCCATATGCCGAGCCCTGGTCTCTTTCTGAGGTAGAGGCGGCTATTGATGCTATGCCTGCGGATAAGGCTCTGGGCCCAGACGGTTACCCAGCTAATTTTTACAAATCCTATAAAGGCAGTCTGGCCCCTGCACTTTTGGCAGTCTTCAACGAGGCGTCCGGCTTCGGGAGACTTCCCAGAGAAATGCTAGAGGCACAGATTGTAGCGATCCCGAAACCGGGTAAGTCCCCTTCCTCGGTCCAAGACTACCACCCAATAGCCCTACTAAGTACGGATATTAATATATTTGCTAAGATTATTGCAACCCGCCTGGGTCCCCTTTTCCCTTCATTGATTGCGGCTGATCAGGTTGGATTTGTCCTGGGCAGGCAGGCCCCGGATAATACGCGCAGGCTGCTCAACATCATAGAATACTGTGATTATAAAAAAAAAAAACTACTAGTTTTGTCTCCGGACGCCGAGAAGGCGTTCGATAGATTGCATTGGGGATATCTGCAATCAGTACTGACGCGATTTGGCCTATGTGGCCAGATATTAGACTCTATCCTGGCCCTATACTCTGCTCCTTCCGCGAAGGTGTTTGTGAACGGCTGTTTGTCTTCGCAGTTTGACATTTCTAACGGCACTAGGCAGGGTTGCCCGCTGTCTCCTATTATTTTTGCTTTGCCCATTGAGCCGCTGGCTGAAAAGATTAGATCTACTGATGGTATTAGAGGTCCTGAGATAGAGGGCTTATCCCACAAAATAAGTTTATTTGCGGATGTTATCCTCTTATGTCTGCTGCATCCTGAAACTTCTCTCCATCAAGTACTAGAAAAATATTCCAACATCTCATATTATAAACTAAATACAGCCAAGACTGAGGCTCTCCCCATACACATCCCGGGAGAGGAGGTTAAGATACTTAAGGATAAGTACAGATACGCATGGCAACATAGATCTATTAAATATCTCGGGGTCCACTTGTCCAACGACAGTGACTTATTCGACTGTAACTACAAGGTATGGCTTTCCAATTTTGAGAAGCTGATTAAGGACTGGTTGAATCACAATATATATCTTGGTTGGGCCATATTACGGCTGCTAAGATGATTTTACTTCCCAAACTTATGTATTTATTCCGGGCTATACCTAGACCACTCCCTAAACCACTTAGTAATAAGTTCAATGTGATACTTTCCCGATACATTTGGAAAGGCACCAAACCGCGTAAAGCTAGACGGATCCTTGTATTGCCTAAACACTCTGGTGGAGTGGCCTATCCTGATCTGGACGGCTATCATGCAGCGTGCATACTTAGCCAGATACGGGACTGGTTGACATCTCTGGCTCCAAAGCCTTGGGTACTGAGAGAATGTTCCTTCGTGTCACCAACAATGCTTACAGATCTGCTTTGGCTCCCTCCCCGCACTGCCCCCCCCCCCCCCCTACTTGGCCCAGGAGCTGCGATTAAAACAACCCTGTCAATATGGCATAGAACTATTTCTGTACATGATGACATACGTTTACCCGCCTCAGACTTAACACTTTTGACAATAGCACAGCTCATCCCAGACTTGAGGCTTGATTCGTGGAAGCTGGCAGGCCTATCAACATTGAGGGATGTTTTCCCAGACGGGCAGATGGCATCTTTCTACCAATTGCAAACACGGTTTCATATCCCCAAACAAGATTTCCATAAATATCTTCCGTTGTGCCACTGGCTGACCACCTACCTTCAAAGGCTGTATGTTCTCCCTCCCTTCCCTAAACTGTTGATCTCCAGACTGACCTCCCCACTGCACCGAGGCAGTATAATGAAATGGTATCAATTCAAAGTGATTAATTTTAAAGTAGGGAAATTACCAGCGGCTTCATTTAAAGTGTATGAAATGTCTTTTTAAAGTGTTGCTTATAGTCCTGTATGTAAATCAGCGTTTACATTATAATCCCTGTTTCTTTTAATCCCCTTCCCAGTACCCCAGGTTTATATATATTAGCATAGCTCTTGATGTCTATCATACAGTATATTGAGTGAATTGCATGATATGAAAGATGTAAAGAATCTCCTCACCAGTGGAAAGCCCTTTATCAAAGAAAAGTAAGTTTTCATATTAATACTAATGAATCAGTTTCCAAAAAGGTTTTAAAGTCAAAACTCTCATTAAACCACATAGAAATAAAAAAAAATATAAATCCAATTGGTTTCCCCCATTTGTACAGGAGGGTTAAACTGTTATAAACCATGACACCATGCTTTATACTAGAGATGAGCGGGTTCGGATCTCCGAGATCTGAACCCCCACCCGAACTTCACGATCCGATCCGGGAACCGAGTACGGCTCGGAACTTCCCACCAGACTCGGATCCCAGAACGAGACAAAACATCATAATCCCGCTGTCGGAATCTTGCAGGTTTTGGAATAAAGAGTCGCACGTCGCCGCCATTTCACTCCAGACTTGGAGAGTGAGGGAGACAGACCTCTGTCTCTCTGTGGGTAGTGGCATCGGGTGGGGTCAGTGTGTGCTCTCTAGGGGTGCTGTCCTGTCACTGTGGTGTCCCTGTGCTGTTAGGGGTGCTGTCCTGTCACTGTGCTGTACAGGGGCACTGTCCTGTATGCTGTAAAAATACAGGGGTGCTGTGTAAATGTTCAAATGTTTAATTGATGTATATTTAAATAATCTATGCTCATCTTCGTATTTTAGACAGCTATATACGGCTCGGTACACATGCTGGAATTACCAGTGATGTGCACCTTCATATATTGTATATATAATGATTAGTTCAACCACTGTGTATTAATTATACCTACTACAGTGTATGAGAGTGGTAATCAGTGGGGTGCTTACTTATTTAGAAACTTGACGGCACCTATATATATCAAATGCCTAATGTATTTATATAGTGAATGGGAGTGAAGACTAGCAGAGTATCCACCAATAGAGTGGGCTGACGGCATCCGCACATGCTTACAGTTCACTTATATCAATATGTGATAACGCAGAATGTGATGTACACATATGTGCTAAAAACAATTTCGTAGGTGTACATTGGATATTGAGTCCTTTCAATCTACCCATATCAATTAATATATATATATATATATATATATATATATATATCTATATATATATATCAACAAACAATAAATAACAACTATAGGGTACATGCATGTATCATTGGTACACATTAGAGCTAGTACACATAAATATCACTCTCCGTAAGTGAAAGTGATAATTAGCGGGACATACACTGAGCAGGTTCACGGCACCAATATATATTCAGCGTTTATCATCTATTCATATTGATATATGTTAATTACGAATACACAATATGTGCATGTAAAGGTAAATAGATATGTGCATTTTGAATGCTGAACTTTTTTAAGCTGCCTATATGAATAGTCATACATATTTACATAAATAAATTAACATCTACTGTGGATTATATGTGTGTATTGCCCCTTTTTCATCGGGGCATTATACCTGTGGATATCACTTTCTCTATATGAATGTATTCCCTTATAGATACTAGAGATGAGCGGGTTCGGTTCCTCTGAATCCGAACCCGCCCGAACTTCAGGTTTTTTACACGGGTCCGAGCAGGCTCGGATCTTCCCGCCTTGCTCGGCTAACCCGAGCGCGCCCGAACGTCATCATCACGCTGTCGGATTCTCGCGAGGCTCGGATTCTATCGCGAGACTCGGATTCTATATAAGGAGACGCGCGTCGCCGCCATTTTCACACGTGCATTGAGAGTCATAGGGAGAGGACGTGGCTGGCGTCCTCTCCGTTTAGAGAAGAGAGAGACACAGTATTTTGGGGAGCCGCGGGGAGCATTATTAGGAGGAGTACTACTATACTGTATACTACTATACTACTTGCTGAAGTGATATTTATAGATTAGATAGTGTGACTGTAAGTGTATTATCTGACTTGTGGGGGAGACACTGACAGTGGGGAGCAGTTAGAGTCTGAGAGCAGGACTCAGGAGTACATATAACGTACAGTGCACACTTTTGCTGCCAGAGTCAGTGCCACACTGCCATTGTTGTGACCACACTGACCACCAGTATAATAATATATTTTGTGATTGTCTGCTTAGGCCTCGGAGTACTAGTTGCAAGTTGCAACGTGACCTGCAACGTGACCAGTTTAATAATCAATCACCACCAGTTTAATATATATATATATATATAATGCAGTGTGGAGACCGGCACTCTAACACACAAATACACTTGCCCCGGTGCCTCCTCAAGTGATCCAAGGATCATGTATATCCACAAACATGGAGTGGCACTCGTAGGACTTCAATCAAATAACAGAGGACACAGCGGTCACCAGTTTGTTATAATCGACGTTTCGATAATTTAATATCGTCTTCAGGATAAATACAGTGCATACAAGACAACATTTATATACCTACTCACCACCCCTGTAGTCACCACGCCACTGCTGCGGGCGCCGGGTCCTCGGACGACAGTGAGAATCCGTCGCGCACTTCCTGTGCGCCCGGCCGCTCGAGCGGTTGCCTGGAGACCAAAAAATAACATGTGATATCAACAAAAAACGAGTGTCGTTGGGCAATGCTGAATCGCGTGTATCTAACATAGATGCACGTACAGGGACCGAATCTTAATGGTTATACAAGTGCATGCTAAAAACACATCATCTAAGTACCTGCTGGAGACGTATAGTGTATACGACATTGTGTGCTAGCATAAATAAGCTAAATGCATCAAAGGAACATTGCTATTCCATCAAGCAGAAACAATGGTAACTCAAGGTACAGTAAAAAACAAGCAAAAGTAATCTTAATTGATAATGGTACAAGGTGTGTTACTGGTCATGCACATAAGAATTCCAGAGTCCAGAAACATCATGGAGCTAGATTGGGTGCCTAGATTGTGATGCTGACAGGAACAATGGTGAAAGGAACAAATAATTTTTTGGGAGAGTACATGTAAACTCAACACAAACTAAAACACAAAAAGCATTATATACTTCACAGAAAGCAATTCAGGGGAAGGTTCTCATTAAGACCTTTCGGTGCAATAGTATTCAGGCGGTATATCCACCTGGCTTCTCTCTGAAGTAGGGCCTTGCCCCTATCACCCCCCCTAAGTCGTTTAGGTTCGGTATCAATGATTTTATAGCGTAGTGTGGTAAGACCATGTCCCAATAATCTGAAGTGACGGGCCACAGGTTGATTTGATGCACTGCTAGCCCCCTCTAGTGCATGTCTGATGGCCGACCTGTGGAGAGCCATGCGCTCCTTAAACATCCTGGATTGCTTTCTGTGAAGTATATAATGCTTTTTGTGTTTTAGTTTGTGTTGAGTTTACATGTACTCTCCCAAAAAATTATTTGTTCCTTTCACCATTGTTCCTGTCAGCATCACAATCTAGGCACCCAATCTAGCTCCATGATGTTTCTGGACTCTGGAATTCTTATGTGCATGACCAGTAACACACCTTGTACCATTATCAATTAAGATTACTTTTGCTTGTTTTTTACTGTACCTTGAGTTACCATTGTTTCTGCTTGATGGAATAGCAATGTTCCTTTGATGCATTTAGCTTATTTATGCTAGCACACAATGTCGTATACACTATACGTCTCCAGCAGGTACTTAGATGATGTGTTTTTAGCATGCACTTGTATAACCATTAAGATTCGGTCCCTGTACGTGCATCTATGTTAGATACACGCGATTCAGCATTGCCCAACGACACTCGTTTTTTGTTGATATCACATGTTATTTTTTGGTCTCCAGGCAACCGCTCGAGCGGCCGGGCGCACAGGAAGTGCGCGACGGATTCTCACTGTCGTCCGAGGACCCGGCGCCCGCAGCAGTGGCGTGGTGACTACAGGGGTGGTGAGTAGGTATATAAATGTTGTCTTGTATGCACTGTATTTATCCTGAAGACGATATTAAATTATCGAAACGTCGATTATAACAAACTGGTGACCGCTGTGTCCTCTGTTATTTGATTGAAGTCCTACGAGTGCCACTCCATGTTTGTGGATATATATATATATATATATTTATATATATAATTGTATATAATATATATATATATATATATATATATAATATTGTATACCACCTACCCGTGGTTTTTTTTTTTTTCATTCTTCTTTATACATACTACTATAGTAGCTTACTGTAGCAGTCTGCGGTGCTGTGCTGACCTGACAGTGTCCAGCAGGTCCGTCATCAGTCATTACATAATAAATATATATAGTACCTGTCCGGCTGCAGTACTAGTGATATTATATTGATTTCATCTCATTATCAATAATTTATCATCCAGTCTAGACTCTATATTAGCAGCAGACACAGTACGTTAGTCCACGGCTGTAGCTACCTCTGTGTCGGCACTCGGCAGTCCATCCATAATTGTATACCACCTACCCGTGGTTTTTTTTTTCTTTCTTCTTTGTACATACTACTATAGTATAGTAGCTTACTGTAGCAGTCTGCGGTGCTGCTGAGCTGACAGTGTCCAGCAGGTCCGTCATCAGTCATCATTACCTAATAAATATATTATCTACCTGTCCGGCTGCAGTACTAGTGATATTATATATACATACATATATATATATTGATTTCATCTCATTATCATCCAGTCTATATTAGCAGCAGACACAGTACGGTAGTCCACGGCTGTAGCTACCTCTGTGTCGGCACTCGGCAGTCCATCCATAATTGTATACCACCTACCCGTGGTTTTTTTTTTCTTTCTTCTTTGTACATACTACTATAGTATAGTAGCTTACTGTAGCAGTCTGCGGTGCTGCTGAGCTGACAGTGTCCAGCAGATCCGTCATCAGTCATCATTACCTAATAAATATATTATCTACCTGTCCGGCTGCAGTACTAGTGATATTATATATACATACATATATATATATATTGATTTCATCTCATTATCATCCAGTCTATATTAGCAGCAGACACAGTACGGTAGTCCACGGCTGTAGCTACCTCTGTGTCGGCACTCGGCAGTCTATCCATAATTGTATACCACCTACCCGTGGTTTTTTTCTTTTCTTTCTTCTTTGTACATACTACTATAGTATAGTAGCTTACTGTAGCAGTCTGCGGTGCTGCTGAGCTGACAGTGTCCAGCAGGTCCGTCATCAGTCATCATTACCTAATAAATATATTATCTACCTGTCCGGCTGCAGTACTAGTGATATTATATATATACATACATATATATATATTGATTTCATCTCATTATCATCCAGTCTATATTAGCAGCAGACACAGTACGGTAGTCCACGGCTGTAGCTACCTCTGTGTCGGCACTCGGCAGTCCATCCATAATTGTATACCACCTACCCGTGGTTTTTTTTTTCTTTCTTCTTTGTACATACTACTATAGTATAGTAGCTTACTGTAGCAGTCTGCGGTGCTGCTGAGCTGACAGTGTCCAGCAGGTCCGTCATCAGTCATCATACCTAATAAATATATTATCTACCTGTCCGGCTGCAGTACTAGTGATATTATATATACATACATATATATATATTGATTTCATCTCATTATCATCCAGTCTATATTAGCAGCAGACACAGTACGGTAGTCCACGGCTGTAGCTACCTCTGTGTCGGCACTCGGCAGTCCATCCATAAGTATACTAGTATCCATCCATCTCCATTGTTTACCTGAGGTGCCTTTTAGTTGTGCCTATTAAAATATGGAGAACAAAAATGTTGAGGTTCCAAAATTAGGGAAAGATCAAGATCCACTTCCACCTCGTGCTGAAGCTGCTGCCACTAGTCATGGCCGAGACGATGAAATGCCAGCAACGTCGTCTGCCAAGGCCGATGCCCAATGTCATAGTACAGAGCATGTCAAATCCAAAACACCAAATATCAGTAAAAAAAGGACTCCAAAACCTAAAATAAAATTGTCGGAGGAGAAGCGTAAACTTGCCAATATGCCATTTACCACACGGAGTGGCAAGGAACGGCTGAGGCCCTGGCCTATGTTCATGGCTAGTGGTTCAGCTTCACATGAGGATGGAAGCACTCAGCCTCTCGCTAGAAAACTGAAAAGACTCAAGCTGGGAAAAGCACCGCAAAGAACTGTGCGTTCTTCGAAATCCCAAATCCACAAGGAGAGTCCAATTGTGTCGGTTGCGATGCCTGACCTTCCCAACACTGGACGTGAAGAGCATGCGCCTTCCACCATTTGCACGCCCCCTGCAAGTGCTGGAAGGAGCACCCGCAGTCCAGTTCCTGATAGTCAGATTGAAGATGTCAGTGTTGAAGTACACCAGGATGAGGAGGATATGGGTGTTGCTGGCGCTGGGGAGGAAATTGACCAGGAGGATTCTGATGGTGAGGTGGTTTGTTTAAGTCAGGCACCCGGGGAGACACCTGTTGTCCGTGGGAGGAATATGGCCGTTGACATGCCTGGTGAAAATACCAAAAAAATCAGCTCTTCAGTGTGGAGGTATTTCAACAGAAAAGCGGACAACAGGTGTCAAGCCGTGTGTTGCCTTTGTCAAGCTGTAATAAGTAGGGGTAAGGACGTTAACCACCGCGGAACATCCTCCCTTATACGTCACCTGCAGCGCATTCATAATAAGTCAGTGACAAGTTCAAAAACTTTGGGTGACAGCGGAAGCAGTCCACTGACCAGTAAATCCCTTCCTCTTGTAACCAAGCTCACGCAAACCACCCCACCAACTCCCTCAGTGTCAATTTCCTCCTTCCCCAGGAATGCCAATAGTCCTGCAGGCCATGTCCTCTCCTGCCTGGGATTCCTCCGATGCATCCTTGAGTGTAACGCCTACTGCTGCTGGCGCTGCTGTTGTTGCTGCTGGGAGTCGATGGTCATCCCAGAGGGGAAGTCGGAAGACCACTTGTACTACTTCCAGTAAGCAATTGACTGTCCAACAGTCCTTTGCGAGGAAGATGAAATATCACAGCAGTCATCCTGCTGCAAAGCGGATAACTGAGGCCTTGACAACTATGTTGGTGTTAGACGTGCGTCCGGTATCCGCCGTTAGTTCACAGGGAACTACACAATTTCTTGAGGTAGTGTGCCCCCGTTACCAAATACCATCTAGGTTCCACTTCTCTAGGCAGGCGATACCGAAAATGTACACAGACCTCAGAAAAAGACTCACCAGTGTCCTAAAAAATGCAGCTGTACCCAATGTCCACTTAACCACGGACATGTGGACAAGTGGAGCAGGGCAGGGTCAGGACTATATGACTGTGACAGCCCACTGGGTAGATGTATGGACTCCCGCCGCAAGAACAGCAGCGGCGGCACCAGTAGCAGCATCTCGCAAACGCCAACTCTTTCCTAGGCAGGCTACGCTTTGTATCACCGCTTTCCAGAATACGCACACAGCTGAAAACCTCTTACGGCAACTGAGGAAGATCATCGCGGAATGGCTTACCCCAATTGGACTCTCCTGTGGATTTGTGGCATCACCTTGCACTTATCACTGGTTTATCACTTTCTTATGCTGTCTCCAGGCTTAATACATCTGCCATGCTATCAATTCTCCCTCCAGGGGGGTCAGGGACCCCCAAGAGGGAGAAAAGATGTCGGTATGCTGGCGGTCAGGGATTCCGGCGCCGGTATGGTGGTCGCCGGGAGGCCGGCCGCCGGCAACCTAAAGACCACCCACACAGTGCAGGTAGTTTAATTGGCTGCTGAAAAATATATGAACCCTAGCGTGTAACTGGGACAGTCAATAAGTCAACACCGTAGGGTCAACAGACAAAAGGTTGACAAAGTCAAATGGTCGACAAGGAAAAGGTTGACACACATATGGTCAACATATTTTTTTAAGGATCTTTACAACTTTTGCTGCATCTAGTATCCATGTCACAAACTATTACCTTTAGTAACCTTGGGACGAGTGAAGCAGAGCGGAGCGAGCCACCGAGCCCGAAACATGGCGAGACTAAGTTATGTCGTATGCAAGCTGTCACTATATATCTGAGGGCGAATAAAGGAAAGTAAAAAGGATGCAAGCTAGAAGCTTATGATCAGTAAGAGAGAAACTGTGTTCGGTAATGATTCATCAGAGCAGAAGCTGGGAGAAATGAAACTGAAAGAGAATAGTTACAGGAACTTCAGTTGATTTCAACATATTTAACATCATAAGTGCAGGCATAAAACCAGAGGTGTAGCTAGGTGCCATGGTGTCTGGAGCAAGGGTATTTTTTGGCGCCCTTTCCCCTGTACTGAATTTGGGGCCTAGTCAACAAGTGTTGGCATGTTATATTTGAGAATAAATAATAAACCTTGTAAAGCTGAAGGCGAACGTTTCCATGCAGAAGGCTTGCTACAACAATATAGGGGCATGGCTGTACGGACAGTGTAATGGTTAGCATTACTGCCTCACATGGTCATGGGTTCAATTCCCACCATGGCCCTGTGTGGAGTTTGTATATCCTCCCCGTACTTGTGTGGGTTTCCTCCGGGTACTCTGGTTTCCTCCCACAATACAAAAATATACTGGTAGGTTAAATGGCTCCCAGCAAAACTTAATCCTGGTGTGTGTGTGTGTGTGTGTGTGTGTGTGTGTGTGTGTGTGTGTGTGTGTGTGTGTGTGTGTGTGTGTGTGTGTGTGTGTGTGTGTGTGTGTGCGTGCGTGTGCGTGTGTGTGTGTGTGTGTTAAAGAATATAGATTGTAAGCTCACATGGGGCAGACTGATGTGAATGGCAAAATATTCTATGTAAAGCGCTGCAGAATATGTGTGCACTATATAAATAACTGATAATAATAATAATGGCTTCATTGGGTAGGTGCGTGGTCACAGAATAGTACCAATTTACATTACACTGCACAGTAATGTCTGTTATTCACATTACACCACACAGTAGAGCCTCTTATACACGTTACACTATGGTTGAGCCCCTTATGCACATTACACCATGGTAGAGCCGCTATGGAAGTAGCTGTATCTAAATATTTACTTGTTTAAGTCTAATAAATTAAAACACTCTCGGCGGAATGTAATGCCACCCAAGTGCAGTGGCCATGCTGGATGCCAGCCGAACTCTGACTTTATTTAAATGGGAAATCACTTACAAGGCAAAACCATGCCTTGTAAGTGATTGACCCTTAAAAAAAATCTCTGAGTTCGGCTGGCATCCCGGCTTTACATCCTACCATATACTGTATATGCCCCGACTGACCTGACCTCACAATCCCCCAATTCCTCAATGAAAATAAAGCCCCAGATGTTACCCTCCACAGACCTGATAACCCCCAAATCTCTGAATGAAAATAATGCCCAAAACTGCCCCCCCAATCTGATAATCTTCCAATGCCTCAATGAAAATAATGCCCCAAATGTGATCCTCCACAGACCTGAAAACCCTCCCAAAATCTAAATGAAAATAATGCACCAAAAATTGCCCGCCACCCCACCCCCGATTTGATAATTCCCAGTGCCTCAATTAAAAGAATACCCTAGAACTGATAATCCCACTATGCTTCAATGAAAATAGTGTCCCAGAATTGCCTGGGGGGCAGAGAGAGCTTTGCCGCAGCAGCCTGAGGGACAGAGAGAGCTGTGTCGCAACAGTCTGAGGGGCAGAGAGAGGTGCTGCTGCAGCCTGAGGGGCAGAGAGAGCTGTGCTGCAGCAACCTAAGAGACAGGATGAGGTGCTGCAGCAGCAGCTGGGGGAAAGAGAGGTGCTGCAGCATCAATGTAGAGAGAAGTGCTGCAGTAGCCGGGGCAGAGAGAGTTTCTGCAGAAGCTGGGGCAGAAAGAGGTGCTGCAGCAGCTAGGGCAGAGAGAGATGCTGCAGTATGACTGAATTAGAGACATGTGCTGCAGGCAGGGCCGGTTCAAGCCCTTGTGGCGTCCCGGGCAAAAATAGGAGCATGGCTTCATACGTGGGTGTGGTCAGTTACGCCCCCATTTGTGCCCCCTGTAGCGCCGCTGAAGAAAAAAAAAATAATAATAATACTTACAATCCCCGCTCCTGATTCCCGACTGCTGCAGACCTCCGCCGGCGCCACTCCTCTCCTCGGATCTATGGGAGAGACGTCATGACGTCTCTCCCATAGCACAGCATAGACAGACAATAGAGGTCAATTATGACCCCTAGCGTCTGTGTCAATCCCACAATGCTGTGCGTTGCTCGATGACATCGGGCACCGCACAGCAAAGGTCCTCTCCACGAAGGGAAACTATACGCGTAGCGTCTAGTTCCCTTTACAGCAAGGGACACAGCGGGGGGCACAGTAGCGGATCTTGCCATGGTGCGGCGCCCTCCGGATGGCGCCGGCTCCCTCCGGAAGGCGGCGCCCCGGGCAAAAGTCCTGCTTCCCCGCTACTGGCTGCAGGACAGAAGTAACCCTGCTGCACAGCTACAAGCAGACAGTAAGACATATTAAGAGGACGGGCAGAGTTCCGGCATGTGCCGGCTGTCAGTGCCTCCTGTTGTTGCCTCTGGCCTGCCCTGTTCCCTACCTAGTCAGTGTGCACCCCCTCTGCTTCTCCTCCTCATGCTCTGTGGCTGCCAGTACAGTGGCCCACAGGAATGGGGGGTTGCAAGCAGCGGCGCACCCTCTAAATTTGTCAGTACCCGGAGCTCGTGCTCCACTGGAGCCACCCTCGCTACACCTCTGTATAAAACACCTTTGAGAACATATACAATTCCATGTCTATAATGAGCAAGAGCTCATCCCTACATGCGCCCAGCTCTAACATAATAAATGCACTAAGTTTAAACCTAGAATAATAAAAGCATTAATATAGCAGTAAACATTAAGCCACATTAGCAAATGTGTACACAGTCTTATACTTCAAAGTATCTACTGTGCTATTTAGAAATGTGAACGTTTCATACATCACGTAAAACACAGACACAAGTGCAAAATAAAAGTATAAAGGAAATACAATTGAAAACATATCCGTTGACTTGTCCTTAAAAAAAAAAGGTGCAGAGCAAATGCAAATATCAGTTAAGTAATTGGAATAGATAGCCTGTGACTTCATATGATATAGTAGTGAGTTGTGTACTATAAATGTGAGTGTTCCAGATGCCATCAGAAAATCAGAAGTGGTTGATGATCATCATGATCATCACTTCATATTTTGCACCAGGTGACCACCACTCACAAGAGATGCTCCTTGTGAGTGGTGCAAATGCATCTGTATTTGTGTGAATATGCAGTTACTGTATTCTGCCTGCCATGGTATGGCCCTTCCCACCCCCCTTCCACCTAATAAGACAGATTAAATCAATATGCATCACACTCAAGCATAAGTCTTTTTGTGTCCATGCACAGTATTGAAATACTGTACATGCATTCCAAACAGTGAATTAAAAGGGAAATCTGGATGACAGGTAATGTGTAGGATTGCAGACAGAGGCACCAAGAGTTGTGCACATGAACCGTGAATGTCGGATGACTGAAAGCGGAGTTCTGGAGAGAAATCCCACAAAAACAAATGAGAAAGAAGCTAAAAGGAGAGCCTGGGAAGAGGAAAGTCTTGTGTAATGTGTTCTTCATTGTCATGCTGATGCAGAAAAGACCTGAGGAGAAGAGAAGCAAGAGAGAGAGAGAGTTCTGAGAGCGGAGACATGTTTATGCTGCACGGTCTGAATGGTCATTTCTAACTGGCATTGGCTATTGTCTAACTGTCTATTGCAATACTTTGTATCAGGTGTTCACTTTGATATCTTGGGTTTCCCCATAGAGGTTCGAATCCTGTTTGTGACGTCAAGTTTTAACCTGTAATACCCCAGTCCTAACTTGATTTCATTGTGACCTACTGATGGTCCTCGGTGTAGTTTTGATTCTGCTTGAAGTAAGCAGCCCAGATCTTGTTCTGACTAACACCAGTAGTAGCACACTGTGACAGAGGGGCAAGCCTGTAAGTTTTCCCCATTTTTGCCGACCATGGACCTTATTCAGAATGAACGCGGATAGCTGCATATGCAGCCAGATTTGCATTCATCTTCCCACCTGCTGGGGTCCACCCAGCCCAGGACAAGGCTGCCCAGCATGTGTGAGACTGCCTCCCAATGCAATCTAATTACAGACGTATCGGAGCTAAGGTTGACCCCTGGCAGCGCAGCCTGACGTAATTTTTTTTGGGGGAGTGGATGCATGTGATGTCACGCAGCCACCCTGAAAAAGGTCAGTTTCAAACATGCAATATTAACTAGCAGTAATGGTGTTGCAACACAGGTGAATCCCGAAGGAGTGTTATGATTCCCGTACTCCAGACCAGATGAGATCTTATGGCAGAGGTCTGAGTACTGGAAAGATATGCTGGTTACGGGAACAGGGAAGCCTAGTAACCCCTGGCGCCCTAACTCCGTTGTCTCGCCCGTGTTATCAGAAATCCCCTGCGAGACTATGGTTGCTTGAGCCCATGGCAGCCGCGTTCGAAGGGCGGATTATGTCTGCCCAACCCCGATGCCCCCTCAGGTCTTAATGGGAGACAAAGGGAAATCCGAGACAGGGTGATAACAAGGGGCCCTCTGACTAAGCAACCAGGCCAGGGGTTACAAGCTATCTAACTTAACCAAAAGTATGTGCGGACAAACCGCCAGGGAAAAGGACAACCAAAGATCCACTGATCCGTTACTCCTATCCAGCACCGCTGGATACCAGAGTGGACTTGTGGGAGCGGAATCCTCCGCAAAAGCTCCGGAACACAATAAAACTAAATAATAAATAGTAAGCGGTCAAGCCGCAACACACGGCTACGCCGCGACTCACGAACACCACAGGATGTTAAAGGTGCTCGGTAGGACTCCAGGAATAGATGACAAATTCCGAGTACTGGATCACTGAGGACAGGAACAACCGAATTGAGCAGGACTGGAAACTCTCTGTAACTGACACAGCCAACAGGAAGCTAACACCGGCGTCTGTGAGAAGTCCTGAGAGTGCTTTTATTAGGAAACCCTCCAATCCGGATCCAGACAGGGTAATCATAATTATGCCGTGCAGCTGCATGCTGCACGGCCAGGATACAATTTGACCTGATTAATTAGACCTAGCAACGGGGAACGCGGTCCGACAGTGGCGTCCCCGTTGCTATGGTCTAAGCGGCTCCGTGCGCCCGGCGTCTAGCGTTGCTAGGGAGCCGGCGGCTGTCTGCCTGCGGCGTCCCTAGTTGCTAGGCGCCGGGCCGCACTGACGGGCGGACCCTCGGCGCCTAACAGTACCCCCCCCTTGAGGAGGGGTCAAGGAACCCCTAAGGCCAGGTTTTTGAGGAAATTCTCAAAAAAATGCCCTTTTGAGCCTCGGGGCATGGAGATCCTCGTCCAGGACCCAAGACCTCTCTTCTGGACCATAACCTCTCCAATGTACCAAAAAATAAAGCCGACCCCGGGACAACTTGGAATCGAGAACCTTCTCCACTAATAACTCCTGCTGACCCTGTACGTCTATTGGTGATTTCCCCTGAGAGATCTTGCGAGGAAATTTACTGGACGAAACATATGGTTTTAACAAGGAGCAATGGAAGGTATTTCCGATCCGTAAAGTTTTTGGTAACCGTAACCGGAAAGCCACTGGATTGACTTTTTTGATAATATGAAATGGTCCAATAAATTTAGGACCCAATCTGGCTGAGGTTTGTCGAAGTTTAATGTTGCGAGTCGACAACCATACCCTATCTCCAACTTTAAAAGTGCACGGCCGCCGGAGCCTGTCAGAAATTTTTTTTCTCCCGAAATGCCGCTTTTCTGAGAGCCAGGTGCACTTTTCTCCAAATGAGTTTGAGATGAGAGGTCAAGGTCAGTGAGGAGACAGAGGAATGTTGAAAAAAGGAATTAGCTCTGGGGTGAAAACCAAAAACTGTAAAAAATGGAGATACATTGGTGGAGGAATGACAGGCATTGTTGTAAGCAAACTCTGCTAACGGAAGAAACTCAGACCAGTCATTTTGGAGTTTGGCCGAGTACAAACGCAAATATTGTTTTAATGATTGATTGACTCGCTCAGTCTGCCCGTTGGATTGGGGATGGTAGCCAGACGTTAAAGATAATTTCATCTTCAATGAGGCACAAAAAGACTTCCAAAATTGTGCAATGAATTGTGGACCCCGATCAGAAACAATATCAGTGGGTAACCCATGGAGTCTGAAAACATGGCGGAGGAACAAGACTGCCAATCCCTGGGCAGATGGCAATCGGGGAAGAGCAATAAAATGGTCCATTTTGCTAAAACGGTCCACTACCACCCATATGACTCGGCATCCGGCTGACAGAGGAAGGTCCACCACAAAATCCATGGAAATATGAGACCATGGCCTAAGAGGAACATTCAAGGGCAAAAGTTGACCGATAGGCAAGGAACGGGGAACCTTATGCTGTGCACAGACCTGACAAGAAAAAACAAATTCCTTAATGTCTTTGGAAAGACCAGGCCACCATACCGAGCGGGAAACTAATTCAAAAGTTTTAGCGATCCCCGGATGCCCGGCAACTTTGCTATCGTGAAACTCCGTCAAAACCGTTGCTCTCAAAAACTCGGGGACAAAAAGACGACCAGCAGGAGTATTACCAGGAGCTTGATGTTGAAGCTGCTTCAACTGGGTAAATAAATCCTGTGTGAGGCCTGCCCGAATGACTGAAGACGGAAGTATGGGAGTAACAGGACTGTTGTCTTGAACTGGAAGAAAACTGCGTGACAGGGCATCTGCCTTGGTATTCTTGGAACCTGGCCTGAAGGTGATAATGAACTTGAAACGAGTAAAAAATAAAGCCCAACGAGCTTGCCGGGCATTCAGCCGTTTAGCTGATTCAATGTATTGAAGATTTTTGTGATCAGTCAAAACCGAAATGGTATGAGTGGCTCCTTCAAGCCAATGTCTCCACTCCTCGAAAGCCCATTTAATAGCCAGTAATTCCCGGTTACCAACATCGTAGTTGGATTCAGCAGATGAGAATTTCCTGGACATAAAGGCACAAGGATGTAATTCCAGGGAATCCGGATCCTTCTGAGACAGGATAGCCCCTACTCCAACCTCCGAGGCATCGACCTCAACAATGAAAGGCAATTCTGGGTTGGGATGTCTGAGGACAGGGGCTGAGACAAAGGCTTGTTTCAAGGCCTGAAAAGACAACTCCGCTTCACGTGACCAGTTGGTAGGATCTGCTCCCTTTTTAGTCAGTGCCACAATGGGAGCAACTAGGTCAGAGAAAGAGTGAATAAATCTTCTATAGTAATTCGCAAACCCTAAAAAGCGCTGAATTGCTTTTAAATTGGTGGGTTGCGCCCAACTAAGGATGGCTTGGAGCTTCTTTGGTTCCATACAGAATCCCCGAGGGGAAATAATGTACCCTAAAAAGGATACCTCCGTGACATGAAATTCACACTTCTCCAGCTTGGCATATAGGTGATTTTCACGTAATTTTTTTAGAACCTGACGCACCTGGGTAACATGTTGTTCTATAGAGTCAGAATATATCAAAATATCGTCTAAGTAGACTACAACGAATCTTCCAAGAAATTCACGGAGCACATCGTTAATGAGATCCTGGAAAACTGCCGGAGCGTTGGACAGGCCGAATGGCATAACCAGATACTCATAGTGGCCTGACTGAGTACTGAATGCCGTTTTCCACTCATCCCCTGACTTGATTCTGATGAGGTTATATGCTCCTCTTAGGTCAATCTTAGAAAAAATCACAGCCGAACGTAGCTGATCAAAGAGGACAGAAATCAGCGGCAAAGGGTAAGTATTCTTTACTGAGATTTTATTCAAGGCTCTAAAGTCAATGCAAGGTCTGAGTGATCCATCCTTCTTCTCCACGAAGAAGAAGCCTGCACTTAAAGGGGATTTAGATGGCCTGATAAATCCTTTCCCTAGGCTTTCTTTAACATACTCATTCATGGCCACAGTTTCAGGTCCGGACAATGCATATAACCTTCCCTTAGGCAAAGTGGCACCAGGAATTAACTCAATAGCACAATCATAAGGCCTATGGGGAGGCAGAATATCCGCATTGCCCTTGGAAAATACATCAACAAAATCCTGGTATTCCACAGGAATGGGTGCGGGAATGACAGCAGCAATTCTGATGGGAAGCGTAATACATTCTTTATTACAGATGGTACCCCATTGTAAGATCTCCCCCAACTGCCAATCAATGATGGGATTATGAAAGGCCAGCCAAGGGTGACCCAGAACCACAGGAACTGCTGGGCAATGGGTAAGGAAAAACTCAATCTTTTCAGAATGCAGAGCTCCTACCGAAAGAAGAACAGAAGGTGTACAGAGAGAAATAACCCCATTGGACAAGGGACTCCCATCTAAACCATGCATGGTGATACACCTACCCAAGGCTAACTGAGGAATACCTAAGGCCTTGGCCCATGTTAAATCCATAAAGTTCCCTGCAGCTCCACTGTCCACAAAAGCCGAGACCGAGGAACAGAGGCTGCCAAAGGAAACTTTAGCTGGAACTAACAGTGAATTATTTGAGGAGATAAGCTGTAAACCAAAGTGAACCCCCTCACAACTCACTTGGTCGAGGCGTTTCCCGACTTGTTCGGACAACTACGGGCAAAATGTCCCTTACCCCCACAGTATAAACAAAGACCAGAATTTTGCCTTCTGGTTCTTTCTTCAGGAGACAGTTTGGAGAGGCCTATCTGCATGGGCTCCTCAATGTCCACAGGAATGGAAAAAACACAAGGAGTAGACCCGACAGATGCTCCTTTTTCAGCCCTCCGCTCCCTGAGACGACGATCAATCTTAATAGAGAGCTCCATGAGTTTATCGAGAGTCTCAGGAGCGGGATACTGAAGGAGACTGTCTTTTATAGACTCAGATAAGCCGAGGCGAAACTGACTGCGCAGGGCTGGGTCATTCCATCCACAGTCGTTCGACCAACGGCGAAACTCCGTACAATAAATCTCTGCGGGATTCCTACCCTGTCTGAGAGCACGCAACTGACTCTCGGCGGATGCCTCTCTATCAGGGTCGTCATACAAAAGCCCTAAGGACCCCAGAAAGGCGTCTACAGACAATAAAGCTGGATTGTCTGTCTTTAAACCAAAAGCCCAGGTCTGAGGATCCCCCTGTAGCAGAGAAATAATTATTCCTACCCGCTGAGATTCCGTACCTGAGGAGACTGGTCTTAAACGAAAATACAGTTTACAAGACTCTTTAAAATTAAAAAACTGCTTTCTATCCCCAGAAAAACGGTCAGGCAGATGCATTTTTGGTTCAGGAATGACCCTCGGGGAAGTCCGTAACAGATCTTCCTGTGACCTCACCCGAAGGGACAGATCCTGAACCATCTGAGCAAGCTCTTGAATCTGGCTAACTAAAAGCTGGCCCGGATTTGGCCCAACACCGGTGGGATTCATGAGGCTGACAAATCTCCCAACTGAATAAGGGAAAAAATTAACTCCTGTTAATTTTAAATTTTAGTATGGCCGGTGTTAATGTTATGATTCCCGTACTCCAGACCAGATGAGATCTTATGGCAGAGGTCTGAGTACTGGAAAGATATGCTGGTTACGGGAACAGGGAAGCCTAGTAACCCCTGGCGCCCTAACTCCGTTGTCTCGCCCGTGTTATCAGAAATCCCCTGCGAGACTATGGTTGCTTGAGCCCATGGCAGCCACGTTCGAAGGGCGGATTATGTCTGCCCAACCCCGATGCCCCCTCAGGTCTTAATGGGAGACAAAGGGAAATCCGAGACAGGGTGATAACAAGGGGCCCTCTGACTAAGCAACCAGGCCAGGGGTTACAAGCTATCTAACTTAACCAAAAGTATGTGCGGACAAACCGCCAGGGAAAAGGACAACCAAAGATCCACTGATCCGTTACTCCTATCCAGCACCGCTGGATACCAGAGTGGACTTGTGGGAGCGGAATCCTCCGCAAAAGCTCCGGAACACAATAAAACTAAATAATAAATAGTAAGCGGTCAAGCCGCAACACACGGCTACGCCGCGACTCACGAACACCACAGGATGTTAAAGGTGCTCGGTAGGACTCCAGGAATAGATGACAAATTCCGAGTACTGGATCACTGAGGACAGGAACAACCGAATTGAGCAGGACTGGAAACTCTCTGTAACTGACACAGCCAACAGGAAGCTAACATCGGCGTCTGTGAGAAGTCCTGAGAGTGCTTTTATTAGGAAACCCTCCAATCCGGATCCAGACAGGGTAATCATAATTATGCCGTGCAGCTGCATGCTGCACGGCCAGGATACAATTTGACCTGATTAATTAGACCTAGCAACGGGGAACGCGGTCCGACAGTGGCGTCCCCGTTGCTATGGTCTAAGCGGCTCCGTGCGCCCGGCGTCTAGCGTTGCTAGGGAGCCGGCGGCTGTCTGCCTGCGGCGTCCCTAGTTGCTAGGCGCCGGGCCGCACTGACGGGCGGACCCTCGGCGCCTAACAAGGAGTAGCTGAGCAAGTCAGCTATACACAGGCAGATGCAGTAGGAAGCAGTCTCTGTTTCAAGCATGCAATATCCTACTGATGCAGTTCAACAATATTCATGAACTTTTGAACGTAAAAAACTTTTAGTAATCTGCTTATTAACAATAAATTAACTAGCTGGCAGGAAATCATTAAACACCATCTGTATTTATGCTTCAGTAATATATTAACTAAGTTAAACTGACAAGCATATTAAGAATACACTAGAAATGTGTCTGGGAGCAAACAGTTGCAATATCACATTGAATACACTTCACATTCCATCTGAAGAGGAACCCCCACTGAGATACATTTCAGCAGGCTCTATTTTTAAGCTAAGTGAGAGCATCTAGAAAATAACATCACTTCCTCTTTGGTGACAATTCTTGTCTGTATCCCAAAAAGTAGTGTAACACTCCAGGGGTCCTGCACTAAGAGCCAGGTGATTGAAGGGAAAGAAGAAGGGAAAAGACAAACAGAAAAAAACCTTCTGGCTTAGCAACACTTCACTCAATCCTAAAAGATATTAACCACTCATTCCACTTTCCTGGGGATTCCCAGAACCATGACCCTCAGGCTGCACAGCTGCAACACTATACCCCAAACAGGTGTACACTAGACCCCCTAGCAGCAGAGAGAGAAAGAGATAGAGAGAGCAGCTGACTACAACCCACAGTCTCAACCCAAGCTGCAGCTCTTCTGACTCTGACTGTTTGTCCTGTTTTCTGCATCATCGCTGGCGGGCTGCAGAGATAACAGCTGTAAGGAGCTCCTGGTTGAGTCTTTTAAGACAACAGCGGCTTGGAACCTCCCAGATCTTCTGAAGCTTTCCTCTTGCTACCAGTCCTACTAGCCATCTGTTAGTAGTCTTTACGGGAGTTTTGTTCTTCCGCTGGCGGGTCCCACGAGGCACCACTGTTTGGTCACATGTCCATCTTCTGCTGGCAGGTGAGTGCTCCATGACCTCTGGCAGTACTTCTCCATGGTGTGTGACAGCAACCCTGATCCATCCACACATGCCGCCGTCTTCTGCCTCTCCGGTGTTCTGGTCCTACTCTCCTCAGGGTCCCCACACCTTTACTGGCTCAGGTCAGCTGGAGACGGATAGACAGATAGGAGAAATGAGTTACAAGAAAATGGTGATGATTGTTAGCCACTGTGACTTATACAAATCTGTAAGGAATGTACAATGTTATATCGAAATGGGCATAATTAAAATTTGTATTATTCTGATTGATGTATCGATGTACATGTCAAATGGTAGAAACTTAATTGACCTGCTGGTATTTCATTAAAGCCACAGATCTTTAGAGACAAGATGCTAAACAGCCTGAAGATCCTGTGTATACAGGAATCTGTGAATAAGCACAGCAGGGGTTATGCCTGCAGTTTAAGGAAGGCACTTTGTCTACTCAGGTGTTACATCCTTCCTGACCAGGTTCTAAAGGATATTTACCCAGGCCTCATCCTACAGTTGTAAACCCTAGCCCAGAGCTTCAAACAAACAATTAAAGATAAGGCTAATGGCCCTGCTGGTATTTCTAAGAGTCATCACAGTATAAACTGAGACTTAATTCCCTCTGGCTTTGAAAGGGTTAAGGTAATTCCAAGAGGGAGGGGGCTGTGGGGGGTTTGAGCTGCAGCATATAGTTAAATATGTATAACTCTTGCTGCAAATTGTCATTATCATGAGATGGCATCCAGTGAGAGACTGGATCCTATAATGTTCCAGGTATGCATGCAGAGAGACCTCACTCAACGAGCATCGTTAAGACTCTTCAGGTGATCTCAGCGTTGGCACGTTTTCTTCCCTTATTTTTATTTCTGGAGATTGTAATTAATTGTGTGACTATTTAAACTATTATATTCTTGTAACTTTCTCTTTTCTGTAACAATAAGATTTGAAGTTTTTTACTTAGATTAAATATCTTAATCTTAGACCTGGTTGTCTGTGTTTTCGCACCCAAAACCTCGAGAGGTTCAATGACTGGTACTTCTGCTGGTGGTTTACCACACACGCTGAGGTAATCAGTAAGGTGTCCAGGGCAGGATTCTCAGATTGGCATATCTGAAGAATCGCTGCGCAAGAATCGTGACAAGATCAATTAAGGACTAGTTTAGAAGGAGCATATATTCTTCCAGTCAAATCAGAGTTGCACAAGAAACAGTAAATACCCTATATTCTAGGAATAGTTGTTATAGAGTTCTTCAAGCTGTGAGTACTAAGTTGCCATCACTTCATATAAAACAAGCTATGAGACCAAAGAATTGTTGAGTTCTGTAGTGCAACAAACAAGCTTCAGTGTTCCAGCATAAGCTATATCCATCTTTATTAGGGAAAGCTAAACCTCCACTCAACTCTGTGTGAGGTAAACCCCAGGTAACCCGGGTATGCCGACATTCACGGTTTTCAGGAGCAACTACCTTTTAGTTAGCAAAGTAAACAGAGTTGTAGTCAGTTAAGTGAGGCACATGACCATTGAATGCACAGTGGGATAAAGCTCAGGTAAATTTCTTACAGAGTTTAACGTGTTATTAGCTTAACAATTGGTAAAAAAAAAAAACAGTACACACCAGTACAACCAACTCTAATGGAGAATGGCTAATCGCTGTCAGGGACAAAAAATATAGAAGCATAGTGGAAGGGTGCACAGTGATGCAGGAAGCTGGGCCGGGCACTTTTTGGGAGATGTGGCATATTTGCAGGGGAGTGTTACCATGCCCACTTAGAAAAACAATAAAACAATTTGTGCAGTGATGCACACTGAACAGGGGGCACCATGAGCCCCCCAGCTAGAGGCAAATCCTGATGGGGGTGGTGGTGGACCAGGACCCCTCCAACAAGTCCTGTGCAGGTAATTACTACAGGTACAAACATCAATTTTCTGGCACCTGGTGGTCCGGCACCTCTTTTAATCCGAACACATCAGGTGCTGGGGGAGGTTAGGCAGTGGGTGGTTGTGGGAGGGGATTAGATAGGCTGTGGGAGGGTTTAACTAGGCAGAAGGCTTAGTTAGGCTGCAAGGGGTAGATCGGGAGAGACTCAGGCTGCAGGCGGGTAGCCAGGGGGTAGTCCGGATGCGGGGTGGGGAGAAGGGCTGCAGGGTTGGAGTTAGGCTGTGGGAGACATGCTGGGTATAATTAGGCTGCAGGGGAGGGGGGATCAGGATGCCGCCGACATCTCCATCGCCGATACCACGGATAATCCGGCAAAATTGATAATCCAGCACAGGGCCAGAACCAAGGGTGCTGGATTATCGGTTGTGCACCCCCCTCCCCCCCCCATGCCTCTTGGCGGCCCTGAGGGTACAGACATAGAAAGACACATCAACAAAACATTAGGCAATGTGAAAAAGGGGGGATGGGGTGGGAGTCACAGGCCCAAATGTAGTTGAACTTTCACACATGGGGAGAAGAGAAGATGAAGCGAGGACTACTAATGTTCATTCCTGAGAACTGTCCGCAATGTAATAGTCTCTTAGCAGGCTGGGGGTGAGCCTGCAACAGTCCTGGATAGACATATTCTCCCTTTGCAGAATGAGGTGGTTACTGGCAAGCCACAAAGCATTCTCAAAACAGTTCATAAGGCTCATGGCCTCCTGGATTGCCCCATAGGTGTTGGTGAAAGTAAATAGTCAATAAAATACAGAGTACTACAAAAATCTGTTCCATGGCCCAACATTAGCTATGCATAGGGGAAGTCTCAAAAGAGGCGCATAGATGTTTCCTCATGGACGATGCTACAGGGATAATGTCTGTACCTGCACAGGTTATGGGAATGCATGAACTACCTGAGGAGTAAAATCCCTGGATGACTTACCATGACAAGTCTTTATGTCTATATCTGAAAATCTTGGAGGCCACATTCTCCCAAACTTGTTTTGCACTTGCAGATGGGAGCCACGGAATAGACTCAATCATGACCTCAGGTCTGATGAATTTGTGGATTGTCTTAGATTTCCAAAAGTCAGGTTTAACTCCCTCCATTTGGTGCTCCCACACCTCTAGATACAGTTACAGTCAATGAAGGCTCACCGCATGATTGGCATGTCTGGAATTCCCTTTCCACCTTTGATGGGCTCCTTGTACATATCTCACCACTTAACTCTATCCATCTTGGAGCCCAGATTAAATAAAGTACTGCCATTGTGTAGGCCCTGGAGACTACAACCATAGGTTACCACACCTGCGCCACGTACTGCAGAATGGAAAAGAGCTTATTGCACAGAACAAGTGTTTTTCCTTCAATGGCAAGGGCACTGAAGCTTTATAGTTAAGTTTTCTGTCAAACAGTCTCTAGTCCCTTGTTTCAACATTTCAGGGCTGCACCTTCTCCACCAAACCAGACTCCCAGGTTTTTGATGAAGTCGGGATTGAAGTGGTATGGTGCAGAGGATGACAGATGTCATTGCCCAAGGAGCATCGCGTCTGACATCCCACAGTTGACTTTGCCCCTGAATCTCTTCCCAAATTTTCGCAGGTCTGGACAAGTGCTGCCAAACACTGATCTGTGCAGAAGACAGTAATGTCATCAATGTAGAGCAAATACTTGACATCTTGTCGATCTGGACCCGGTGTGGTGATCCCTCTTATCTCTGAATTTTGGGGATAATTCAGACCTGATCGCTAGGGTGCGTTTTTTGCAGCCCTGTGATCAGATAGTCGCCGCCTACAGGGGGAGGAGATAAGTGTTGTGCAGGTGTGTGATCGCATTTGTAGCAGCGCTGCACAAACATCAGTTTGTGCAGTCTCTCCTCAGCTCAGGACTTACTCAGCCGTTGCGTTTGTTTCAAGCTGATTGGGGCCAGAGCTAATGTCAAACACCCTCCCTGAAAATGGCTGATCTCGTCTGCGTTTTCCTGGACACTTCTGTCAGTTGCCACCCACAAATGGCCTCTTCCTGTCAATCACCGTGCGATCACTTTTTTCGCACCATTTCATTGCTAGGCATCGATGCCCGGTGCAGTCGACCGACGCACCGGCACATTGCAGTGCATAAGCATGCGCAGTTCAGATCTGATCACCCGCAGTGCGAAAATGCACAGCAGCAATCAGGTCTGAATTACCCCCTTTGTTTGATGCATATAGCAAGGAGCTCTACAACACAAACAAAAAGAAGAGCCTTGTGTGACCCTAGAAAGGATCAAGAAGGGATTAGTCTTCCAGACATTTACCAACACCGAGCTGTGAATGTCAAAGTAAGTCAGTTTAACATACAGATGTAGCCATGCGCATCCTGGCTACGTCTGCGCTAAACGAGCACTCTTGGCGCGGCTAGGCACGCCTGTGCCTAGCCACGCCGAACTGCGCCATTTGCCGCTACCATTCATGAAAATGAGTTGCATGCCTGTCTAAGAGGCATGCGCGTCCCAGACATGCACGCTGTTGCTCCTAACAAGGCGCGATCGCAGAAAGATGTAGCCACGATGAGCATGGCTGTATCTATTAATAAAATAATTCACCAATCCCAAATCTTGCAGGACTCTACCTATAAACTCAGGCCTCAGAAGAAGACCTTAGAACAAAAGGCCTTCTCCTGATTAATATAATACCTATACGGTATCTGGGGTGTTGCCAGTAGCTGTAATCCCTAGGTTTCCTGTTTGGCGTTCCCAGGTATTTCCATGTTCTTCACTTAAATCCAAATCCTTCTGTCTCCTGTAATGCAAACAGTGTATTTGCCTTCATCTGCTCATAGGTCTTACAAGGAGGTAAGTACAGGCTATTATAACATGTATGGCATCCTGGCAGAAATTATTTTCTCCCATTTTTGGCAATGTAGAATTTTTTGGTACCATTTCTTACCATCAATTCTGCAAAGTCACACAGAGGTAAGCTGCTGCTGGTGGTCACAAACTTCAGCAAATGTATTTGGTCCTTGTTGTCAATCTCATTGACAAACTGCCAGAACCAGGTGACCTGTTTGCTTTTCTGTGTGTAGCGTTGATAGACCCTGTTTCTCTACCAGTCCAAAACGTGTATGTATTGTACGCCACACAGCATCACCTTCAACTCCTTTTCTTGTAAGCACTACAGCCACTGCTGGGAACGAGGGGGGAATGAGCCACTGCTCATCTGATCTTCCCCTCTGGACCTCTGGATAATATCCACTCAGTCATCAGACCAATGTACTCTTTCTTACTGGCCTCAGTAACCCGGATGCTTGCTCCGTCTGGCTTCAGGTCGTGGGATGTGACTCCTCCTAGCATGTCCGTGCTTGTAGAAAAGAACATCCTCAAGTTGAGTCATCAAAATAAGTGCCCCTAATCTACGTGATAGACCTGTAGAACTGAGGGTCAATGGCCTTCAGGTCTGCGATGGTGAGCTTCTTTCCCAGCATCCGCCTATAGAATGGCAGAGAAAAGCCTTTTGGTGATGTGTCTACAATGGAACAAAGCCATGGAAATACATGGAAATAAAGTGGCCCATAAATGTGAAGGTGGGCAGTTGGCCTGGGATGATGCTGAAAGCTGAGTTTATATGGAGCGCATTGCTTTCACCATCACATTCACAGAGCCCATAGTTGGGATTCAGGAGTTCCTGTGAAAGTGCAAGAAACCAGTCTCTTGCTAAGCCTCCATAATTCAGCCCTTCTTCCCCTCTGAACACTACAGTACATACAGATGTCTCCTTAACTCATACGGCTTCAACATCATAATTTGATGGAAGGAGTCGAATATTATCCACCTTGACACCGTAAAGTTAGCATAGCTTGGCAATGCGTTAGACTGGCACAAATATTACAAATGATCTAGTCTCCAGAGAAAGCTGCCCAGACCTTTATTTGCTGGCCCTTGTGTTATTTGACTATGAGGATCTTCACACTGTGTGGTTTTTGTGCAATGGTTCACATTCACATTGCACTATCCATTTGGGGAGTCTTGCTGATGAAGCTGCGTAGACTCCATGGTGGGCCTTGTGCATATTGGGGTCCTGGTGTTTTGGTTCACATAGAAAGGCCTTCCATGTCTGGTATCTCTTTACTCCCAACCAGGTGGTAAAGGCGGATCCCACGTTGTGGTCTTAGTGTTATGGTAATATATAAAGAATGTACAATGAGGATCCCTCCTCAGCTCCCATCCAGCTGACAGATGCTCTGTAGTGGCCCTAGGCTGCAGTCTCACATGACACACTGGGGTAGTAATGGCGGATTGCCTGGAACTGGTGGCATCAGCTATTAAAGGTGCATCTGACGTTGTTATAAGTTCAGGCGCAGCAATGGCAGCAGATGTAGAATGTGCTAGGGTATCTGCCATGTTACTTGTAGCATCCTCCCAGGCTCCTGCAGGAGCTGCTGCAGCTTCATCACGTGACACACTGTTGCTTCCTGGTGCAGAAATAGCAGCAGATGTGGAAGGTGCTGGTGCATCTGCCGTGTCACTTGTAGTGTCTTTGCTTACTGATGTGGAGAATGCTGCAGGAGCTGGTACAGCTTCCTCAAAAGGCACACTATTGGCTTCTGACACAGCACTTACACCATTATTGGCTGCTGGCGCTGTAGAACCAGATGATGTGGGGACAATCAGTCCATCCAGAAAAACGGTCAGCTCACCACTTTGCACAATGCCGCATTTTCCTTCCAATGACAGTGGGAATTGCTCTACAACTCTTTTGCAATTTTCCATGGTGTCTGTTGAATGCTTGCTTCGGGTCTAGGACAGTTTTGACCAGAAAGGATTCAGTTTACAAAGCATGCTGGCTCCATATCCTAACTTCCAGGGTTATGTGTGGTGTTGTGGTCACAGTCAGGGCCGGTGCAAGGTTTATCAGCACCCTAGGCAAATCAACAGCAAACCCCCCCCCCCCCCCCACCCCACTACTCAGCAAAATACGGAGCCCCTCAGGAGAAAATGTTCGGACACGGCATCTCTTACAAGTTTCACAGCCACCGCCTGATAATTTAGTGGTTTGGGTATTATGGTTAGTTTCGGGGATGGGGTTAGGGTATTAGGGCTATTACTGTATATTAGGGTTGATTTTCCACTTTGGGTTAAGGTATTAAAGTTAGGTGTAATGATTAGCCACAAATATTATGTATCCCTGCAATGTAAGAAGGAGGGACCACAGTAGGTATCTCTGATACCTGCTGCAATCCCTCCACTGCCGCTCGCAGCCGCATCCCCTATACTGTAGGTTTCTTTGGGGGATGCGATGCTGACAGATTTACCACTCTTTTCATTGCGGTAGCCCGTGGTAGCCTATGGGCTACACTTTGTGGGATGTAGTTCTGGCAGGGTTTCCCAGGAACCCTCTGCCGGAAATGGCCGCTGTGCATGGTGGTCACCTTGTCAGCGCATGTGCAGCAGCCCGCACCACACTCGGTGCTTTGCAGGGACAGGCTCCTTTTGGAGCCAGGTGATACATACACCTGATATGATCGCATTCTGCAATGCGATCCTGGGCGCTAATATCGTGCTCAGGTTACATTGCAAATATGATCATGGATAAATGGGTCCCCAAGGGAGCAGTGTGGGATGTATCGGGAACATAGGGAGCAGTCTGACGTATATCAGGGGCATAGGGAGTAGTCAAGGGTGTATCAGGGACATAAGGAGCAGTCAGGGGTGTATCAGGAACATAGGGAGCAGTCCGACGTATATCAGGGACATAGGGAGCAGTCAGGGGTGTATCAGGGACATAGGGAGCAGTCAGGGGAATAAGGAGCAGTCAGTGGTGTATCAGGGGTATAAGGAGCAGTCTAGGGCATAGGGAGCAGTCAGGGGTGTATCAGGGACATAGGGAGCAGTCAGGGGTGTATCAGGGGCATAGGGAGCAGTCTGGGTCATAGGGAGCAATTAAGGGTATATCAGGGGCATAAGGAGCAGGGTAATAGGGGCAGTCAGGGTATATCAGGGGCATAGGGAGCAGTTAGGGGCATAGAAAGCAATCAGATGTGCTGCATAATGTAGGGCATGGCCGCATGGGGTTGTACTAGAGACTTGCTGTGGGTGTACTGTACATCAGGCAAGTAGAGACAGTGACTGACCTGAAGCAGGAGCAGTGTCAGTCCTGGTGCCCCCAGCCTTCTGTGTCCATTGCTGGGGCTCCCGGAGTGTTCACTCCCTGGCAGGGGCGGATTGGGATGGAAAACCAGCCCGGGAAAATTTCAGGAAGTAGCCCTAATGGGGGTGGGGTTTGTGGAAGGGGCGGGGTTTGTAGGGGGAGGCGGAATACTGTCTCCGCATAGAGGCCCTCATTCCGAGTTGTTCGCTCGCTAGCTGCTTTTAGAAGCTTTGCACACGCTAAGCCGCCGCCTACTGGGAGTGAATCTTAGCATAGTAAAACTGCGAACGAAAGATTCTCAAAATTGCGAATAGACACTTCTTAGCAGTTTCTGAGTAGCTCCAGACTTACTCGGCATCTGCGATCAGTTCAGTGCTTGTCGTTCCTGGTTTGACGTCACAAACACACCCAGCGTTCGTCCAGACACTCCTCCGTTTCTTCAGCCACTCCCGCGTTTTTCCCAGAAACGGTAGCGTTTTTTCGCACACACCCATAAAACGGCCTGTTTCCGCCCAGAAACACCCACTTTCTGTCAATCACACTCCGATCACCAGAACGAAGAAAAAACCTCGTAATGCCGTGAGTAAAATACCAAACTTCATAGCAAATTTACTTGGCGCAGTCGCAGTGCGGACATTGCGCATGCGCATTAGCGGCTAATCGCTCCGTTGCGAGAAAAAAATAACGAGCGAACAACTCGGAATGACCACCAGAGTCAGATTAATTTTTTTGCTGCAGACATTGATACAGACAACTGCTGACACACAGACAGATTTTGACACGCAGATTCTGACACAATTACATTGACACAGTCTGACACACATAAGCTGGGACATAGACAGACGATAGAACGCAGACGTTGGCCTTCCCATGATGTATGTCCCTTACCCCCCTGCATGCTGTACACATATGCTGCCATTTATGTGACACCTTCGGTTCCCTGTCCTGCACACCTTTGCGTCTGCACCTGGTCTAGTTGGGGGGGGGGGGGGAGGGGCGGGAGGGATAGACACAGTGTAGCTGCGGGGTGGGAGAGCACTGTATAAGACATAGCTTCCAGGTGGGATAGTGTTGGGGCTTCGGGAGGGAGACAGTGCAAGCCACAGCCGCTGGATAGAAGGGGGATGGGTGCCACAGGCTGCCTGATCATTGCCAGCGACAGTGATCAATTCAGATCAATATATATCGCTCCAGTAAAATAATACAGTGAAAATATACATTGCCAGGATGCATGAGCAATTGCTTTATACAACAAGATGGGTTTCACAGACTTGACTCACCAAGCCCTGAGCACAGTGGAGATCCCGTGCATGTAGAGGGAGAAACGAGAGTGCAGGGAGAGAGACACTTTCCATTTCTGCTATCCCTGATAGCAGAAGTCCGTGCCTTAGGCGGCCGCGGAGCTAGTACCAAGATGCAAGGACGGGGGGAGGCGGCAGCAGCTGCCAACACTCTGGAGCAAGAGCCGAATTGCGGGTGGAAGGCGTTGGTGATCGCGCGCGCGCGGGGGGGAGGCAGGTAACGAGATGCGGGAGCGAAGCGAGTAAGTGACAGGAGTCCCAATCGCTGGGGGGGTTGTAGGGAGGAGCGGCATCATGACGCTGGAGTCAATCGCGGGGGAACCGTGGGCACATGCGGCAGCTGACTGAACATTCCACAATGCGGGGCGGCGATATATCTATGCCGGGTGCTGCTATCGCGGAGGTGGGGGGACGGCAGGATGATAAAGAAAGCGTTCTCTCATGAACTGACTGTGTGGTGCCGCCCTCCAGTGGTCGCCGCCCATAGGCAGCTGCCTAAAGCTGCCTAGTGGTAGCGCCGGCCCTGGTCACAGTGATCACTTTTTCCCATGAAGGGTTAGTAGAGCTTATAGCTCTAGCTATCCTTTTGCGGTTAATTCCCTCCACAGCCAGCTCAGCATACATGGATGCTCCAAATCAAGTTTTCTTCTTGTTCAGTTTTGCAGAAGGTAATGTTATGTGCAGCTGTAATCCGTCACAGATTGTGGTATCAGGCTGCTGTGGCAAGGCTGTGTCCATATCAGGCTGCAGGTCTGGTCTCCAAATAAGTAATAAAGACTATCTGTAAGTAAATTTACACTAGTAGCGGTCCAGAGCTAAGCGCTCCGGCTGCCGAAATAAATGGCTGCTGCACTGTGTTGGTCTTTGTGATGAATAATGCATTATGATATTTTATTATGACATCTTCACTCACACTGGGCGGCACGTAGATTCCTGTCACACAAAGGGAAAGGGAAAGGAGTCTTAGATAATAGTAAGACAGGGGCAGATGTGCTAAGCCTTGGAAAGTGATAAATTGGAGGGAGAAAAACTACCAACCAATCAGCTCCTGTCATTTTTTAAACACAGCCCGTAACACTGCAATTACGAGCTGATTGGCTGATACTTTATTACCACTTTTCAAGGCTTAGTATATCTCCCTATTGATATATATTGGGGTTGCTTCTCACCTAAATTACCCACATTCCTTTGGGATCGCAATCTCCAAAATAGATTAAAACAAGTCCTGTGCAATCTGCAGCAGCAGTGGAGTTTTGGAACTTCGGGTTTTCTGGATTGCACAGGTTCCGCTGGAAGTCATTAATGATAGGAAGGGTTTAAAAAACTTATCCGCCCGGTGCTCTGGGCACTGACACTGATTAGTGGGCAGTGAGTAGGCTGTAGTCTCATTAGTGCCAGGGACTTTATGAACTGGCTGTGCTATGGGGCACAGTAGATTGTGGCTGCATTCTACCGCAGCAGACTGAACACTAGCACTTTAGTGCTTGTACATTTTCTTACACCTGCATGTCTAATTACTGCGCCTGTTTGTCCAGGCTTCTGTGTGTGTGTATGTTAAAGTGCAGTGTCCGTTACAATTAAAAGACACTGAATCACCGTGACCCTGCCTATCGTGTGTCCTATTTTCTATGACCATGTTACATATGGTGGACCGTATGGGATTGTGCATTGCTGTGTCGTAGCACAGATGCCAGATTCCACCGGCGTGGCTAAACAACTAACGAGGCCGTACTTTCTAGTATATGTGAGTATGGCTGGTGAGCCATAAAAACTGCAGTTGCATCAAGAACCATATATAAATTGCTGTGCACTGTGGGAAAATCTGTTGTGTGTACTGGAGAAGATAACATTTCTTTCCTTTACCTTACTGTGGTGCTTGATCATGTTTTACTGAAATTCAGTTAACCATTGCATTGCTGAAAAGGAAAGGGGAAGTACTTATCTTTTCTCTAATATGGTGCTTGAGATACAGATGGAGCCTCTCTTATCTTTGCTGGCTGAGGCGTCAGTCGCGATCACAGATACGCAGCATACCTGTGCGCAAAGAGGCTTGCCTAGTCGTAGGAAGGTGCACAGAGCGTTTGGGGTTACCTTTGAGAGTAATACCTGTGATCATCCACCAGATGTCACTTTTTAAAATCACCATTGTGCATGCGTGTGGTCTCCATGAAAATACAATACTGAACTACAGTGCAAGAACTACTTTACTGGAGCGTCTCATTGCGCTACAGTATGCTACAGTATTTCAAATACAGTATATAGTACCATATATAGTACAGTATATGCAGATGCAAATAGTACAGTATATACAGATGCAAACAAACGTGATAAAGCTACAGTATAGTCCATTGACGTTAAGGTTATGTGAGCGTCCAAGTCCCGCAGACAAACTAACAAATAAAATTAGTAGTGTATACAGACGCAAACGAACGTGTTACAGGTATGGTCCATTGATTTTAGGGATATGTGAGCGTCCAAATCCCGTAGCCATTACGGCGTAATCAAAACCAATGGGAAGGGATAACTGCCTACATTTACACATGAGCTTATGTATCTGTCATGAGGCGTCATGTCCGAGTGGTGAAGTGTGCCACTTCCCATATTTAGAGTCCCGGGTTCAATTCCCAAAGTGTGAATGCATGTTTATTTTTTCCTGACACTTTATTATTATTATTATTATTATTATTATTATTATTTTATCTATTGTAATATACCTTCACATTCAAAAGAAGTGTGCACACGGGTTTTACATTATTCAGGGCAAGGCTGCAGGAGCGTCTAATTCCGCTATCTAAAATACACAGCAGCTATGGGGATAAGCACCGTATGGTACACATACAGTACTATAGCAGGCCAGACTCGATTGACATGGCTGCCGCCTGTGACCCTGCGCCTCTTGGAAGCCCTTAGCTATGGAGCCAGCGCTGGTGTCGGTTTTGTAAGAATCAGGGAAATGCTGAAGGAGCGTCTCAATACCCTAGTTAAATTACACAGGGGCTAAAGGGATAAGCAAGCTCTATGCACATTACGATACACCAGACTCAATTGCATACAGTAGCAAGTTGACAAACTGGCAGCCACCTGTGACCCTGCGCCTCATAAAAGTCCTCAGCTATGGAGCCAGTGACGGCATCGGCTTTGCAAGAATCAGGGCAATGCTGGAGGAGCATCTCAATACACTAGTTAAATTACAAAGGGGCAATAGGGATAAGCGAGCTCTATGCACATTACAATACACCAGACCCGATCGCATACAGTAGCAAGGTGACAAAATGGATGCCGCCCATGACCCTATGCCTCATGGAAGCCCTCAGCTATGGAGCCAGCGATGGCATCGGTTTTTCAAGAATCAGGGCAATGCTGAAGGAATGTCTCAATATCCTAGCTAAATTACACAGGCGCAATAGAGATAAGCGAGCTCTATGCACATTACAATACACCAAACTCGATCACATACAGTAGCAAGTTGACAAAATGGCTGCCACCCGTGACACTCCGCCTCATGGAAGCCCTCAGCTATGGAACCAGAGATGGCATCGGTTTTGCAAAAAAGCGAAATGCTGAAGGAGCGTCTCAATACACTATTTAAAAAACACAGCGACTATGGGTGGGGATAAGTGAGTCCTGTCACCATATGCTGTCTGCTGTACTGTACAGTACATGCATTTGCATCTGGGATGCATTTGTGTTTGTAAAAAAAAAATCTGTACAGTATACACTATACAGTAGTACTGTAAGTGTAGTACAGTACTGTATTTTGAAATTATACACAGAATATAAGCATGTCACATACTGCACTGTATCATAGGTTTTAGCAGGAACTGCCTGTGCGACCTACTGTAGTACAGTACATTTACTGTATACAGTATACCTCTAATACACATTTCCTGTGGAAAATAATGTAAAAATTACATGTACAGGTACAGTACCTGTACAGTACTCTACGTGGAGTATTTTCTTTACTGATCCATTTATTCATTTATTTTTACTTCACAATGTACAGCTGAGATGGGGAACCTTCGGTTTTCCAGCTGTTGTTGAACTACACATACCAGCATGCCTTGCTGCAGTTTTGCTATTTGGCCATGCTAAAACTGTTGCAGGGCATGCTGGGATGTATAGTTCAACAACAGCTGGAGGACCAAAGGTTCCCCATCCCTGATGTACACTATTGAACAGTGCTTCTTTGAAAACTGACTTACTGTATAGTATATTTACAGACCAACCTACTGTACACCAAAAAAAAATTGTTTGTCATAAAAGAATATGTATAAAGTGCCATATTCAAGAAGCAACTTAAGAAAAATCACAAAGCATGGCTACTGTACTGTAAATCTCTTAGTCTATGAGATTTCAAGCAGTGCCATACTGTACATGGCAGGATAAAGGAAATACTGTATGTACAGTACAGTACAGTACTGTGTGGACAGATATCTACTGTATGCATTAAATTCCAAATGCAATTTACAGTAACCAAAATCTGTTGTATGTTTAACTGAAAACTAGATGGTCCAAGTGGTTCTTGGGATCCGGTCTGAAGATCGACACTGTCTAGGTCGACAATGTTTAGGTCGACAGTCACTAGGTCGACAGGGTTGGAAGGTCGACCATGTTTCTAGGTCGACATGTGCTAGGTCGACAGGCCAAAAGGTCAACATGAGTTTTTAAAATAAAAAAAATTCTGGTTATGAACATTTTAATACTTCACGATCCACGTGGGCTACGATTGGAACGGTAATCTGTGTCGAGCGAAACGGTAGCGGAGCGAGGCACCTTGCCCGAATCCAAGGGGACACGGTGCACTAATTCGGCTTCCTGGTCACTGTACGCAGAAAACGACACAAAAAAAGAAACAAACCTCATGTTGACCTTTTGACCTGTCGACCTAGCACATGTCGACATAGAAACCCTATCGACCTTCCAACCCTGTCGACCTAGTGACTGTCGACCTATAGTGGTCGACCTAAACATTGTCGACCTAGACACTGTTGATTTGATGATCCACACCCGTGGTTGTTACAGCATCTTCCGTCAAAATCCATGTTTCTTTGTACAGTACAGTACCTATTGTATTACTAATAAACATTTGCACCTCATACTTCCGAGTACTAGCAGACATTGAGATACTGTACAGTACAGTAAGAAGCTTGCTGGTACACATGATGTGTTCTCTACCACTGGGAGACTAGGATGGGGTTGCTTATAGGCCCTACACACTTGGCGATATTCTGAAAGATATGAACGATCTCGTTCATAAATGAACGAGAACTCGTTCATATCTTTCAGTGTGGAGACTTAAGCGATGAACGATGCGCGTCCCCGCGCTCGTTCATCGCTGGTCTCCCGTCGGCTGTGGATGCAGGCCAATATGGACGATCTCGTCCATATTTGCCTGCACTTCAATGCAGCCGGGTGACGGGGGGAGTGAAGAAACTTCACTCCCCCCGTCACTGCCCCCCCGCCGCCGGGTCGCTCGTCGGCCGTATCGGCCGTCGGGCACCTCGGCGGCACATCGCCAAGTGAGTAGGGCCCTTTAGAGTCAGGACTGCTTTGCACAAATACTGTACAGTAGCAGTCATACTGTACCTGTATTGACTGCAGCAAATCATTGTCCTTATAAATTCCTTGTTGTAACCCAGGCTGCAGTAAACATTCTGGGAGATTTGATTTACTGTACTGTATGATGCAGGCGATTAGGAGATAAGAATTGCAAACTGGAGACTCCTGCAGTATCCATGAGGTTAGGCAACTACTGTACTGTATGAACCAACATAATATGTGTGGAGAGAAATTACCCTCCACTGCATAAAGGAAGCACTCAGTACAATTGTGCAAAGTTCTCAAATGCGTTTTTATTGCATAAAATAATTAAAAACAATTCCACACATCATTTATAACTGTGTAGCATACAGTATTATACTGAAAATGTTAAGCACAATTGTGATTTGAACATTAATACAGTAATGTACAATACATAAAAAAATACTGTACAGTATTCAGCTTAGACAAATCACATTTCTTCATATTGGTGATTATTAGTATTCATGTTACTCGAAAACAGCAAAGGTACTGTATACCAGTACTGTGAGGAGGCAAGGGAAAGGGATGTCTAGGACTTGCCTTCATGTTAAAAATGAAATAGTTAACCCTATGGCCTAAGTCCTGTATTCTTAAATTGCTGCCCTCAGTCTGCAGAAGTCACACACAGGAAGTATGCCAGAAGCATACAGCAAGGGAGTGTTCCTTTTAGAAAAGCCCTCCTCCTTCCCCTCTGGAAAGACTGACAACATGATCTACCAATCAGAAAGGAGGAGATAGAAAGAGCCAGCAACGGGGAATTTTGGGAGTCATGAAGTTGCTCGGAGAAAGAGACTCTGTGAGGGGAGGTGATGGGGCACAGATAGACCCACTGGATGTTGGGGTGTCATCCCCTCTCAGTGTCATCGGTGACCAGCCACTTTGTGTGCCCTGCTACAGCTGTCATTGCTGCCCAGGACTGGAAGAGATATAGAGCAGCTGGTAAGGACTTTGCTGAACTCTGAGTGGACACCTGAGTATAATCCTGCTTGCTGTTCACTGTATTTCTGGGTCTCTCTGAATAAAGCTCACTTTGTTTTCCTTGTAACCCACTCCACTGTGTGATCCCTGAACCCCAGGATACCCAGGTCACCCGGTATCCTCACATTTGGTGGCAGCAGTGGAATATCACAGTTCCTGTAGTGTTTCCAGGAAGCGAGTAGAAGCAAGGCTAATACCACAGAATATCAGCATGGAGAGACAGCCAGGAGTTGTGGCCAGCAGTCAAGAGGAAAATGCAATGAGATAGCAGGAGAAGTTTTACCGTACAGCTCAGAAACCCCACCTTCAAGGATTTGGAGGATGAAGGGAACTGCTTATGATGGGACTGAGACCCGTAAACTCTGGTACTGCAGTTGTTGGAGTAGGATCGGGTGCACCCAGAGGATCCCGACCACCTGAGTGATGACGAGGGACCAACAGGCAGTGGTAGCACTTCATCCAGTAAATTACCAGAGCCGACCACTGCCACTCCTGCCATACTGCAGAGCTGGCTGGGGGGCGCTAGGCAAAGGTGCAACCCCACAGGAGAGAGCTGGAGTGATCTAAGCTATACTAGGAGTACAAATTCCTGCTGGCAGTGGAATACCGGAGTCACCCCAAAGTTTTAAGCAAGAGAAGCGATGCTTGGGATTTAAGGATGTTCCCACTTTTCCAGAAAATGAAAGAGACATTGACACTCACCTCCAGATCTTTAAAAAGCTCATGGGGGTGCATGGAATAGAGCCAGCTGACTGGCCAAAGTACTTGGCGCCAAGCCTCACTGGCAGGACTCTGAAAGCCTATCGGGCCTTAATTCCGAGTCCACGCCTGTATAAAGGGGCGTCTATGGAGTTGCTGGCTATTACAGAAAATTCATACCAGATTACAGCACCGTGGCCAAGGCTCTAATGGACTTGACCAAAAAAAGATATGCTCGGAAGATCAAATGGACTGTTGAGTGTGAACAAGCCTTCACCATCTTAAAAAACCAGCTGCCTCAAGCCCCAGTGTTGGCTGCCCCTGACTACAATAAAAGTTTATTGTGCAGATAGACGCTTTGGGGTGTGGACTTGGGGCAGTGTTGTGCCAGGTGGGAGAAGATGGTAAGGAACACCCAATTGTGTACCTAGCTCGTAAGGAGTGTCAAGCCATAGTCTGGGCCTTAAAGAAACGACAACCTTATCTCTATGGTAAAGAATTCACTATTGCTACTGACCATAATCTGTTAAATTGACTAAATAGAACCTCGGGGGGAAATGGGAGGTTGTTGAGGTGGAGTTTGGTGTTACAAGGTTTTAACTTTTCCATTTCTCACAAAAAGGGATGGGACCATCACAACGCTCATGGTTTATCCAGACATGAGGAAACAAATGTCAAACTTCGCAGACCTTCGGGCTGAGACGACAGTCAGGACTCTGACATTGGGATCTTGCCTGTCTCCTCGATTTAAGAAGGATGAGGTATTTGAGGAGGCAAAGGAAAGGATTGTCTAGGACTTGTCTTCATGTTAAAAAGGAAAGAGTTAACCCTATAAGTTCTATATTCTTAAATTGATGCCCTCAGTCTGCAGAAATCACACGCAGGAAGTATGCCAGAAGCATACAGCAAGGAAGTATTCCTTTTAGAAAAGCCCTCCTCCTTTCCCTCTAGAAAGACTGACAACACGATCCACCAATCAGAAAGGAGGAGACAGAAAGAGCCAGCAAGGGAGAATTTTGGGAGTGACGAAGTTGCTGGGAGAAAGAGACTGTGTGTGGGGAGGTGATGGGGTACAGCTAGACTCACTGGAGGTTGGGATGTCGTCCCCTCTCAGTGTCATCAGTGACCAGCCACTTTGTGTGCCCTGCTACAGCTGTCATTGCTGCCCAGGACTGGAAGAGATATAGGCGGTAATTCAGACCTGATCGTAGCAGCAAATTTGTTAGCACTTGGGCAAAACCATGTGCACTGCAGGTGTGGCAGATATAACATTTGCAGAGATAGTTAGATTTGGGTGGGTTATTTTGTTTCTGTGCAGATTAAATACTGCTTGGGCTGAAAAGCTAGCAGCACTGGGAGGTACACGCTGATCTTCAGAACCTGGAGGAGTTAACTATAGTGTTGGAGTGGTATGAAATTGCAGGAATTATGGCAAAAATGCCAGAAAAGAGACCAGGGAATGGGCTTCCCTTTAGGTTGGCACCCCACTGGCCTGTGACTCCGACTACACCCACTATTTGCGGAAAGTCCAACGTACTTTCCGAAAAAAGTTATTTTGTTTCCGCAAATTGTTGTTTTGTTGTCTGCTATGAGTACGGAGAGTCAGGTTACGCAAGGAAGACCTGTAAAAAAACAAACAAACATAACCTGTGGAGTGTGGTGTGACCAACATGGGTGCTATGTGCCCTCCTTCTGTACTATGGTACCCCTGGACTCCAGACCACTATTGATGTGGGAGTCTGTTTTGCTGGGTGGCTGAGAACTACCGGGTATTACAGTCAGGGAGTGAGCTAACCCTGATTTCAGAGGCTGCCTTACCCAGACCAGTAGAAAAAGTACAAGGGTTAGTTGAGGTGCATTGTGTACATGGGTCCATGGAAAACTTTTGCAAGTGAGTTTCACCCTAAAGGGGCGCACATATGAGGTAGTTGCCAGGGATGTTGAACTCAAGCTCCCTTAACCACTTATATTGGGATGCAATTTTGCAGGGTTCGCTGAACATTTGTAGGAACCTCAGGAACAAAACAATTATAACGTTTCTAAGGCCCTATCAAAATGGAGAGAGGTGGAATAAAAATGACCAGTGCTCTTTGGAGAGGAAACCTCTGAGCAACCAATATCAGATGAGGATACTCCTATTCCGGATTGGAATACACTGCCAAATGACATAGATCTACAAAGCTTTACTTGGGACCAGCAAAACTATGCTGCCCTCGACAATATCATGACAAGTGATGTGCACCGGAAATTTTTCGGGTTTTGTGTTTTGGTTTTGGATTCGGTTCCGCGGCCGTGTTTTGGATTCGAACGCGTTTTGGCAAAACCACCCTGAAAATTTTTTGTCGGATTCGGGTGTGTTTTGGATTCGGGTGTTTTTTTTTACCAAAAACAGCTTAAATCATAGAATTTGGGGGTCATTTTGATCCCATAGTATTATTAACCTCAATAACCATAATTTCCACTCATTTCCAGTCTATTCTGAACACCTCACAATATTATATTATGTTTAGTCCAAAAATTTGCACCGAGGTCGCTGGATGACTAAGCTAAGCGACCCAAGTGGCCGACACAAACACCTGGCCCATCTAGGAGTGGCACTGCAGGGTCAGACAGGATGGCACTTAAAAAAAATAGTCCCCAAACAGCACATGATGCAAAGAATAAAAGAGGTGCACCAAGGTCGCTGGATGGCTAAGCTAAGCGACCCAAGTGGCCGACACAAACACCTGGCCCATCTAGGAGTGGCACTGCAGTGTCAGACAGGATGGCACTTCAAAAAAATAGTCCCCAAACAGCACATGATGCAAAGAAAAAAAGAGGTGCACCAAGGTCGCTGGATGGCTAAGCTAAGCGACACAAGTGGCGACACAAACACCTGGCCCATCTAGGAGTGGCACTGCAGTGTCAGACAGAATGGCACTTCAAAAAAATAGTCCCCAAACAGCACATGATGCAAAGAAAAAAAGAGGTGCACCAAGGTCGCTGGATGGCTAAGCTAAGAGACACAAGTGGCCGACACAAACACCTGGCCCATCTAGGAGTGGCACTGCAGTGTCAGACAGGATGGCACTTCAAAAAATAGTCCCCAAACAGCACATGATGGAAAGAAAAAAAGAGGAGCAATGAAGTAGCTGTGTGACTAAGGTAAGCGACCCAAGTGGCCGACACAAACACCTGGCCCATGTAGGAGTGGCACTGCAGTGTCAGACAGGATGGCACTTCAAAAAAATAGTCCCCAAACAGCACATGATGCAAAGAAAAAAAGAGGTGCACCAAGGTCGCTGGATGGCTAAGCTAAGCGACACAAGTGGCCGACACAAACACCTGGCCCATCTAGGAGTGGCACTGCAGTGTCAGACAGGATGGCACTTCAAAAAATAGTCCCCAAACAGCACATGATGCAAAGAAAAAAAGAGGTGCACCAAGGTCGCTGGATGGCTAAGCTAAGCGACACAAGTGGCCGACACAAACACCTGGCCCATCTAGGAGTGGCACTGCAGGGTCAGACAGGATGGCACTTAAAAAAAATAGTCCCCAAACAGAACATGATGCAAAGAAAAAAAGAGGTGCACCAAGGTCGCTGGATGGCTAAGCTAAGCGACCCAAGTGGCCGACACAAACACCTGGCCCATCTAGGAGTGGTACTGCAGTGTCAGACAGGATGGCACTTGAAAAAAATAGTCCCCAAACAGCACATGATGCAAAGAAAAAAAGAGGTGCACCAAGGTCGCTGGATGGCTAAGCTAAGCGACACAAGTGGCGACACAAACACCTGGCCCATCTAGGAGTGGCACGGCAGTGTCAGACAGGATGGCACTTCAAAAAAATAGTCCCCAAACAGCACATGATGCAAAGAAAAAAAGAGGTGCACCAAGGTCACTGGATGGCTAAGCTAAGCGACACAAGTGGCCGACACAAACACCTGGCCTATCTAGGAGTGGCACTGCAGTGTCAGACAGGATGGCAGATTTAAAAAATTGTCCCCAAACAGCACATGATGCAAAGAAAAAAAGAGGCGCAATGAGTTAGCTGTGTCGCTAAGCTAAGCGACCCAAGTGGCCGACACAAACACCTGGCCCATCTAGGAGTGGCACTGCAGTGTCAGACAGGATGGCAGATTAAAAAAATTGTCCCCAAACAGCACATGATGCAAAGAAAAAAAGCGGTGCAATGAGGTAGCTGTGTGACTAAGCTAAGCGACTCAAGTGGCCGACACAAACACCTGGCCCATCTAGGAGTGGCACTACAGTGTCAGACAGGATGGCAGATTTAAAAAATAGTCCCCAAACAGCACATGATGCAAAGAAAAAAAGAGGTGCCTGACTTAAACAATCCACCTCACCATCAGAATCCTCCATATCAATTTCCTCCCCAGCGCCAGCAACACCCATATCCTCATCCTGGTGTACTTCAACAGTGACATCTTCATTTTGACTATCAGGAACTGGACTGCGGGTGCTCCTTCCAGCACTTGCAGGGGGCGTGCAAATGGTGGAAGGCGCAACCTCTTCCCGTCCAGTGTTGGGAAGGTCAGGCATCGCAACCGACACAATTGGACTCTCCTTGGGGATTTGTGATTTAGAAGAACGCACAGTTCTTTGCTGTGCTTTTGCCATCTTAACTATTTTAAGTTTTCTAGCAGGAGGATAAGTGCTTCCATCCTCAGGTGAAGCTGAACCACTAGCCTTGAACATAGACCAGGGCCTCAGCAATTCCTTGCCACTCCGTGTCGTAAATGGCACATTGGCAAGTTTACGCTTCTCCTCAGACGATTTTGATTTAGATTTTTGGGTCATTTTACTGAGCTTTATTTTTTGGGGATTTTACATGCTCTCTACTATGACATTGGGCATTGGCCTTGGCAGACGATGTTGATGGCATTTCATCGTCTCGGCCATGACTAGTGGCAGCAGCTTCAGCACGAGGTGGAAGTGGATCTTGATCTTTCCCTATTTTACCCTCCACATTTTTGTTCTCCATTTTTTAATGTGTGGAATTATATGCCAGTAATATATCAATAGCTATAGCCTACTACTATATATACTGCGCACAACTGAAATGCACCACAGGTATGGATGGATAGTATACTTGACGACACAGAGGTAGGTAGAGCAGTGGCCTACTGTACCGTACTGCTATATAGTATATACTGGTGGTCAGCAAACTGTGCAAAACTGAAATGCACCACAGGTATGGATGGATAGTATACTTAATGACACAGAGGTAGGTAGAGCAGTGGACTACTGTACCGTACTGCTGTATATATAGTTATACTGGTGGTCAGCAAACTGTGCAAAACTGAAATGCACCCCAGGTATGGATGGATAGTATACTTTACGACACAGAGGTAGGTAGAACAGTGGACTACTGTACCGTACTGCTATATATATAGTTATACTGGTGGTCAGCAAACTGTGCAAAACTGAATTGCACCACAGGTATGGATGGATAGTATACTTGACGACACAGAGGTAGGTAGAGCAGTGGACTACTGTACCGTACTGCTATATATATAGTTATACTGGTGGTCAGCAAACTGTGCAAAACTGAAATGCACCACAGGTATGGATGGATAGTATACTTGACAACACAGAGGTAGGTAGAGCAGTGGCCTACTGTACCGTACTGCTATATAGTATATACTGGTGGTCAGCAAACTGTGCAAAACTGAAATGCACCACAGGTATGGATGGATAGTATACTTGACGACACAGAGGTAGGTAGAGCAGTAGACTACTGTACCGTACTGCTATATATATATAGTTATACTGGTGGTCAGCAAACTGTGCAAAACTGAAATGCACCACAGGTATGGATGGATAGTATACTTGACGACACAGAGAGTAGGTAGAGCAGTGGCCTTCTGTACCGTACTGCTATAAAGTATATACTGGTGGTCAGCAAACTGTGCAAAACTGAAATGCACCACAGGTATGGATGGATAGTATACTTGACGACACAGAGGTAGGTAGAGCAGTGGACTACTGTACCGTACGGCTATATATATAGTTAAACTGGTGGTCAGCAAACTGTGCAAAACTGAAATGCACCACAGGTATGGATGGATAGTATACTTTACGACACAGAGGTAGGTAGAGCAGTGGCCTTCTGTACCGTACTGCTATATAGTATATACTGGTGGTCAGCAAACTGTGCAAAATTGAAATGCACCACAGGTATGGATGGATAGTATACTTGACGACACAGAGGTAGGTAGAGCAGTGGCCTTCTATACCGTACTGCTATATAGTATATATTGGTGGTCAGCAAACTGTGCAAAACTGAAATGCACCACAGGTATGGATGGATAGTATACTTGACGACACAGAGGTAGGTAGAGCAGTGGCCTTCTGTACCGTACTTCTATATAGTATATACTGGTGGTCAGCAAACTGTGCAAAACTGAAATGCACCACAGGTATGGAGGGATAGTATACTTGACGACACAGAGGTAGGTAGAGCAGTGGCCTTCTGTACCGTACTGCTATATAGTATATACTGGTGGTCAGCAAACTGTGCAAAACTGAAATGCACCACAGGTATGGATGGATAGTATACTTGACGACACGGAGGTAGGTAGAGCAGTGGACTACTGTACCTTACTGCTATATACAGTATATAGTTATACTGGTGGTCAACAAAATTCTGCACTGTCCTCTTACTAGTATATACTACAATGCAGCACAGATATGGAGCATTTTTCAGGCAGAGAATGTATAATACTGGTGGTCACCGGTCAGCAAAACTCTGCACTGTCCTCCTACTATATAATACTGCTGGTCCCCAGTCCCCACAATAAAGCAATTAGCACACTGAGCACAGATATTTGCAGCACAATTTGCAGCCCACTGAACATAGAAACTGAGAGGACGCCAGCCACGTCCTCTCACGATCATCTCCAATGCACGAGTGAAAAATGGCGGCGACGCGCGGCTCCTTATATAGAATACGAATCTCGCGAGAATCCGACCCCGGGATGATGACGTTCGGGCGCGCTCGGGTTAACCGAGCAAGGCGGGAGGATCCGAGTTGCTCGGACCCGTGCAAAAAAAGGTGAAGTTCGGGCGGGTTCGGATCCCAAGGATCCGAACCCGCTCATCACTAATCATGACCAGTCTCATTGAAGTCAATTGGCATAGTAAAAAGAACTTACACTCCGGAAGGCACTCCATATTTTATCCTCAAATCATATCTACTGTATAGAGTTAAGCAGGAACAATAGAAAGAAGTCGAGCAGTTATTGGTACCCAGGGTACATACACCACATCTCTGCGGTGTCATCTCAGAGAAGGAAAAACACTAGACCCTATCCTGCTCTGGTTTCTTCGGCCAGAGTGTCTCGTGTGCCTGAGGATAGCCGAAAACCACATTTAAGGGCCCCTCTAGTCCCAATGCCTATTATCAGAGTACAGTTTGACAGCATTGCAATGGATTTCGTAGGTCCACTGGAGAAATTAAATTGGATTCCCTAAAGAGATTCTTTAGCCCAGGGGACTCTGTTTACTGTATGTCCTAAGTCAGGGGTTCTCAAACTCGGTCCTCAGGGGCGCACACAGTGCATGTTTCTTCTCCTCACAGAATCACAAGTGAAATAATTAGCTCCACCTGTGGACCTATTAAAATGTGTCTGTGACTAATTAATACACCTGTGCACTTACTGGGTTACCTGCAAAACATGCACTGTGTGCGCCCCTGAGGACCGAGTTTGAGAACCCCTGTCCTAAGTGATGTCTGAGTTGTGTAATAAGTTGGGAATAGTACTGTACATCTCCATACCTCAGTCTACCACCCACAGCACCTTAAAGTATATGATATGTCGGGCTGTCCTTGATAATAAACGAGAATGGAGTGAAGTACTCCCTTAGTTCATGTTTTTCATATGTGATGTACCTCAACTGTCGACTGGGTCCAGCCATTTTGAGTTCCTCTTTGGAAGACAACCTAGAGGTGTTCTAGACATCTTGAGAGAAGGCTGGCAACAGCAGAAAATAGAGAAACCGAACATTGTGGAGTTTGTTATAAAATTGTATGGACATCACACGGATAAGTTGGTAAGGAGTAGTCTTTTAGACAATCCAACTGTAAGGAATTGTACGAAAGGCTTCCATCGATGTGGTATGTGTGTGATGTGTAAGGCCACTACTAAAACAAATATTGCACAGAAAGTAAATGAATTTGAGGTAAACGGGAAAAAATATAAGATTAATAGTTTCATTACTTGTCACTCAAAGAATGTACTTTATATGTTGGAGTGTAGATGTGGCCAGATATACGTTGGAAAAATGTCCCGAGCATTAAAGTCCCGAGCAGCAGAACATGTCTACAACATTAAAAAAGGTCTGATAACACATCCATTATCGGAACATTTCTGCAACAAACACAAATGCTTTATAGGTATCCAAGAAATAAAATCTATTTGGAGGAACAATAACATAGAGGAAATACTGGCACAGGGAGAAATGAGGTGGATAGTCGAACTTAATTCCCTCAAACCAATGGGCCATAATGTGGATTTCGACTTAAAGTGGTTTTTGGATTGATTTTCATTTTCCACTTTTTTACCTATATAAACATTTGGATTATATTTTAAAAGTTTTGAATTGTATCTAATTTTTCATTTTGTGTTTCTTTTTATGTTTCTTCTGTATGTATTAATCACAAGAAAAACCACTTCAAAATGGAATAAAGAACGTCTACCACTCCTATATAGGGTATGACTTTGCGGGAATACAAAGTACAGCAATAGATAATTTGGAGTGGAGATTATAACTTTTTTCCAAATAATCAAGATCGATAAAATACAAATATACTATGGAAGTGGTAATATCATCTTGTAAAGTAAAAGTCCCGACACCAAGGGTTCTTCATTACTTTCTAAAGAAGAGAGGATTTGCATGTGTCACTCCCGTTGTCAAGTCAGATGTGAAACGCATATGTAATTTCCGCCGGAAGTCAGATGTGAAGCGCATACGTCATTTCCGCTGGCTAGAGGATATGGAACGCAAGCGGAAGTAGGAGGTGGACAGCAAACGTCACTTCCTACCGCCAAAATTAGAGAGAGTTACGTCAGCATACATCCGGATCAGGGCTAAAAAAAACCACAAAGTCACACAGCCAGTATCCGTTCTTGAAAAAGGTCCTACAGGACCGAAACGCGTCGCACGGACTTGCTGTTTTTTGCCCAGAAGTTGGTGACAGGAGAGACTCGCCTTGGGGATATATATGCCATCTGCGGTGGTGCCGTGCTTTCCAGCCCGGGACCTTTGTGATGCTTTGAAAATAAGCTTAGCCCACCGCACCCCTCATTCTTGGTGAGATATTTGGAGACATCAAAATTCTGCACTGCCACTTTATGGTGATATTTGCTATATGTATATGAAATTACTGTTTGCACCTGCACTTTATGTTTTTAAGCAATAAAACTTTTTTGGTACCAATGAAATACACCTTTTGATCTTTGAGGTAACCAGCAAACCTTTGTGGTATAAATAGCGCCTATTCCTATATTCATGCACATTGCAAATTTGTTATACAAAGAGATTGGTGTTTCTCTTTTAGAGTATTGGAGGCTGCTTTTTTGCCATTTAACCAGCGCAATTTCAAGTACAACTGTAATCAATTACTGAATAGCACATAGCGAGTAGGCTGGAGTCTCATGAGTGCCAGGGACTTTTTGAACTAGCTGCGCTAGGGAGCACTGTAGATTGTGGCTGCATTCTCCCGCAGCAGACTGAACACTAGCACTTTAGTGCTGGGACATTTACTTACAGCTGTATGTCTAATTACTGTGCTTGTTTGTCCAAGCTTCTGTGTGTGTATGTTAAAGTGCAGTGTCTGCTACAATTAAAAGGCACTCCACCACTGTGAGCCTGCCTATCGTGTTGTTATGACCCTGTTACTCTCTCTCTGTGTATATATATATATATATATATATATGTGTACCAGAGAAGCCGTCAGGGCCACAGATGCAGTATCTCTAATTACAACACTAGTATCAGGACCAAATAGTAAAAAAACTAAAAAGACTAAAAAACGAATAAAAAATGAAAATACAAAGAAAAAAGAAAAAAAGAGAGAACTGCTTAGTGGGCACTCCCTCTAACTTATTTAGGGCGTCAGCCTATTTACCTCAAGTAGAATAAGGCACTGGTATAAATGCCTTGAGAAAAATTGATGAAGTCCACACAGGACGAAACGCGTTGGGTGCTACCTTGATCTAACCTCAAATACTAAGTTAAGATATTTACTCCTCTTTTCTTTTAAAATTTAATTGCTTTTTATTCCTATAGATTTTATGTCCTACTTTTTATGCTCCTTTTTCTATTGAAGTTTTTCATGAGTATTTTATGCGTTTTTTATGTATGTATTTTTCCTATATTGATTCCCACCTTTTTAATACCTAGGTTTGATTTAGTGCTTCATAAATAAATGTTGTTCCTTTTTTAACAAAACTGCCTATTTTTTACAATACTATTTGGCACCAGTGGTCGCCTTCAATACCTCACTCCCTGTCCACACATATATATATATATATATATATATATATACATACACACACACGCATATGTACACACACACACGCAGTCGAGTCAAATTATTGTGACCACTTTCTACATTTGATAATGGCAGCACGTAGCTCCTGAAGTATATCACGTGTTGCACGCTGGCTTGGTGGGTATATAAGGTGTGTGATAGGCTGTCTGCACACATATCACTTGTTGCTGTCATGGGTAAAAGAGGTGATTTCTCCGAGTTGCAAAAAGGGATGATTATCGGCTTTTGGCCCAAGGGTGGCAGTATTTCTGAAATAGTCAGCTTGGGGCTGCACTACATCCTACAGCACCTGGACCGTCCAGGCACCTACGTGAGGGTCCTATTCGTGGACTTCAGCTCAGCATTCACACAATCGTCCCATGTATCCTGTAGCCTAAACTTTTCTCCTTAGGGGTTCCTGCATCAACATGCTCCTGGATCATAGATTTCCTGACAGCAAGGAGACAGGTGGTGAAACCAGGGAAGCTCTCATCTGATGTGCGCTCGATCAGCACAGGGGCCCCCCAAGGATGTATCCTCTCTTCCCTGCTCTTCTCTCTATACACCAATAACTGTACCTCGGCAGAGCAATCGGTAAAAATCATAAAATTCGCAGACGACACCACCATTATTGGTCTAATCGAGGGGTCTGGGACTCCAGGTCGACAACAAAAAGTTCGACACACCTTAGGTTGATGCCAATTGGTCGACACCCCTTAGGTCGACATGGACAAAAGGTCGACATGGACAAAAGGTCGACAGGAACAAGGTCGACTTTGAAAAAGGTCGACATGAGTTTTTTATGTTTTTTTGGTGTCGTTTTCTTTGTAGAGTGACCGGGAACCCCAATTAGTGCACCGTGTCCCCTCGCTCCGCTCCGCTCAGCACAGATTACCGTTCCAATCGTAGTCCACGTGGATCGTTAAGTATGAAAAAGTTCCAAAAAAGAAAAAAATTGTGAAAAACTCATGTCGACCTTTTTCTATGTCGACCTTGTTCCTGTCAACCTTTTGTCCATGTCGACCTTTTGTCCATGGCGACCTAAGGTGTGTCGACCAATTGGCGCCGACCTAAGGTGTGTCGACCTGGAGTCCGGATACCAATCGAGGATGGGGATGAGTCTACATACAGACGCAAGGTTGACCGGTTAACAGTGGTGCGGCAGGAATAACACTGACCTAAATCATCTCAAAACGGTTGAGATAGTAGTGGACTTCAGAAGGAAACCTGCTGCCCCACTCATGATTGCCGACCGTGTGGTGTTATGGGTCGACTCCTTTAAATTCCTAGGGTCAAAAATATTCCGTAACCTTAAATGGGGACCAAACATAGGCGCCATCATCAGGAAGGCACAATAGCGAATGTTCTTTCTAAGGCAACTCAAGAAATTCAATATCCCGCAAAATCTGCTGCACATCTTCTACACAGTCATTGTGGAGTCTGTCCTATGCTCATCAATCACAGTCTGGTATGGAACTGCCAAAGAGTGTGAAAGATGAAGGCTACAGAGGGTGGTGAGGACAGCAGAAAAGATTGTCGAGACCGATCTCCCCACTGTTCAAGACCTATACCTGTCCAGAGTAAAGAAGCGTGCAGGGAAAATTGTGGCAGACAAGCAACACCCTGGCCACGACCAGTTTGAAATGCTCCCAGCAGGCAGGAGTTACAGGTCCATTCCCGTCATGAGGACCAGAACCACTAAAAGCTTCTTCCCACTAGCTGTTCATCTACTAAACGATGTCTAAAATGTCTGGTGCTACGTACTGAGATGCAATTCTACACAGTGTTCCCATAGTAAAGCATGTTGAGTATGTATGTATACATGTATGTTACGTATCACGTTTGTATCTTCCCTTTATGTTGTTATTTGGCGATGCATTGTAACCGCAAACAATTCCTAGTATATGCGAGTATACCTGGCCAATAAAGCTGATTCTGATACAGTGCAGTCTGTGAACTGTTCACGTGCCGCTGTGGTGAAGGTGTATTGTGACAAATGGCACCACTGCTAATAACAGACGTGAAAAATGCAGATCACCACATGCCATTGATGTGAGAGGTGAACATCAGCTACGAAGATGCATGAGGGCTGACCGACACACCACAGTGGAGCAGCTCACCATCAAAATGAACCTGGGGGCTACCAGACGTGTGTCTAAAAGGACAGTTCAGCGAACTCTGATGTGTATGGGACTCCGAAGCAAATGAATGGTCACTGTACCTATGATAATGAAGGTGCATCAGCGGAAAATGCTTCAATTTGCATGGCTGTATTAGCTGGTGGTCATAATAATGTGACTTGGCCTTGAATATATATGTATACATGGGTGGACAATATGCGGCACTCACAAATGAATTGAAACAACTGGTGTCATGTCATATATAAATGATATGAAAAATTATCCAAGGTGGCACTCAAGGAGACTGACTAATGTAGATAAATGACAGGAAACTTCTGTTTAACTTGTCAGTGTTTCAAAGAACACACCCTTTTATCAAGACCACCAGATAAAGACAAAAATACAAATATTAATACCTATGTGTAACTCCCTGTGCAAACAGTTTCCTGTCTCGACTCCCAGACGTTCCTTAGGTGATGTATAGAAGGTCATCTAGATAGAAGGGAGATAGAAAATTATCCAGACAGCCTTCTGTACAACACCTAAGGAAAGTACAGGTTAAGTATATCAGGGGTTTTTCAGTCACATTGTTTCCTGTTTAGAAAGTAATTTGTTAGTCTTACCCCCAACAGTCTTATCGTTTCACTACTAGTTTGGTGACATCATGGCTCATAATATCCTTTTGACACACATACTCTAAAGGTGCCCATACGCTAGTGCGATTTTGGGTGATTTCATCTGTTTTCAACGCATCGGGCGATAGATCGGATGAAAAGTGGCAAATCGCATTTGTTTTACCTCCGATCCAATGCGCGGTCCCGTGTGCATCGGATCAGAGCCCCTTGATTGCAAGCACTGCACTATAGATTTATCGGAATCGTGAGTGTTTTTGTACCTGCAATATATCGCATATGATGTGTTGCATGAGTCACTTGACTGGCATTCTCTGGACACTCCCACCTGCCCACACGCGGCAGCATCAGCAGTGGCAGTAACAGTACACAGCCATTTTCTTCTTGGTCGCCTGGATATATTGTTTTTCAAGTAGGTGCACACTGTTCACCAATGTATTAACAATCACACTGTCCACCAATGTTTACACTGTCCACTAATGTATGAATATTCATTCTGTCCACCAATGTATACACTGTCCACCAATATAGTCACAATCACACTGTCCACTAATGTTTACACTGTCCACCAATATATGAATATTCACACTGTCCACCAATGTATACACTGTCCACCAATGTATTAATAATTACACTGTCCACCAATGTATTAATAATTACACTGTCCACCAATGTATTAATAATCACACTGTCCACCAATGGATCAATAATCTCTGTCCACCAATGTATCCACTGTCCACCAATGTATTAGTAATCACACTGTCCACCAATGTATACACTGTCCACCAATGTATTAATAATCACACTGTCCACCAATATATACACTGTCCACCAATGTATTAATAATCACACTGTCCACCAATGTTTACACTGTCCACTAATGTATGAATACTCACTCTGTCCACCAATGTATACACTGTCCACCAATATAGTCACAATCACACTGTCCACCAATGTTTACACTGTCCACCAATGTATGAATATTCACACTGTCCACCAATGTATTAATAATCAAACTGTCCACCAATGGATCAATAATCTCTGTCCACCAATGTATCTACTGTCCACCAATGTATTAATAATCACACTGTCCACCAATGTATACACTGTCCACCAATGTATTAATAATCACACTGTCCACCAATGTATACACTGTCCACCAATGTATTAATAATCACACTGTCCACCAATATATACACTGTCCACCAATGTATTAATAATCACACTGTCCACCAATGTTTACACTGTCCACTAATGTATGAATACTCACTCAGTCCACCAATGTACACACTGTCCACCAATATAGTCACAATCACACTGTCCACCAATGTTTACACTGTCCACCAATGTATGAATATTCACACTGTCCACCAATGTATTAATAATCACAATGTCCACCAATGGATCAATAATCTCTGTCCACCAATGTATCTACTGTCCACCAATGTATTAATAATCACACTGTCCACCAATGTATACACTGTCCACCAATGTATTAATAATCACACTGTCCACCAATGTATACACTGTCCACCAATGTATTAATAATCACACTGTCCACCAATGTATACACTGTCCACCAATGTATTAATAATCACACTGTCCACCAATGGATCAATAATCACTGCCCACCAATGTATCCACTGTCCACCAATGTATTAATAATCACACTGTCCACCAATATATACACTGTCCACCAATGTATTAATAATCACACTGTCCACCAATATATACACTGTCCACCAATGTATTAATAATCACACTGTCCACCAATGTATACACTGTCCACCAATATATTCATAATCACACTGTCCACCAATTATTACACTGTCCACCAATGTATGAATATTCACACTGTCCACCAATGTTTGAATATTTACACTGTCCACCAATGTATACACTGTCCACCACTGTATTAATAATCACACTGTCCACCAATGGATCAATAATCACTGTCTACCAATGTATCCACTGTCCACCAATGTAGATCCCTATTGTGAACCCGGGCCACCAATGTTTATCCATCATTTCCCGCCACTGTATCCCAATGCTGTACCATTCATGGCTGTGGCCCCAAAGTGTATTTTTCCCACTATTGCCAATTAATTTTCTCCGCCTCTGTACCATTGATGTTTGCTTAATGATGAAACGTTTTAAAAAAAATCAACTTTATTTTATAACCATTTTTTAAACAAAATGAATCATAAATAAAACCATTTTTAACCAGCTGATTGGGCGAGAAACGCCCTCCCACACAGGTTACAGCCAATGGGAGGCTCTGCCCTTTGGCTGCTGTGTGTTCCCAGAGCAGGATTAACAATGGGGCTGATGGAGCTGCAGCTCCAGGCCTACACCACAAAATAGGCCCACTGCATCTGCAGCAATATACCCTCCAACAATTTACACATAAAAATCTGTACAAATTCAAAAAGGGGCGTGACCATGGGTAAGGGGGCATGGCCACACTCCTTTTCCTATACTTTCAATGGAAACTTGGAGAGCCAAAAATCGGTACAGACCATAAAAAAAGGGTACTGTACCTGCCAAAAAGGTACAGTTGGAGGGTATGAAGCAAGTCTCTGCGCTGTAGATAGGGGAAAAAAATCCTTTTACTGCAGCGTCCTATGTCCTGCTGCCAGTCCGCCTGCCCTCTCCGGCATCAACAATTCCCACTCCCTAGCTGCGGTGCAGGTGGAACAAAAGCAGCTGCGACTACCGGCATAGATGTGTATGAAAGCGGCGCAGTAGAAGGCTTTCATAGCCCTCCCTGCGCTGCATACTCTCTGAGCCCATGAGCCTCCTCTGCGTGTGATGTCATAGAAGTGCCTCCCCGCCACAGCCGCGCCCAGATCCCCAGAGGCTCTGACTCTGCAACACAGCACTTGTGCCACCGGCCTGAAAACCCGAAGATGGCTATTGTAATGGACAGAGTGGGTGATATCGCGGAGGGTAATGTCTGGATGCTGAATCAATGTAAAAGGTGACAGTGCAGTGAGTGTGTAGTGTCGCTGACACTGCACAGCACTCTCACCTTTTACATTGATTCAGCGAGTCTGTCAGTTCTGCCAGCCAGTCAGTATTGTTAGCGCCGGTGTCCCAGCGTGCTAAATAAACTACAGCTTCCAGCAGCCCTTAGCGCCGAAGCATTCCGGCTCTAAGGCCTGCTGGGAGCTGTAGTTTATTGAGTGCATCTTCTTCCCTGTAATGTAGCGTGTTTGGACACTAGCACTAACTATAGTGACTGGCTGCTTGGCTGCTGTGCGAGTCTCCGGGAGAGCCACTGCCAAAGGGATGACAGCAGCTTAGCTGCTTCCAGTAGGAGAAGCAGGAGAAGCATTACCTGCCCCTCCTCCACTCGCAGTACCTCCGGGCCCCATCCGCGGCACCCCCACACCACCCGCGTTGGCTCTGGACCCCTTCCCCCACCTGCGGCACCACCGCACCCACTTCTCCCCACCCGCAGTGGCTCCGGACCCTTTCCCCCACCTGCTGCATCCACGCACCTGCCCCTCCCCCACCCATGGCACTTAACCATTGCACGCCCTTTGTCTATGCAATATTTAACCACTCACACAATTGTGATTGGAGGTAATACTCCATATAATAAAAATATTGCATGCCATAAGGGCATGCAAGGGATAAGGGGGCGCAACCCCCTATGACGGTGTGAAGAGCGCCCGTAGGGTGCGATGAATCACCTAGTTAACCATAAATAAAACTATTTTTAACCATAACTAACCATAAATAAAACCATTTTTTAACCTGAAATATATATACGTTAAAAAAAAAATCAACCATTTTTTTCTTATACAGTAGGTATGTCTTTGGATAAAGACGTTGATTTCGTCACAGTGCTCTCACGAGTGTTTGTGGTGTGTCAAATCAAAGGGCTACGCCGACATGGTCAAGCGGAATGTGGCCTTGGAGGAGTAGGTCGACTTCAGCTGTCCTTTTTGTGCTCAAGCTGACAAAGAGTGGGTGTAGAAGAAACTCCAAAACTTGAGGACTGTGTTCATCAAGGAGCACAAGAAGACTGACCAGTCCAAGAGATCTGGAGCTGGGATGGCCCAGATTTACAAGCCAACTCTGTGGTACTACCCACTGTTGGAGTTCATATTGGACCAAGATCCAGCCAGAACGGGGTTCTCATCCCTCACAAGGACTGCCACAGTGGAGCCTGAAGAGGGTGAAATGTATCAGGCTGCATCTGTAAGTATATTTGACTTTTTTCGTTTTTTAAAGTTCCGCAATAGTTTATATAAAGGCAGAACAGTCCAGTCCAACACACTCCATTCCACTTCACCGAATGGCACCCTCCTGCCAGGGGACTGCAGCTGCCCCAAATAGGCCAGGTACTCCTCCCTAACCTCTTTTGTGCGTGTTGTTGCCTTGGATTGGAGGTGGTTCCAAAGAGGACAATTCTGCAATCTCCTCTTGATGGTCCGGGTCTTCTGTCCATGCTGTGCCCTATATCCTATGCTGGTGGGCTTTGTGGTGCAAATAGTTATGTAGGACACAGCATGCAGTCACCACCCAGTCAATTTTCTCCTCCTGCAAGTTGATAGCCATATGGAATATCCGGAAGCTGTTACACAGTATCTCAAAAGTGTTTTCTACAATAAGGCGTGTCCTGAATAGCCTGTAAATACTGTATAGATCCACTTCTCCTTTGTCAGGTGCCTTTGCGGATATCGCTTCATAATGTTCTTGTGGAGAGTGAATGCCTCATCAGCCACAACAACAAATTTGAGACTGTGCTTTGTTTCCTCCCTGGAAGACAACTTCAGGGTTTTTGCGGTGAGACACTTGTAGAAAGTCGTATTCTTTAGAGACCCACCGTCTGTAGCACGTTCATTTTTTCCAACATCAATAAATGATAGTTGGCACTGACCACCAACATCAGCACGATACTGAAGTACCCCTTATAGTTATAATAAACTGATCTGCTGTTGGTAGGAGTGGCTATGCGGACGTGTTTGCCATAAATCATTCCTCCGCAGTTAGGGAAATGCCACCTGTTTTCAAACTCCTCTGCAACGGCTTGCCACTATTCCACACTTATAGGGAGCTAAAAAAAAAAAAAAAAAAAGATTAAAACGTATTGAAAGTGTGATTTTTTTCCCCCAACAGCAGACTGAAAGTCAGATTGTGGACATTCCCGGCACCCCACTCCTCAGTCTAATTGGAGACACAGAGAAATCCCAGACCCCTGTGCCTCTACGAGAGTATACCCCTGCGCCTGTTCCTCCAGCAAGTCTTCACTAAGCACCCAGGAAGAGATCCTGGAAGCAAAAACACACCAGCCAGGAGGAGAAAGACCTCATTTTTGAGCAGGTTAAACAGATACTTGCCAAGCCCCCTGACCACTTTGATGAATTTTCAGAATACATGGCCTCTGCTCTGTGTGACCTGGCACCAGATCAACAGTACGTTTGGTACTTGGAGAATGGCCAGACACATCAGTAAGGTCCCTGCCTTGTTAAGGACTTGGCAGACATATGATAAAATGTTTCTTAATGTGGTGGGTTGTGACATGTTTCTGCAAATTGTCCAGTCACTACTGAACTTCTGCAATATGATGCTACATATTTATGGAAATCGCAGAAAGTCTTTCTTTGCCTGTCTGGACTGCACTGCAGTAGAACAGGCTTAGGGCCTAATTCAGACTGGATAGCTGCAGTGACAGCGATCGCAGTCTGAAGCCCTTGCTGCACTGCGCATGCCTGTGGCTGCACTGCACGTGCGCCACCCCGGGAGCCAAGTGATATGCTATCAGCATCTCAGGGCTGCGATCGCCTCTGCCTGATTGACAGGGGGGCGTGCCAACGGCGTTACCCTATAGAAGCCTATGGGCTTCTTTCGGCATCCCGGCGTCTCTCCCCATAGAACCCGCCCAGCACCACTAACTCTGGGCATCACACCACGCCCTCATCACCTCCTGTGCTGGTAGCCTCCCAGCGGATGCCTGTGTACGGCCACCTGGTGCTCTGCGCTCCCAGTTCCCCCAACCTCCTTCTACCCCAGCAGCACAACCAACTGTCCTGCCTCACCTCCAGGGACGAGGAGGAGCCAGGGACCCACTACAGAGCAACCTCACCAGGACCACCTGGGAACTAGCAGCCTTGCCGAAAAAGACAAGAGGCTCCTGGGGATGTGAGAAGGAGAAGACCCGTGGACACCCCCTCACCCGGCGGTGCACTAACCCCGATAACTGAGCCGAGTACGAGTAGATTGTCCCAGTGCCCGCTCCGTGCATGAGTATCACCTGGTGGGCGCTTATTGATCGCTGGTAGAAATGAAGTCCCGGCTTCGCAAAGGACAGCTCTTATCGGAAGAGACATATAGACACAATACTTGGCGCCTAATCTATAGCTGGCGATCATATACCTTTACCTCGGCTGCTACTTCTTGGTAAAAGACTTTTGAAGAAGCTTTTCAAATTAGGAAAAAAATGAAGAAATGTATAAATCAAGTTTATCATGAAGCGATGCCCAGTTATTTCTATTATATACAGTAGTAACCACTTACAGTTATATACTCATAAGATCAATTTATTTACATATATACCTTGTATATGGCCACATAGAAACAATATAATCAATTTAAATATACATATCTTAAAAAAGACAATTTAATTAAAAACATATCAACCAATATCCCTTTAAAAAATATTTAGTATCGGTTATGCAAGCAATGAAAGTAAAGCAGAGCTCCTTTATGATGTTTGAAAATGTAGTCACTTTCTGATAGTTTTAGTCATATCACATGGGCAGCACGAACTGCGTAATAGTTAGCATTACTGACTCACAGCACTGAGGTAATGGGTTTGATTCCTACCATGGCCCTAACTGTGTGGAGTTTGCATATTCTCCCTATGCTTTCGTGGGTTTCCTCCGGGTACACCAGTTTCCTCCTTCCTGGTAGGTTAATTGGGTCCCAACAAACATTAATCCTAGAGTGTAAGCATGTGCATGTGGTAGGGAATATAGATTGTAAGCTCCACTGGGGCAGGACTGATGTGAATGGCCAAATATTCTCTAAAAAAGCGCAGCGGAATATGTGCGCGCTATCTAAATAACTGGTAATAATAAATATAACTCGTAAAACATGTATCATGCAAAGCCAGGCTGTAAAAAAGTCCACCTTTAGAGGTAAACATAAACAGGGGGCTGTATGTGCATGGAGTCAGGTACACTTTTTATTAGAGGCTTCCTATAGCACAAAGTTATGCTGGATGATGGCCACTCATTGTGGACTTTGTAGGTACAACTGGTTCTCCCCTCTCCTTTATGTAACACCAACAGGGATTTAAATTCACAGGGAGTCCCAAAGAACAGCCATCATTCGATAGTTGAAAACAGTGTTTTCAGCCTATAATTTCTGGAGCAATATTTATGCCAAATGACACGTTTCCCTGCTTCTCTGTTTAAGGTATTCAGCAGCTTCCTCAGGCGTGGCTCTGTTGTCTTAACAGCAGTGTAGTCCGCTGGGTAAAGCAATGCACTGGGGCACCTACCCATACTCCAGTGATAGGGGTGGGGGGGTACTATCAGCGACAGCTTTCATGTCCCGCAGGCGTTAGGGGGTGTTCTATCTTCTGCTCAGCATATAGGGCCTGGAGCAGTAATTTCTGATAATTACTCCTTTACTGCACAGATGGTGGAAGATGGGAGGGAGAACCCTAAACTGTAGAAGGGGGCATTGGGCTGAATGAAGGGGACTTTCAAGGCAGTATTGGGTGCTTAATATTCTGGGGAGGGGTGGATAGTGGAGTGGGCTTAATAGTCATCATTTTACGGTGGGAGGGCAGCTTGCTTGACTGCAGATATCGTCAGTTCCTGGAAATAGATTTCTTAGCTTTCAATGGGATATAAAAACTAGAGTCCCAACTTTGAGGAGGTACTGGGGACTTGGGTATCAGTGTTCAGGAGACAGTGCAATCCACCAACGAAAATATAAAACTGCATACCAGGTGTGTGGAACAGGAACCAGCTGCTTGGAAGGCTGACGTTTTCACCCCGTTTTTTAATCCCTTTCGCCGATGCCTTTTCACTTTTTTTGTTGTTGTTGAATCGTCTTGGGTGAAAACGGACCGAAAAACTGTAAAAAAAAACGCCCGCAAATTCGACAAAACACGTGTATTGTGGCGAATAAACCGACCCACGTGGTTTTTGCCAGTGCCGGATTATCGAAAAATTGGCAAGGCATTGAATAGGACAAATCTAATTTGCCCTAAAAACATTTTTTTAATGGTCGAAAAATCTGGCAATAATTGAATATCCCCCTTAGTATGGCATTACACTAATTCAATGAGTTCCAATTATTTTTCTGATTTAAACCATAAGGCTGTAGTGTGTCCAGACAGTATATCCTCCTGGATTCCAATTACATTAGGGCAGACACTTTGTCACCTCCACACGACATGGGACGAATCTGGTCGATGATCTGATACTTTAAATTGGCTATCGTATGGTTCTGTTCTTTGTAATGTCTCGCAACTATCTGCTTGCCTGCCAATGCCATATTGATGGGAGACCACTGCAAAGCCATACGTTCTTTGAACATATGGCTAGTCATTCCCACATAGTACAAGCCGCATGGGCATGTAATAAAATAGATAACAAACCTACAAGAGCAATTAAGTACTGTATACTTGCTATATGTGTATGAGTGTGTGTGTGTGTGTGTGTGTGTGTGTGTGTGTGTGTGTGTGTGTGTGTGTGTGTATGGTGTGTGTGTGTGTGTGTGTGTGTGTGTGTGTTTGTGTGTGTGTGTTTGTATGTATGTATGTATGTATGTATGTATGTATGTGTATGCTTTATGTCTGTATGTATACTGTGTGTATGTATTAGAGATTTGTGAGTTCAGATTAAACTGGATTTTTCTTATTCGCTATTCAATACACGTGACATCCGAGAGCCAATAAAATGCCGTTTTGAGATACGGGTAAATCGGGGTAAATCCGAACCCGCACATCTCTACTATGTATACATGTACAGAAACCCTCCAATGAAAATCCTGCGCTTGCCCCTGATATGATTTGATCACTGCGTCGGAACTGCTCATGTGCAGACATCACCGGGGAATCTGCGGTAATTAGCCCATAGGATTACAGTGGATTACTTAAATTAATAATGCCTATTGTTTTGGTACTTGTTAATTGTATGGATGCAGCTGTAACTTGCCTTTTCTGTAGCTTGCCAGAATCGCTGTTTCCAAATTTTTATCAGCCTGTCTATCGTGATGAGTTACTTGTTGACATGAGGACAGCAGTGAGTGATTTGCAAAAAGCAGTTCAATTGGAGCATCTACAGTAGCTTTTGTATAATTAGCTATAATCTCCTATATAATAGCCCAGATCTGTGACTCTGTGCCTGTGTGTATAACGCTGGGCGTGGCTAGGAGCTCTCATTGGGTTAGCAGCAGGTCTATCACACCCAGTCCACAGCTGATTGGGTGAGAAATGCCCTCCCACACAGGTTACATCCAATGGGAGGCTCTGCCCTTTGGCTGCTGTGTGTTCCCAGAACAAGATTAACAATGGGGCTGATGGAGCTGCAGCTCCAGGTATACACCGCAAAATAGGCCCACTGCATCTGCAGCAATATACCCTCCAACAATTTATACACAAAAATCTGTACAAATTCGAAAAGGGGGCGTGACCACGGGTAAAGGTGCATGGCCACACCCCTTTTCCTTTACTTCCAGTGGAAGTTTGGAGAGCCAAAAATCGGTACAGACCATTAAAAAAAGGTACTGTACCTGCCAAAAAGGTACAGTTGGAGGGTATGAAGCAAGTCTCTGCAGTGTAGATTGGGGGGGGAAATCCTTTTACTGCAGCATCCTATGTCCTGCTGCCAGTCCGCCTGCCCCCTCCGGGCATCAACAATCCCCACTCCCTAGTAGCGGCGCAGGTGGAACAAAAGCTGCTGCTTTCACCGGCATAGATGTGTATGAAAGCGGCGCAGCAGAAGGCTTTCATAGCCCTCCCTGCGCCGCATACTCTCTGAGCCCAGGAGCCTCCTCTGCGTGTGATGTCCCAGAAGTGCCTCCCCGCCACAGCTGCGCCCAGATCCCCAGAGGCCCTGACTCCGCAACACAGCACCTGGGCTGCCGGCCTGGTAACCCCAAGATGGCTAATGTAACGGATAGAGTGGGTGATATATAGCGGAGGGTAATGTCAGGATGCTGAATCAATGTAAAAGGTGACAGTACTGTGCGGTGCAGTGGGTGTGTAGTGTCACTGACACTGCACAGCACTCTCACCATTTACATTGATTCAGCGAGTCAGTCAGTTCTGCCAGCCAGTCACTATAGTTAGCGCTGGTGTCCTAACGCGCTAAATAAACTATAGCTCCCAGCAGCCCTTAGTGCCAAAGCATTCCGGCCCTAAGGCCTGCTGGGAGCTGTAGTTTATTGAGTGCATCTTCTTCCCTGTAATGTGGCGCGTTTGGACACTGGCGCTAACAATAGTGACTGGCTGCTTGGCTGCTGTGCGAGTCTGCGGGAGAGCCACTGCCAAAGGGATGACAGCAGCTTAGCTGCTTCCAGTAGGAGAAGCAGGAGAAGCATTACCTGCCCATCCTCCACTCGCAGTACCTCTGTGCCCCATCGATGGCACCCCCACACCCTCCTTCTACCACCTCTCCCACCTGTGGCACCACTGCACCAGCACCTCCCCCACCCATGGCACCCCCACAACCCCCCTCCCCCACCCGTGGCACCCCTGGGCCCCCTCCCCCATCTGCGTCTCCCCCGCAACCACCACTCCCCCAATCACAGCACATACTAGGTGATTCATCAGGGCCTGGATGCGCTGTTCACGCCGTTGCAAGGGGCTACGACCCCTTAACCATTGCACGCCCTTTGTCCGTGCAATATTTAATCACTCACACAATGATGATTGGAGGTAATACTCCATATAATAAAAATATTGCTCGCCATAAGGGCGTGCAAGGGTTAACAGGGCATAGCCCCTTATGACGGTGTAAAGAGCACCCGTAGGGCGCGATGAATCAGCTAGTTACTAGAGATCAGCAGACTCAGTTCTCCGAGAACAGAGCTCACCCGAACTTCTGGGATCAGAGGTCATCCAAGCCATGGCTCGGGTTTTTCCGCTGGGCTCGGAATATAGATCGAGGCAAAGCGTCATCATCCCGGCGTCAGATCACAATGATTTTGGATTCGATATAAGTCCCTCCCACAGTGATTTGTGCGCCATGTCACACAGGATGCTGGCTGGAGAGTACACACTAGACTCCCAGGGCAGAAATTAATTAATATATCAGTGCTTTATTATACTGGTGCACAGCTCAGAGCTCCTAAGAGCAGCATTAACCATCATTAACCCTTTAATGATGCACAGCATACTGTTGTTGTTGTTGTTGTTGTTGTTGTTGTTGTTGTTGTTGTTGTTGTTTTTTGTCACTGCCAGGTCCTCCATACAGGGGCAGTATTAAGCCTTAGTGCAGAGTGAACACTGGTGTTTTTTTGTCATTGCCTACATTGCAGCACAGAGCTCCATATACTGTAGGGCATAGTAACCTACTCTCCCGGAAGTTGCGGGAGGCTCCCAATTTTTGGGGTAGCCCCCTGCACCCCCGGAAGAGCAGGCAGATCTCCCGCATCCTGCCCACACCCTAGTGAAGTGGGCAGGATAAGAGAGATACTTTCCATAAATTCCGGTATTCGTGGGTCTGTGGGGTGTGAGAGGGGCTAAAATGACCCAAATTGCGTCATTTTAGCCCCACCCTCTTCCATCAGACCCCCGAATCACAGCATTTTATCAATGTGGGGGCGGGGCTTGATGATGTTACAGCCCAGCCCCTCCCCCTGATGTTCACTGCAGCGTCTCCTCTCCGGGCTTCTCCCGGAGTGGAGATATTAAAAGTAGGTAAGTATGCTGTAGGGCAGCATTAACCTTTGGTGCACACTGGTGTTTTTTTGTCACTTCATAGTATACATTGCAGCCCAGAGCTCCTAATATAGGGTGGCATTAACCCTTTTTTGGTACACAGTGCACACTGGTACCAGCAAGTTTTTGCCGAAGTTGTCATTTGTACAACTTGTGTGTGCTGTAGGTGACGCGCTCCACTGTGTTCATAACTGTAAGCACTGTGAGTCCACAGTAAGTTGTCATTTGTAATCCAACGTAAACAAAAAAGTTTTCTTTTTTTGTATTACTTGTGTGTTCAGTAAAGCTCAATGGGTGCCATGCTGCACTGCATTCCTAAATATAAGCACTGTGACTCCGCAGTGTTAGTTGCTATTTGTGAAAAAAGTTAATCAAGAAAAAAAGTTGTTTTTATATTTTTTGTTCAACTTGTGTACAATAGATGCTGTGCCACACTGTGTTCAGAAATATAATCACTGTGTCTCTGCAGTAGAGTTATCATTTGTGAAAAAGCTTTTTTTGTACAACTTGTGCTATCAATAAAGCTCAGTAGTTGCTATGCCAGTGCATTAATAAATATAAGCACTGAGTTGATATGGATCACGATTGGTTGACAGAAGATAGATTGCACCTGAATGAGGAGGGAGCACCGGTGCTGGGGGAAGGATGGTTAGAGGGTTGGAGGAGATACAGAAAAATGTAAAGTCATGCACTTTGGAACAAAAATAACCATACATCCTACAAATTAAATAGGGAGAACTTAGGGGAGACAGTATTACAAAAAGAGGGGTGCTCATTGATAATAGATTTAACAACAGCACCCAATGTCTGGAATTCTTTACCAGAGAAGGTCATAATGGCGGGCTCAGTCATTAAATTTAAGAATGGGTTGTATAAATTTCTAACTGAAAAAAATATTCAAGGATATAGCATTTAAAAAAAATGTATGTATTGCATAACTACGGATATAGTATTGCATAACTACGGATATATCTGGTTATTTACAGAATAGTATAGGATTTAAATAAAGGTTGAACTGGATGGACAACTTGTCTTTTTTCAACCTTATTATCTATGTTACTATTAACTATATTACTAAGAGCAGGAGCAGCAACCAAGTACTAGTGCTGTGACTGCTGCAAGTCATGATAGGGGGCAGGGGGCAGAAAGTTTAGGAAATGGCCCATGATATCAAAATCTTACACAATGTTAAAAATAGGGGTAGATGCGTCACTTTAAAAACCGACAAATTAGTGCCCAAAAAGAAAAACACTATTGCTAAAGAACAAACTGTGTTTAGGAGAGCCTAGGAGTGGACATATTAACTATGTGCGATTCTGACATTTCTCCTCCTTCCGCCATTTCTGCACCATCTTCAAATGTGGGGATGAGCAGTACAAGTGAAGATGGTGAAGATGACATAATAGAAATGGAGGATTATAGTGTGGAAGCGGAACAGGATGAAGGGTATATTTGTATACTATCTGAAGCTAATGAGGATGATTAGTATGAGAAAGTTCATGATGTTGTTTGTGTAAGTTAGCCACCAGTGGCAGCAGTTTTTGCCCATTATAAAAAAGAAAGCCATTGTGATGCCTGGGCATAAAACAAAAAAAAGCCACCTCTTGGGTGTGGCATTTTTTAAAATAAAAATCCTGACATGTGTGAAGGCATCTGCTCCATTTGTGAGGCAAAAGCTAGTAGAGATAGGAACTTTAACTATCTAGGCACCTCTTCCCTGTTACATTATTTGCGGCAAGTTCATGAAATGTATTTTACAAAATTATATAAATTTACAATTACACCCTCATTAGTGATCAGAGATAGTCCTTCCAAAAAATTATGTGGGGTCCCAAACAAACCAAGTGCTTTAGCCACAGTCCCTGTTGCTGAAGAGCTTGGTTTGTTAAACTGTACATGTCCTTTTTAATATCCAACATAAGGGCACAAGGACAATTCCATCTTGCATCACTTTTCTTTTCTGCAACTGCTGTGTGGCAATGTTTCATAGATGTGCTATAAACTGCCAAGTGTTTATGAGTAATCAGCCAGCCTTTGGTCAGTATTGGTAAAAACAATATTATGAGCTATGAGGCGGTCAAAAGTGACTGGAAATGATTATTACTGAGATTAATCATCTGTATGAATAAAAACAGGCACCAATGGCATAATTTTAGCAGTTTTTAACCATTTTGAAAAAAATACAGATCCAAAACAAAATCACGTGAGGGAGTTTTTTTTTAAAAACCAAAACCTGACGACGAATTAGAACCAAAACACAGGTGTCGGCGCACATCTATAATAATTAGCAAAAAAAAGAAGAAAACTTTATAGTTTCCTATCGATGATTTCATGCCATTGATGCTAAAGCACCAGTAGTACATCAGTGGAGACCATCGATGGTTAACCCTCCATTGGCCATCCCTAGTTTGAAATCCAGTCAATCACTTGCATACTTAGGAAAATAATTTCAGAGCTACAGTAGAGGGTTAAGCAGTGGAGTCATGTTATTATTCACATTTAAAGTATGTGGGCAAATTAGCAGTCTGCAGGAAATGATGATACTGGCGTATTTCCCCAATCACTGTCCTGCAGAGTATAGAAGATGTGTGGGTGTTCTGTATCACTGGAAGTAATAAAACTGTGTGGGTTACACTTTGCATAGTTCATGCACATGGAAGTGGCAGCGATGTTTGCTTTACAAAACTGTAGCCGCTTGATGTTCTAAGAAAGTTATAGTTGTAGGAGGAAATATATTCCACTCTAGTGATAGGAGGAGGTGGAGTTGAATGGGTGGATACCTTCTAGCAGTGAGTCTGTTGTGCAGCAAAGATCCAGCAGCACTTATGATTGTTGTGTTTTAGTACTCAGTTATTATCATATAATATGGGAAGACGTTGTTGTAGTGTGACGTTTGGATTGCTGATTGCAATGGATTTCCTCATACAGACTGCAGCTAGTGGAACAGGTGAGTAGTTTATTTTTCTACCAAAATATAAATATTGGTTTGGTACTGTAGTGTTACTGATTGATAAGAGTGTTTGCATCTCCATAGAACCCTCTAGCCAGGCAGTGTACAAAGAGTTAAAACAGTGAAAGTACTGCATAAACATTTAACCTTAAACCTGACACATAAAGTTTACATGCTGTATGACTGTACAGCATTCAGTACTTACCTACTTTTGACAAAGCATGTCAGGGAGATTGTGAAAGTAACACCTATCAGCGCGGATGTGTACTGCTACATCTGAGAGGAGTGGTATCATTTTTTTTTTCCAGGATTTGTGTATTGTGTTTTACAGCAGGTTCCATATACTGTAAGTGGCCACGAGAAACCTTATTTAAAATGCATAGGGATAATTGTTGCTTATAATCAATGCAGTGAAATGGTACTGATGATCCCATTTGAATGTTGGTATCTCTGATTTATCCCCCCCCCCCCCCTCCCCCAAGAGTGTAACAGCTTCATTATGGGGATAAGATGCAATCAGGGAGATTGATGGACTATCCAGGGAGTCAGGGAGATTGCTGCTATTACAGGGAGTCTCCTGAAGACTGCGGGAAGGTAGGTAACTATGCTGTACAGGAAGAGCTACAGTGACAGGCTGTGTTGCTACTTCATCAGAATCAGGGGCACATGGGGAATTTAAAGTGGCCCTGAAAAAAAGTGAGGTTAGACCAGCATCCTAGGGATGCCATACAGCAGGGGTTCTCAAACTGTGTGCCTTGGCACCCTGGGGTGCCTTGGGTCACTTGCAGGGGTACCCTGGGTTGGTGGACCAGGACCAATTAAAATTATATATGGCCAGTAGGCAAAACCAGTGCTGCTGGCTACCAATCATACAATATGTGGACAAATAGAAGCAAATCTAGTCACTCACCACACAATGGAACCTAAGGATGACATACAATTAAACACAATTTGCTTAATTTAATATTTCTGTCTAAATTTCTCAATAAGAAACTTTTGGCCTAGGGGTGCCCGTAAAATAATTCTGATGCTCTAGGGCAGGGGCACTATAGTGCACTGAGGAAGCTCTTTATGAGTGAAATGCGCATAGGCTTTAGCTATGTGTTCCCGTGTCAGTAATAGTGTTTAAAATGTGCAATTGATATACAACATACATGTGAGACCTATAGTGCATTATCAGGAGCCAAACCTGCTCATTGTAGAGAGGAGTCTTTAAACATATTTATATTCACCTGAAATTCCATCTGTATGCTGTGGGATAGCTGACATTAATATCAAACAAGAGAAACAACGGGGTTAATGCCAGATACAAGAATTTCTCTGTGTCTAGTGGAGATTTAGTGCTATTGTATGTGTACCGCAGTTAGTCGGCAAACAGGGGCATGATCCTCTGGTACCTATATAAAATATAAGTTACTTGAGTTTAACGAGCAATATTTAAGTGCTACTAATATGTCCTGCATGGACACAATTTAATATTGCTGAGTACCAGTAACGACTGCTGCTAATACTAACTTATACATAAGGTGTAAAACATTGTGGATTAACATCATATTGGGATATATTAAACCCATCTCTCCAGCACATTTATTCATGCATTATTAATAGCAGCAACTGGGGTCAGAGATTTTTAAGTTCTATAAAGTGGACAGCCTTTAATATAGGGCAGTGAAATTGTTTACCCAGGCTCATCCCCATCATTTCTCTCAAACACTAAGTCTATTTATATAATGTCATACCAGCATTCTCTGCACTATGTGACATTTTAGGATCTCAGGCACAAGTTACATATTCAGCAACATTGGCCCTCATTCCGAGTTGATCGCTCGCAAGGCGAATTTAGCAGAGTTGCTCAGGCTAAGCCTACGCCTACTGGGAGTGTATCTTAGCTTCTTAAAATTGCGACCGATGTATTCGCAATATTGCGATTACAAACTACTTAGCAGTTTCAGAGTAGCTTCAGACTTACTCGGCATCTGTGATCAGTTCAGTGCTTGTCGTTCCTGGTTTGACGTCATAAACACACCCAGCGTTCGCCCAGACACTCCCCCGTTTCTCCGGCCACTCCTGCGTTTTTTCCGGAAACGGTAGCGTTTTTATCCACACGCCCCGAAAACGCCGTGTTTCCGCCCAGTAACACCCATTTCCTGTCAATCACACTACGATCGCCGGAGCGATGAAAAAGCCGTGAGTAAAAATACTATCTCCATTGTAAAATTACTTGGCGCAGTCGCAGTGCGAATATTGCGCATGCGTACTAAGCGGAATTTCACTGCGATGCGATGAAAAATACCGAGCGAACGTCTCGGAATGAGGGCCATTGTTTCACTCCTCCATTTGTAACATTACAATCAAGTTATCAGTATTACAGCTTTAAGGGCAGGAGTGGAGAGAAACTTGGCTACAATTTGATGTAACAGTTTGTAACTTCAAAGCAAGACAGCATATGTCCCTCTATTGCAGCATAACAGGCTCCAATGAATATGAAAACTGTAGATCTCATAAAAAGATAGCACTGATACAGTGCTGCACAAATATATGTATGTGAATGCACAATTGAAATAAACACAGGAAAATATATGAAGGGACAAACACATTAGCTTTGTTTTTAAATCTTTATTCACACCTATTCCATTTCTGTCACTTTCTATTCTCTGTTTCTTACTCTATGAATTTTAATATTTCGCTCTAATTTCAATAAAGGACAATTGAGTCCCATATAAATGAATAATAAAATAAACCTCTATATCATTTTAGGTTATTGAGCATTTAAGCCTTTATTTGATATTGCTGCTGTGGATATATATGTTCTATAACAACAATCATATTGATGAGTTAGTAGTTGGATGAGTGCACCTTAAATTTATCTGGTTTCTTTTCCTTTTCCCCTTTCTATGGGGATTTGACTCCGTATCCTTGTTTAAACCAGTAGGTAGCACCTTTGTGAGCCTCCTAATTTTGTCTCATATATATATTGATATATGCGCATCCCTAAAATAGGGTGTAATTAGATATGACAATAGGCACTCCAACTTTGTGATTGACATCATAATTTACTAATCTCGGTGCGGGTTACCCTCCAGATCTGGTGGAAGCTTATTGCTTGACCAGTATTGGAACTTTTTGGATAACACAACTTGTGTAACTGTAATAACTAAACTGCAGGTAAAGTACGCACTGGGACAGGCGCCCAGCATCTTCTACGGACTAGGAGAAAAGGATTTACCGGTAGGTTATCAAAATCCTATTTTCTCATACGTCCTAGAGGATGCTGGGGATGACATCAAGACCATGGGGTCTATACCAAAGCTCCAGTACGGGCGGGAGAGTGCGGATGACCCTGCAGCACCGATTGACCAAACTTTAGGTCCACATCGGCCAAGGTGTCAAACTTGTAGAACTTAGCAAATGTGTTTGACCCTGACCAAGTAGCTGCTCGGCAAAGTTGTAATGCCGAGACCCCCCCGGGCAGCCGCCCAGAATGAGCCCACCTTCCTAGTGGAGTGGGCCTTTACCGACGTCGGCAACGGCAATCCAGCCGTAGTATGAGCTTGCTGAATCGTATTTCTAATCCAACGTGCAATAGTCTGCTTGGAAGCAGGACAGCCAATCTTGTTGTGATCATACAGGACAAACAGAGCCTCTGTTTTCTGTATACGAGCCGTTCTAGCAACATAGATTTTCAAAGCTCTAACCACATCTAGAGACTTTGAATCAGTGAATGTGTCAGTAACTACTGGCACCACAATAGGCTGGTTTATGTGAAAAGCAGAAACCACCTTTGGAAGAAAATGTTGGCGAGTTCGCAACTCTTCCCTATCTTCATGGAAAATCAGGTAAGGGCTCTTGTGAGACAAGGCCCCCAATTCAGACACCCGCCTTGCGGATGCCAAAAGCATCACCACTTTCCAAGTGAGAAACTTCAACTCTATCTTTTGTAGAGGCTCAAACCAATCCGATTGAAGGAACTGCAATACCACGTTAAGGTCCCATGGTGCCACTGGAGGCACGAAAGGAGGCTGGATGTGCAGAACCCCTTTCACGAAGGTCTGAACCTCTGGAAGAGAGGCCAATTGTTTCTGGAAGAACACTGACAAGGCCGAAATCTGGACCTTGATTGATCCCAATCGGAGTCCCGCCTTCACACCATCCTGCAAAAAAATGGAGAAAACATCCCAATTCAAACTCTTCCGTAGGAGCCTTCTTGGATTCACACTAAGACACATATTTTCTCCAAATACGTTGGTAATGTTTCGACGTTACTTCCTTTCTGGCCTGAATAAGTGTGGGTATGTCCTCCTCGGGAATACCCTTCCTGGCTAGGATCCGGCGCTCAACAGCCATGCCGTCAAACGTAGCCACGGTAAGTCTTGGTACACGCATGGCCCCTGCTGCAGCAGGTCCTCTCGAGGAGGAAAAGGCAGAGGATCTTCTATGAGCAACTGCTGAAGATCTGGGTACCAAGCCCTCCTTGGCCAGTCTGGGGCAATGAAGATTGCTCGAACCCTTGTTTTTCTTATGATCCTGAGTACTTTTGGGATCAGCGGAAGTGGAGGGAAGATATACACTGACGGAAACACCCACTGGGTCACCAGTGCATCCACTGCTACTGCTTGAGGGTCTCTCGACCTGGAACAGTATCTCTGAAGCTTCTTGTTGAGACGAGACGCCATCATGTCTATTTGAGGAACTCCCCAAAGACTTGTCACCTCTGCGAAGACTTCTTGGTGGAGGCCCCACTCTCCTGGATGGATATCATGTCTGCTGAGGAAGTCTGCTTCCTAGTTGTCTACTCCCGGAATGAATATTGCAGACAGAGCTTGTAGATGTTTTTCTGCCCAGCTGAGGATTTTTGTTGCCTCTGCCGCTGCCACTCTGCTTTTCGTTCCGCCCTGCCAGTTTATGTATGTGACTGCTGTTACATTGTCTGCCTGGATCTGCACGGGACGGTCTTGAAGAAGATGTACCACTTGTTGAAGGCCGTTGTAAATGGCTCTTAGCTCCAGAACGTTTATGTGAAGGCAGGCTTCCTGTTGTGCCCAACGTCCCTGGAAGATTTCTCCCTGAGAGACTGCTCCCCAGCCTCGGAGACTTGCATTCGTGGTTACCAGGACTGAATCCCGAACCTGCGTCCCTCTAGCAGGTGAAAGCTGTGCAACCACCACAGGAGCAAAATCCTGTTTTTTGATGACAGGATTATCTTTCTGTGCATGTGTAGGTGTGACCCCGACCACTTGTCCAACAGGTTCCACTTGAATACTCTGGCATGTAACCTGCCAAACTGTATGGCCTCGTAGGCCGCCACCATCTTCCCCAACAACCGAATGCACTGATGGATCGACACACTGGATGGTTTCAATATCTGTTTTACCATTTTCTGGATTTCCAGAGCCTTTTCCAGCGGAAGAAATACTCTGAACTTCTGTGTTCAGAATCATCCCGAGGAAAGACAACCTTGTCGTCGGTTCCAACTGTGACTTTGGGTAATGTATGATCCACCTGTGTTGTTGGAGTATTGACAGAGAGAGTGATATTTTTTTTTAACAACTGCTCCCTGGATCTCACCTTTATCAGGAGGTCATCCAGATAAGGAATTATATTGACTCCTTTCTGACGAAGGAGAACCATCATCTCCGCAATCACCTTGGTGAATACCCTCGGCGCCGTGGAGAGGCCGAACGGTAACGTCTGGAATTGGTAATGGCAATCCTGAACCGCGAATCTCAGATAAGCCTGGTGAGGAAGATAAATGGGAACATGCAGGTAAGCATCCTTTATGTCCACCGACGCCAAGTAGTCCCCCACCTCCAGACTGGCAATCACCGCCCGAAGTGATTCCATCTTGAACTTGAACCTTTTCAGAAAGAAATTCAGATCCTTTAGATTTAGGATCGGTCTGACCGAGCCGTCCGGCTTCGGAACAACAAAGAGGCTTGAATAAAAACCCCGCCCTTGTTGTGACAACGGTACCAGGACTATGACCTGGTCTTGACATCATTTTTGGATTGCCGCTGTTACTGCTTCTCTCTCTGGCGGAGAAACTGGCAAGGTCAATTTGAAAAATCGGCATGGGGGAACGTCTTGAAACTCTAGTTTGTATCCCTGGGATACTATTTGCAACACCCAGGGGTCCAGGCCAGACAGAATCAAATTCTGGCTGAAGAGTTTGAGACATGCCCCCACCCGAGCGGCCTCCCGCAAGGGAGTTCCAGCGTCATGCTGGGGATTTGGCAGAATTAGGGGTAGACTTCTGCTCTTGGAAACCTGGAGCCGTTGTGGGCTTCTTTCCCCTTCCCCTTCCCCTACCTGCAAAGAAGGGGGAACCTCTCGTCTTTTTGTATTTATTGGGCCGAAAGGACTGCATTTGCGGGTGATAGGTCTTTTTTTGCCGGTGCAGGTGCAGAAGGCAAAAATGTCGACTTACCTGCGGTAGCCGCCGAGACGAACGCATCCAGGCCATCGCCGAATAAGGCCTCACCTTTATATGGGAGAGCCTCCATGTTTCTTTTGGAATCTGCATCCTCGTTCCACTGGCGAATCCACAACGCCCGCCTAGCCGATAATGCCATGGTAGCGGCTTGTGAACTCTAGAATCCAATATCCTTCATTGCTTCCAGCATGTAGGCGGAAGCAGTCCTTGATATTCCGTAACTTAAGGAATATCTCATCTTTATCAATCGTGTCAATTTCTGATGACACACTTTCTGACCATTTTTCAATAGCTCGACTCACCCATGCGCAGGCAATAGTGGGCCTGAGCAGTGTACCATTGGTAACATAAATGGATTTCAATGTCATTTCCATTTTGTGGTCTGCCGGCTTTTTAAGAGAAGCCGTGCCAGGAGCAGGGAGAATTACCTTCTTTGTCAACCTGTAAAGTGCACTGTCTAACACAGGGGGTGACTCCCATTTTTTCCTGTCTTCAACCGGTAAAGGATAAGCTATGTGAATCCTTTTGGGAATACGAAATTTTTTATCAGGATTCACCCACATCCCTTCAAACAGAGCATTTAGTTTGTGTAAAGGAGGGAACGTGACTTTGGATGTCTTTTCCTTACATAAATAAGCCTTCTCCTGAGGTACAGGAGTGCTTTCTGTAACCTCCAACACGTCCCTTATAGCCACAATCATATATTGTATACTTTTTGCCAATTTATGATCTATCTCTCTGGATTCACTATCGTCGACACAAGAATCAGAATCTGTGTCGGTATCAGTGTTTACAACATCTGCAAATGGTCTCTTATGTGACCCAGTGGGGCCGCCCGCATAAGGAATAACAGCATCCTGAAATATCACATCTTCCACAGATTTTCTCCAGCATGCAGCCTTATAGGCCCTACACACATGCTGATTTGTTTGAAAGATATGAACGATCTCGTTCATAAATGAACGAGAACTCGTTCATATCTTTCAGTGTGGAGGCTCCAGCGATGAACGATGCGCGGCCCCGCGCTCGTTCATCGCTGGTCCCCCGTCGGCTGTACATGCAGGCCAATATGGACGATCTCGTCCATATTTGCCTGCACTTCAATAGAGCCACGTGACGGGGGGAGTGAAGAAACTTCACTCCCCCCGTCACTGCCCCTCCGCTGCCGGGTCGCTCGTCGGCCGTATCTGCCGTCGGGCAGCTCGGTGGCAGATCGGCCAGTGTGTAGGGCCCTTTAGATTCAGACTTATCCAATTTACGGTTAATCAGATGCATACTGTCACGTAATTCTTTCACCCATGCAGGCTCTTGGTGTGCCGGTAGCGCCACCACATTACAACTCTGTGTCCCTAAAATGGCTTCCTCCGGGGAGGAACTCCCTGCCTCAGACATGCCTCACACGTGTACACCACACTCAGACACACTGGGACTTATTTTGGGGACAGACACACAGTAAAATCTGTCAGAGGGACACAGGATAGAAGCAGCCAGTTCACAAACCCAGCGCCAGTATTGCCTGTGAACACAGTATGTCCACAGCCCAAAAGCACTTTTAAATAGTAATATACACTATCAAATGCACCACAATCACTTTATGCCCCCCCTTTATAGCACCCTGTACTTGTCAGAAGTGGAGGAGAGGACCAGCCTGCAGCCAGAGGAGAGAGAGAAAATGGCGCTGAGTAGTGTGCTGGCTGCCTGAGGAAGAAGCTCCGCCCCACAATGGCGCGTCCTTACATTCAGTATATGACATATTTTTTTATACTGGCGGGGGTAGGGCTGTGCCAGCGGCATCTTATGCCCCCTTTTAGCCAGTTTGAGGTATTTTTCTTGCTGCCCAGGGCGCCCCCGCGCCCTGCACCCTGCAGTGCCTGTGTGTGTGTGGGCAGCAATGGCCCGCCAGCCGCACCGCACCTCAGCCGTCACTTACTTGATTGAAGATCATTCTTCTCATACTCACCTGTCTTCTGACTTCTGGCTCTGCGAGGGGGGCGACGGCGCGCTGTGGGAGTGAGCATCTAGACACGGCTAGCGTTCAGTTCCCTTCAGGAGCTAATGGTGTCCTGTCAGCCAGAAGCAGAGCCATGAAACTCTGAGGAAGTTGGTTCTGCTTCTGCCCCCTCAGTCCCACGAAGCAGGGAGTCTGATGCCAGCAGATCTCCCTGAAAATAAAAAAACCTAACATAAGTCTTTTCAGAGAAACTCAGTAGAGCTCCTCAGAGTGCATCCAGTTGACCTGAGCACATTTCTAAAACTGGGGTCTGGAGGAGGGGCATAGAGGGAGGAACCAGTTCACACCCAATGAAAAGTCTTTAGAGTGCCCATGTCTCCTGCGGATCCCGTCTATACCGCATGGTCTTGATGTCGTCCCCAACATCCTCTAGGACGTATGAGAAATACACGCTGCCGTCACCACCGGAGACCAGACTGAGAGGCAGGACGGCAGGCAGGAGAGGCGCATGCTGCGCTCTCCACACAGCAGCAAAACGGTGAGCAGCACTATGGGGGCATATCTGGCACTGAGGGCACATGGCACAGTGGGGGCATATCTGTATCTGGCACTGTGGGGGCATATCTAGCACTGGGGGCACATGGCACTGTGGGGGCAAATCTGTATCTGGTACTGTGGGGTCATATGTGGCACTGTGGGGGCATATCTGGCACTGTGGGGGCATATCTGGCACTGTGAGGCATATCTGTATCTGGCACTGTGGGATCATATGTGGCACTGTGGGGGCATATCTGGTACTGTGGGGGCATATCTGGCACAGTGTGGGCACATGGCACTGTGGGGGCATATCTGTATCTGGCTCTGTGGGGGCATGTCTAGCACTGTGGGCATATGGCACTGTGGGGGCATATCTGTATCTGGCACTGTGGGGTCATATCTGGCACTGTGGGGGCATATCTGGCACTGTGGGGGCATAACTGTATCTGGAACCGTGGGGTCATACGTGGCACTGTGGGGGCATATCTAGCACTGTGGGCACATGGCACTGTGGGGGCATATCTGTATCTGGCACTGTGGGGTCATACGTGGCACTGTGGGGGCATATCTAGCACTGTGGGCACATGGCACTGTGGGGGCATATGTGTATCTGGCACTGTGGGGGCATATGTGGCACTGTGGGGGCATATCTGGCACTGTGGGGCATATGTGTGTCCGGCACTGTGGGGGCATATGTGTATCTGGCACTGTGGGGGCATATGTGGCACTGTGGGGGCATATCTGGCACTGTGGGGCATATGTGTATCTGGCACTGTGGGGGCATATGTGTTTGAGGTTTTTACCTGTGGGGGCCAATGTGTTATTTCGTGCGAGACAGTCATTACACTCTGTGCAGCAAGGCTATGTCCCTTTTTTGTTATACCACGCCCACTTTAACAAATTATGCCACGCCCCTTTTTTGGGGCTTTATCCCACCTAGGTAGAACACAAAAGCTTTTCAGATTTCAAAGTAGATCACCGACTCCAAAAGTCTGGCCACCCCTGCTCTAGGGTGCCGTGATTCAATAAAGTTTGGGGACCACTGCCATACAACATACTGGGGGTCATTCCGAGTTGTTCGCTCGCAAGCGGATTTTAGCAGATTTGCTCATGCTAAGCCGCCGCCTACTGGGAGTGAATCTTAGCATCTTAAAATTGCGAACGATGTATTCGCAATATTGCGATTACACACCTCGTAGCAGTTTCTGAGTAGCTCCAGACTTACTCGGCATCTGCGATCATTTCAGTGCTTGTCGTTCCTGGTTTGACGTCACAAACACACCCAGCGTTCGCCCAGACACTCCCCCGTTTCTCCGGACACTCCTGCGTTTTTTCCGGAAACGGTAGCGTTTTTTCCCACACGCCCATAAAACGGCCTGTTTCCGCCCAGTAACACCCATTTCCTGTCAATCACATTACGATCGCCAGAACGATGAAAAAGCCGTGAGTAAAATTCCTAACTGCATAGCAAATTTACTTGGCGCAGTCGCAGTGCGGACATTGCGCATGCGCATTCAGCGGAAAATCGCTGCGATGCGAAGATTTTTACCGAGCGAACAACTCGAAATGACCCCCAGTGGGAGGGGGGACCTTTATCAAGCATTTTATCATTTTGTGAGAACATTCTGTCCCTGGTAATCCTCTTTCCGCAATTATCTGGGTATTTTTTGTGAAAAATAGCATGCTGGGATGTGTAGTTCCATAGCAGCTGTAGTATCACAGGTTGCCTAGCCCTGACCTAGATATTACACTGGGTTACCAAGTCAGCAGCAAAATAGAAATGATTTTGAAATGTACAGTATATACTATGTAATGTAAACATGTATGTGTATTTACTGATCCTTCTTTACTGAGTCTGCGCTATATGTACAGTATATATATATATATATAACCATCCAATTGAAAACTGCACTCGGAGATCACAAACCATGTGAAGAAATTTAATTCATGACATTAACGTTTCGGGGCAGCAAGCCCCGTCCTCAGAATGAGGACGGGGCATGTTGCCCCGAAACGTTAATGTCATGAATTAAATTTCTTCACATGGTTTGTGATCTCCGAGTGCCGTTTTCAATTGGATGGTTATTACTTTGCTTCAACTGGCACCGGAGCATGTTGATTGGAGGATTTGAGTGCCGGCAGATACTGGAAGGATATATATATATATATATATATATATATATATTGTTAAGTTCGTTTAACTTACAGGGAAATGCTATACCTCATAATACACTGGTTCGGGCCGCTGCGGCCGCTGAATGCAGATAATACCCCTACGACGTAAATGCACCATAGGGGTAATTCCAAGTTGATCGCAGCAGGATTTTTGTTAGCAATTGGGCAAAACCATGTGAACTGCAGGGGAGGCAGATATAACATGTGCAGAGAGAGTTAGATTTGGGTGTGGTGTGTTCAATCTGCAATCTAACTTGCAGTGTAAAAATAAAGCAGCCAGTATTTACCCTGCACAGAAACAAAATAACCCACCCAAATCTAACTCTCTCTGCACATGTTATATCTGCCTCCCCTGCAGTGCACATGGTTTTGCCCAATTGCTATCAAAAATCCTGCTGCGATCAACTTGGAATTACCCCCTATGTGCACTATACAACGACATGTGTGGCTGAATACACTTCTATACCCGAACAAGAATGGAATGCGACACCAGTTGTATATGTTATGTTGTGGTCCAACGCAGCAACAAATATTTCCTAAAAGGGATATACACAGAAATACAACAATATAACAGGTGAAGAGCTACAACCCAATAGTACATACGTTTGTTCTCCTGCGCCTCCCGGAACCGGTCCTCAGTCAGTCTTAGCAAGATGACCTTCAGAGAATAGACCGAGGCCAACCAGGAGGCCCTGCTTTTATACAATAGTCCAAAACATAATACAAAGGAAACTGTAAGCTCTTCTTCCATAGGTCAAGGGGCAGGTCATTTACAGTACATGAGGGTTCATAGGTTGGTTTGAACAGGTGGGCGATGCTTGATCCAGGTGTACTTGCAGATGTCCTCCACTGGGTTCCAGCCGAAAATCAGGCGTACAGTAATTACAGTAAGATATGATTATTGTATTCCTGCGCATATCTATGCGCAGGAGCATGCTATAATCTGCAAACTGCGATCGGAATGTAGTCCTTGAAATACCATACATCTGGATACCAAACACTATGTCCTAACCTAGTTCTGTCCTGTAAAGCTGGATATCTCTGTTGTTCTATTTCCTAAGTAAATGTAACTTGCTGGTGTGGTGCGTGTAGACTATGTGTAAATTATGCACTATGTGGATAAAATATCAGTTATGTGTTTGTGGCTTTTCTATGCGAATGCGTATGCTACCGTATTTACTCATACTACGCGCTAATACGCAGGGCTTCGCGAGCCAATATATGTGGGTATGCGCACGGCAGAACACGTGCACGCACGGAGGCCCCTCTGTGTGGTGTTTGCACGTGTTGGATGTGGGTATAATATTTTCGACTTCGACATATATATATATAAATATATCTCCAAGAGCCCCGCACTCACATCTCCTGAGATATCATCAGCGAGGTGCTCTATACCAGTCACCAGTAACAAATTGGTTCCAGGTTCAAATATTCCAGACAATAGGCGCTCACCAAGTTTTTTTGACAAGCCAGGTTCAACATACAACAGACAAGCCATCTCAGATAATAGATGGCTTGTCTGCTGTATGCTGACCCGGCTTGGTATGATAAAAAGCTTGATAAAGGCCTTGTATGACCAGACCAACACATTGTATACCTTGCATGATGCTTTAAGCCTGCTTATTGAAATTAAATATGATGCATGGCAAAATACTTGGGGGTATATTTACTAAAAATCCGAGTTTGTTCGATTTGTGGGTTTTTTTCTAAGTCCCAACACGGGAATTTATTAAGCACATATCTCGGCAGTGTTTGGGCTATTCGTAATGGTTTTCAAGGCTAAGTTCAGAAATACGAATGAATAGACCATTGGTCAAACGCGGCTGTTTGCTCATACAACACGGGAATTTACTATTAATCCGTATTTGGGTGTTAGTCTCTGAATGCTCAAGTGCGGGTGTATTTTTTTGCGAATCGTTAAAAAAAGCAGCAAAAAAATAGACCTGCTTTTTCCAGGCGAGTTTGGATAATCATGCACGGATCAGTGAGATCTGTGCATGGTTATCTATGGGAAAGGGTCTGTTTAGTGTAAAAACTAAAAGAAAAATTGCATGGGGTCCCCCCTCCTAAGCATAACCAGCCTCAGGCTCTTTGAGCCGGTCCTGGTTGTAAAAATATTGGGGGGAAATTGTCAGGGGATCCCCCATATTTTAACAACCAGCACCGGGCTCTGCTCCTGGTCCTGGTGTAAAAAATATGGGGGACAAAACACGTAGGGGTCCCCCGTATTTTTCACACCAGCACCGGGCTCCACTAGTCAGAGAGATAATGCCATAGCCGGGGGACACTTTTATATTGGTCCCTGCGGCCCTGGCATTAAATCACCAACTAGTCACCAGGGCTGCAGGGACCAATATAAAAGTGTCCCCCGGCTGTGGCATTATCTCTCTGACTAGTGGAGCCTGGTGCTGGTGTGAAAAATATGGGGGACCCCTACGTCTTTTGTCCCCCGTATTTTTTACACCAGGACCAGGCGCAGAGCCCGGTGCTGGTTGTTAAAATATGGGGGATCCTCTATCAATTTTTTCCCCGTATTTTTACAACCAGGACCGGCTCAAAGAGCCCGAGGCTGGTTATGCTTAGGAGGGGGGACCCCACGCAATTTTTTTCTGAATTTTTAACACTTTAAACACTTTTTTAAGGTACACAATGAAACCCTGCACGGATCTCACAGATCCGGCCGGGATTCCTTGTGTTTTGTCAGGCAGTGTTTTACTCATCACTCCCATAAACCACTGCCTGACATTACGAATCACATCGACATCGGAAAAAACGAATGAGGAAACCTCGGCAGCTTAGTAAATGACCGTATCAGGATTCAAAAAGTTGCAGTAAAATGCACCCGATACCATTCGAGATCAAACACCCTTAAAAACGTCTAAAACACGAATATTAGTAAATAAACCCCTTGGTGCCTATTGTCTGGAATATATGAACCTTGACCCATTTGTTACTGGTGACTAGTGATGTGCACCGGAAATTTTTCGGGTTTTGTGTTTTGGTTTAGGATTTGGTTCCGCGGCCGTGTTTTGGATTCGGACGCATTTTGGCAAAACCTCCCTGAAATTTTTTTGTCGGATTCGGGGGGGTTTTGGATTCGGGTGTTTTTTTACAAAAAACCCTCAAAAACAGCTTAAATCATAGAATTTGGGGGTCATTTTGATCCCATAGTATTATTAACCTCAATAACCATAATTTACACTCATTTCCAGTCTATTCTGAACACCTCACACCTCACAATATTATTTTTAGTCATAAATTTGCACCGAGGTCGCTGGATGACTAAGCTAAGCGACCCAAGTGGCCGACACAAACACCTGGCCCATCTAGGAGTGGCACTGCAGTGTCAGACAGGATGGCAGATTAAAAAAATTGTCCCCAAACAGCACATGATGCAAAGAAAAAAAGAGGCGCAATGAGGTAGCTGTGTGACTAAGCTAAGCGACCCAAGTGGCCGACACAAACACCTGGCCCATCTAGGAGTGGCACTGCAGTGTCAGACAGGATGGCAGATTAAAAAAATTGTCCCCAAACAGCACATGATGCAAAGAAAAAAAGAGGCGCAATGAGGTAGCTGTGTGACTAAGCTAAGCGACCCCAGTGGCCGACACAAACACCTGGCCCATTTAGGAGTGGCACTGCAGTGTCAGACAGGATGGCAGATTAAAAAATTTGTCCCCAAACAGCACATGATGCAAAGAAAAAAAGAGGCACAATGAGATAGCTGTGTGACTAAGCTAAGCAACCCAAGTGGCCGACACAAACACCTGGCCCATCTAGGAGTGGCACTGCAGTGTCAGACAGGATGGCACTTCAAAAAAATAGTCCCCAAACAGCACATGATGCAAAGAAAAAAGAGGCGCAAAGAGGTAGCTGTGTGACTCAGCTAAGCGACCCAAGTGGCCGACACAAACACCTGGCCCATCTAGGAGTGGCACTGCAGTGTCAGACAGGATGGCACTTCAAAAAAGTAGTCCCCAAACAGCACATGATGCAAAGAAAAAAAGAGGCACAATGAGGTAGCTGTGTGACTAAGCTAAGCGACCCAAGTGGCCGACACAAACATCTGGCCCATCTAGGAGTGGCACTGCAGTGTCAGACAGGATGGCACTTCAAAAAAATAGTCCCCAAACAGCACATGATGCAAAGAAAAAAAGAGGTGCAATGAGGTAGCTGTGTGACTAAGCTAAGCGACCCAAGTGGCCGACACAAACACCTGGCCCATCTAGGAGTGGCACTGCAGTGTCAGACAGGATGGCACTTCAAAAAAATAGTCCCCAAACAGCACATGATGCAAAGAAAAAGAGAGGCGCAATGAGGTAGCTGTGTGACTAAGCTAAGCGACCCAAGTGGCCGACACAAACACCTGGCCCATCTAGTAGTGGCACTGCAGTGTCAGACAGGATGGCACTTCAAAAAAATAGTCCGCAAACAGCACATGATGCAAAGAAAAAAAGAGGCGCAATGAGGTAGCTGTGTGACTAAGCTAAGCGACCCAAGTGGCCGACACAAACACCTGGCCCATCTAGGAGTGGCACTGCAGTGTCAGACAGGATGGCACTTCCAAAAAATAGTCCGCAAACAGCACATGATGCAAAGAAAAAAAGAGGCGCAATGAGGTAGCTGTGTGACTAAGCTAAGCACCCCAAGTGGCCGACACAAACACCTGGCCCATCTAGGAGTGGCACTGCAGTGTCAGACAGGATGGCACTTCAAAAAATAGTCCCCAAACAGCACATGATGCAAAGAAAAATGAAAGAAAAAAGAGGTGCAAGATGGAATTGTCCTTGGGCCTTCCCACCCACCATTATGTTGTATAAACAGGACATGCACACTTTAACAAACCCATCATTTCAGCGACAGGGTCTGCCACACAACTGTGACTGGAATGACTGGTTGGTTTGGGCCCCCACCAAAAAAAAAAGCAATCAATCTCTCCTTGCACAAACTGGCTCTACAGAGGCAAGATGTCCACCTCCTCCTCATCGTCCGATTCCTCACCCCTTTCACTGTGTACATCCCCCTCCTCACAGAGTATTAATTCGTCCCCACTGGAATCCACCATCTCAGGTCCCTGTGTACTTTCTGGAGGCAATTGCTGGTGAATGTCTCCACGGAGGAATTGATTATAATTAATTTTGATGTACATAATCTTCTCCACATTTTCTGGAAGTAACCTCGTACGCCGATTGCTGACTGGGTGAGCGGCTGCACTAAACACTCTTTCGGAGTACACACTGGAGGGGGGGCAACTTAGGTAAAATAAAGCCAGTTTGTGCAAGGGCCTCCAAATTGCCTCTTTTTCCTTCCAGTATACGTACGGACTGTCTGACGTGCCTACTTGGATGCGGTCACTCATATAATCTTCCACCATTCTTTTAATGGTGACAGAATCATATGCATTGACAGTAGACGACATGTCAGTAATCGTTGGCAGGTCCTTCAGTCCGGACCAGATGTCAGCACTGGCTCCAGATTGCCCTGCATCACCGCCAGTGGGTGGGCTCGGAATTCTTAGCCTTTTCATCGCAGCCCCAGTTGCGGGAGAATGTGAAGGAGGAGCTGTTGACGGGTCACGTTCCGCTTGACTTGACAATTTTCTCACCAGCAGGTCTTTGAACCTCTGCAGACTTGCCTGCCGGAAAGAGAGATACAACGTAGGTTTTAAATCTAGGATCGAGCACGGTGGCCAAAATGTAGTGCTCTGATTTCAACAGATTGACCACCCGTGAATCCTGGTTAAGCGAATTAAGGGCTCCACCCACAAGTCCCACATGCCTAGCGGAATCGCTCTGTTTTAGCTCCTCCTTCAATCTCTCCAGCTTCTTCTGCAAAAGCCTGATGAGGGGCATGACCTGACTCAGGCTTGCAGTGTCTGAACTGACTTCACGTGTGGCAACTTCAAAGGGTTGCAGAACCTTGCACAACGTTGAAATCATTCTCCACTGCGATTGAGTCAGGTGCATTCCCCCTCCTTTGCCTATATCGTAGGTAGCTGTATAGGCTTGAATGGCCTTTTGCTGTTCCTCCATCCTCTGAAGCATATAGAGGGTAGAATTCCACCTCTTTACCACCTCTTGCTTCAGATGATGGCAGGGCAGGTTCAGGAGTGTTTGCTGGTGCTCCAGTCTTCGGCACGCGGTAGCTGAATGCCGAAAGTGGCCCGCAATTCTTCGGACCACCGACAGCATCTCTTGCACACCCCTGTCGTTTTTTAAATAATTCTGCACCTCCAAATTAATTTTATGTGCAACACATGGGACGTGCTGGAATTTGCCCAGATGTAATGCACGCACAATATTGGTGGCGTTGTCCGATGTCACAAATCCCCAGGAGAGTCCAATTGGGGTAAGCCATTCTGCGATGATGTTCCTCAGTTTCCGTAAGAGCTTGTCAGCTGTGTGCCTCTTATGGAAAGCGGTGATACAAAGCGTAGCCTGCCTAGGAACGAGTTGGCGTTTGCGAGATGCTGCTACTGGTGCCGCCGCTGCTGTTCTTGCTGCGGGAGGCAATACATCTACCCAGTGGGCTGTCACAGTCATATAGTCCTGAGTCTGCCCTGCTCCACTTGTCCACATGTCCGTGGTTAAGTGGACATTGGGTACAACTGCATTTTTTAGGACACTGGTGACTCTTTTTCTGACGTCTGTGTACATTTTCGGTATCGCCTGCCTAGAGAAATGGAACCTAGATGGTATTTGGTACCGGGGACACAGTACCTCAATCAATTCTCTGGTTTCCTGTGAATTAACGGTGGATACCGGAAACACGTTTCTCACCACCCAGGCTGCCAAGGCCTGAGTTATCCGCTTTGCAGCAGGATGACTTCTGTGATATTTCATATTCCTCGCAAAGGACTGTTGAACAGTCAATTGCTTACTGGAAGTAGTACAAGTGGTCTTCCGACTTCCCCTCTGGGATGACGATCGACTCCCAGCAGCAACAACAGCAGCGCCAGCAGCAGTAGGCGTTACACTCAAGGATGCATCAGAGGAATCCCAGGCAGGAGAGGACTCGTCAGACTTGACAGTGACATGGCCTGCAGGACTATTGGCTTTCCTGTCTAAGGAGGAAATTGACACTGAGGGAGTTGGTGGTGTGGTTTGCAGGAGCTTGGTTACAAGAGGAAGGGATTTAGTTGGCAGTGGACTGCTTCCACTCTCACCCAAAGTTTTTGAACTTGTTAATGACTTCTGATGAATGCGCTCCAGGTGACGTATAAGGGAGGATGTTCTTAGGTGGTTAACGTCCTTACCCCTACTTATTACAGTTTGACAAAGGCAAAACACGGCTTGACACCAGTTGTCTGCATTTCTGTTGAAATAATTCCATACCGAAGAGGTGATTTTTTTTTGTATTTTGACCAGGCATGTCAATGGCCATATTCGTCCCACGGACAACAGGTGTCTCCCCGGGTGCCTGACTTAAACAAACCACCTCACCATCAGAATCCTCCTTGTCAATTTCCTCCCCAGCGCCAGCAACACCCATATCCTCATCCTGGTGTACTTCAACAGTGACATCTTCAATTTGACTATCAGGAACTGGACTGTGGGTGCTCCTTCCAGCACTTGCAGGGGGGCGTGCAAATGGTGGAAGGCACCACCTCTTCCCATCCAGTGTTGGGAAGGTCAGGCATCGCAACCGACACAATTGGACTCTCCTTGGGGATTTGTGATTTAGAAGAACGCACAGTTCTTTGCTGTGCTTTTGCCATCTTAACTCTTTTAAGTTTTTTAGCAGGAGGATGAGTGCTTCCATCCTCATGTGAAGCTGAACCACTAGCCATGACCATAGGCCAGGCCCTCAGCCGTTCCTTGCCACTCCGTGTCGTAAATGGCACATTGGCAAGTTTACGCTTCTCCTCAGACGAAATTGATTCATATTTTTGGGTCATTTTACTGAGCTTTATTTTTTTGGATTTTACATGCTCTCTACTATGACATTGGGCATCGGCCTTTGCAGACGACGTTGATGGCATTTCATCGTCTCGGCCATGACTAGTGGCAGCAGCTTCAGCACGAGGTGGAAGTGGATCTTGATCTTTCCCTATTTTACCCTCCACATTTTTGTTCTCCATTTTTTAATGTGTGGAATTATATGCCAGTAATATATCAATAGCAATGGCCTACTATTATATATACTCCGCACAACTGAAATGCACCACAGGTATGGATGGATAGTATACTTGACGACACAGAGGTAGGTAGAGCAGTGGCCTACTGTACCGTACTGCTATATAGTATATACAGTACTGGTGGTCAGCAAACTGTGCAAAATTTAAATGCACCACAGGTATGGATGGATAGTATACTTGACGACACAGAGGTAGGTAGAGCAGTGGCCTAGTGTACCGTACTGCTATATATTATATACTGGTGGTCAGCAAACTGTGCAAAACTGAAATGCACCACAGGTATGGATGGATAGTATACTTGACGACACAGAGGTAGGTAGAGCAGTGGCCTACTGTAGCGTACTGCTATATACAGGTCAAGTATCCCATATCCAAATATTCCGAAATACGGAATATTCCGAAATACGGACTTTTTTGAGTGAGAGTGAGATACTGAAATCTTTGTTTTCTGTGGCTCAATGTACTCAAACTTTGTTTAATACACAAAGTTATTAATAGTATTGTATTAAATGACCTCCAGGCTGTGTGTATAAGGTGTATATGAAACATAAATGAATTGTGTGAATGTACACACACTTTGTTTAATACACAAAATTATTAATAATATTGTATTAAATGACCTTCAGGCTGTGTGTATAAGGTGTATATGTAACATAAATGCATTCTGTGCTTAGATTTAGGTCCCATCGCCATGATATCTCATTATGGTATGCAATTATTCCAAAATACGGAAAAATCCGATATCCAAAATACCTCTGGTCCCAAGCATTTTGGATAAGGGATACTCAACCTGTATTATATACTGGTGGTCAGCAAACTGTGCAAAACTGAAATGCACCACAGGTATGGATGGAAAGTATACTTGACGACACAGAGGTAGGTAGAGCAGTGGCCTACTGTACCGTACTGCTATATATTATATACTGGTGGTCAATAAACTGTGCAAAACTGAAATGCACCACAGGTATGGATGGATAGTATACTTGACGACTCAGAGGTACGTAGAGCAGTGGCCTTCTGTACCGTACTGCTATATATTATATACTGGTGGTCAGCAAACTGTGCAAAACTGAAATGCACCACAGGTATGGATGGATAGTATACTTGACAACAAAGAGGTAGGTAGAGCAGTGGCCTACTGTACCGTACTGCTATATATTATATACTGGTGGTCAGCAAACTGTGCAAAACTGAAATGAACCACAGGTATGGATGGATAGTATACTTGACGGCACAGAGGTAGGTAGAGCAGTGGCCTACTGTACCGTACTGCTATATATTATATACTGGTGGTCAGCAAACTGCAAAACTGAAATGCACCACAGGTATGGATGGATAGTATACTTGACGACACAGAGGTAGGTAGAGCAGTGGCCTTCTGTACCGTACTGCTATATATTATATACTGGTGGTCAGCAAACTGTGCAAAACTGAAATGCACCACAGGTATGGATGGATAGTATACTTGACGGCACAGAGGTAGGTAGAGCAGTGGCCTACTGTACCGTACTGCTATATATTATATACTGGTGGTCAGCAAACTGCAAAACTGAAATGCACCACAGGTATGGATGGATAGTATACTTGATGACACAGAGGTAGGTAGAGCAGTGGCCTTCTGTACCGTACTGCTATATATTATATACTGGTGGTCAGCAAACTGTGCAAAACTGAAATGCACCACAGGTATGGATGGATAGTATACTTGACGACACAGAGGTAGGTAGAGCAGTGGCTTTCTGTACCGTACTGCTATATATTATATACTGGTGGTCAGCAAACTGTGCAAAACTGAAATGCACCACAGGTATGGATGGATAGTATACTTGACGACACAGAGGTAGATAGAGCAGTGGCCTTCTGTACCGTACTGCTATATATTATATACTGGTGGTCAGCAAACTGTGCAAAACTGAAATGCACCACAGGTATAGATGGATAGTATACTTGACGACACAGAGGTAGGTAGAGCAGTGGCCTACTGTACCGTACTGCTATATATTATATACTGGTGGTCAGCAAACTGTGCAAAACTGAAATGCACCACAGGTATGGATGGGATAGTATACTTGACGACACAGAGGTAGAGCAGTGGACTACTGTACCGTACTGCTATATATATAGTTATACTGGTGGTCAGCAAAATTCTGCACTGTCCTCCTACTATATACTACAATGCAGCACAGATGTGGAGCGTTTTTCAGGCAGAGAACGTATAATACTGGTGGTCACTGGTCAGCAAAACTCTGCACTGTCCTCCTACTATATAATACTGCTGGTCCCCAGTCCCCACAATAAAGCAATTAGCACACTGAGCACAGATATTTGCAGCACACTGAGCACAGATATGGAGCGTTTTTCAGGCAGAGAACGTAGATATTTGCACTTGCAGCACACTGAGCACGGATATTTGCAGCACACTGAGCACAGATATTTGCAGCACACTGGGCACAGATATTTGCAGCCCACTGAACATAGAAACTGAGAGGACGCCAGCCACGTCCTCTCACGATCATCTCCAATGCACGAGTGAAAAATGGCGGCGACGCGCGGCTCCTTATATAGAATAACAATCTCGCGAGAATCCGACCGCGGGATGATGACGTTCGGGCGCGCTTGGGTTAACCGAGCAAGGTGGGAGGATCCGAGTTGCTCGGACCCGTGCAAAAAAAGGTGAAGTTCGGGCGGGTTCGGATCCCGAGGATCCGAACCCGCTCATCACTACTGGTGACTGGTATAGAGCATCCCGCTTTTGATACTGTATATCTGGAGATGATACCAAAAAAACAAAATAGTCCCCTGTTTGTTATCACAATGCAGAATAATTCTGGGGCTTGGTCAACAATAGCCATTGCCACACGTCTCATGACCATGATCTTTCATTTCTTTATTACTACAATTACAGCAATGAGAAATTATAATTACCAGGAACAAGTCCAATGATTAATAAACTAAAGAGTGGACTTTCAAACATACTTTTGCAGCCAGAGGAGTTGCTCTCACAACATTTTCTGATTCTTTATATAGTCATTGCGGACACATAGGGATCTATTCATGTAAGAATGCGATGTTTAGGTTTTACTTATCACAAAACAACACACTCTTGTCTTGTTTTGTTTTTTTACTTATATTTACCGCAGTTCATGTACACTTATATTATTCCAGATGTGTTCCGGTATCCGGCGCTTTGACTATCCCGGCTTCTTCATTCTCATCGCCGCTGCTTTTTTTTCTTTTCTTCTATGCATGTGCCTGGGAAAGAATCACGACAGCAGCAGTGGTGGCGTCACACAGGTCAGAGCGGGCGAGTGAGCAGGCAGCAGGCAGAGCGGGGCTAGGTAGAGCGAGGGCGACAACGGGCAGTCAGCAGAGGTGACCCTGTATATGCATATGTCCGGTCACCTTGCTATAGCGCTGACGGAGTGTAGCAGCGGGAGCAGTAAGGAGGCAGCAATCTAGTTTTTATTACGAAAGTCCATGTGTAAAAAGAAAAACGTTTTTGACCACTTTGCGTAGGTTTTTTTTGCCATGCCAAGAAGTACAATCAAAAGTGACAAACTGGGCTCACCACAGAATTACACAGTGGTAAAAAAAAAACCTCAGCAGCAAAGAAGTTCATTTAGAGAGTGGGAGCTAACGTTCCACCTTCACCTATGATATACACGTAATAGGCAGGATGTACTAAAAGGAAAATGCGTACAAAAATCCGAAAACTGCTGTTTTGGAATTTGGACACATTTCCAATACGTCGTACCAAGCTCCAGAATGTAATACTTTCCGATATCTTTATGTGGTGTTACCCAGTGTCAGACTGTGGGCATGTAGGGCACACCAGGAAAATGCAGTGGTAAGGGCCCATGTTTAAGGGTGTGGCCAGTCTCTAGAGGGGGTGTGCCCAGCCACCACATTGGTTTGCCTAACCAATTTGCAAGTGTTGATCCCCTAGATAAATATATACATTGGGGTAAATTTACTAAGGTCCCAATTTTGACCGAGATGCCGGTCCCCCGTATTTTTAAAACCAGCACCGGGCTCCACTAGCTGGACAGATAATGCCACAGCCGGGGGTCACTTTTATATAGTGCCCTGCGGCCGTGGCATCAAATATCCAACTAGTCACCCCTGGCCGGGGTACCCTGGGGGAGTGGGGACCCCTTCAATCAAGGGGTCCCCCCCCCCAGCCACCCAAGGGCCAGGGGTGAAGTGGGTTTCTTCAGCCAATCAGGGAGCGCCACGTTGGGAACTTTCTGCCCTGCGGTTGACCTAAAGTGACGTCACCGCTGAGCAGAAAGTTCACACCATTGGTTACAATGGAGCGCATAGGCGCTACATTGTAACACTGCCGTGTGCCGCCTGTCACTCAGTACAGGAGCACACAGCCGATCAGGAGAGTGCTACAACGTGGCGCTCCCTGATTGGCTGAAGAAACCCACTTAGACAGAAGTCAGAGTGGGTTTCTGGCATTCGGGGAAAGGAGTCCCATGTGAAAACATAGGGCCCCTTTCAGTTCGTGGCTCGGGTATCCGTTTTGTTATTTTATTCAAGTACCTGGATTACAAATGGTTGCCCCGAGGACCCTGGGACCCTGGATCTGGTGAGTAAAATTTATTCAACAGGTACCCCTTGGATTCTACTGGAGAAGAGGACCGACCTGCGTGTGAACATAAGGTAAGTATGTATGTATGTTTGTGTGCATGTATGTAATAAATCTTTACTTTCACGGTGTGTGTGTCTTGTCTTTTTTTGGGTATTTTTTTAGTAATAGTACTACAGGTACCAGCGGGCCCGTTTTTCCGCCGCATGCTGGTACTTGTGGTTCTCCAAGTACCAGCATGCGGGGGAGGCTTGCTGGGCCTTGTAGTACTGCTACTAAAAACAATATCTTTTCATTTTCACAAAAGGCTATCAGCCCCCCATCCGCAGCCAATTGGATGGGGGGGACAGCCTCGGGCTTCACCCCTGGCCCTTCGGTGGCTGGGGGGGGGGGACCCCTTGATTGAAGGGGTCCCCACTCCCCCAGGGTACCCCGGCCAGGGGTGACTAGTTGGATATTTGATGCCACGGCCGCAGGGCACTATATAAAAGTGACCCCCGGCTGTGGCATTATCTGTCCAGCTAGTGGAGCCCGGTGCTGGTTTTAAAAATACGGGGGACCCCTACTCTTTTTGTCCCTCGTATTTTTGGAACCAGGACCAGGCGCAGAGCCCGATGCTGGTTGCTTAAATATGGGGGAACCCCTGTCAATTTTTTCCCCATATTTCTGCAACCAGGATCGGCTCAAAGAGCCCGAGGCTGGTTATGCTTATGAGGGGGGACCCCACGCAATTTTTTGGAGAAAATAATCACTTTCCCACCCCTTCCCACTGATATACATGCACGGATCTCATGGATCCCTGCATGCCTATACAATCACGGTAAAAAAAAGCAGGTCTGGTTTTTTTAAGCACTTTTTTACGAGTTGTAATTTTTCACGGCAGTGTTTGGTTTTTTTTTGCTTTGCACTTCTTAGTAAATTACCGAGATTCATAGTTAAACAGCCGCGTTTTGACCGATGGTGTATTTATTCGTAATTTTTTTGTTGGACTTCCAAAAAATTACGAATGCCCTCATCACTGCCGTGATTATTGCTTAGTAAATTACCGAGATGACACTTTGATGAAAAAACGGCCTTAGTAAATTTACCCCATTGAATGTATGTGAAATCATTGCTATTACGCTACCAGGCTCAGATTGACACACATGCTGCTTGCAATCCACATCATATGTTTGAATGTATGTGATGTTTTTCTTGCCATTTCCTATGTATGTGATTGAATTTATTGTGGATAGGTATAGTAGTTTTTGTCTGATTACCCACCCTGTGCAATTTGTTCTTTGATCAATTAGCATTTCAATCAGGTGACCAAATGTTCTGAGGTAGGCCTGTTCTTAATCAGATACAGTATTTCTTTAGATTCAGTTAAGGGGTCAGTTTGCTGGGGGTAGCTTGCATGGATTTTAAGAAGTGTGGATTTAAGAAGTGTGTTATCCGAACAGTTAAAAAAAACAGTTGAAAAACCATTGAACAACATCAGGGAAAGGTAACTTACTTTAACCACTTACTCCTACTCCACTTAACCCAAAAAAACACAAACAACCACAGCATGTTCATCAAACTACTGTTTCTTATTTCAATTCATGGAATTCTCACCAAATGTAACACATTCTACACTCACCCTGAAACTCACCCCTCTGTACACATTACAGCTTCTATTCTCCACTCCCCTCTTCTAATCACTCATGAGCTTTATACTTACTTCTCTGCAAGTACTTTGACAACCACAATTGGCCACCAGAATAAACACTTGCAAACATCCACCAATATTTATCTCACTCTTCTGCTTTTATTAGCTGGTGACATATCACCTAATCCAGGCCCCAACCACCTTTCCCTCTCACACTCGGCTGTCTCAAAACAACATAGAAATCCATCTAACCTCATAAATATCACGTGTCTCCCATCCCCCTCCAAGTCACTAAAATGTGCCTTATTGAATTCACGCTCTGTTTGCAACAAATTAACATCCATCCATGACCTCTTCATATCTCACAACTTTAATCTGCTGGCTATAACAGAAACATGGCTCACACAATCAGACACGGCCTCCCCTGCAGCACTGTCACACGATGGTTTCCACTTCACACACACATCTAGGCCTAATAATAGTAAAGGTGGTGGGGTTGGAATCTTACTGTCACAGTTTTTCACATACACTGTTCTACGTCAGGTTCCATCACTCACATTCACATCATTTGAAGTTCACTCTATCAGGATTTTCACCCCCTTCTCTCTGCGTGTTGCAGCTATCTATCGTCCTCCTGGGCAACCTAAACAACAATTTCTAGAATATTTTTCTGCCTGGCTCCCACACTTCTTATCCTCTGACATCTCCACCATAATTATGGGCGATTTCAATATAGCTCTTGACAGTCCCCAATCTGTTCATGCATCCAAACTCCTCTCTCTAACCTCCTCTCTTGGCCTAACCCAATGGTCCGACTCCTCTACTCACCAGGAGGGCCACTGCCTTGATCTTGTGTTCACCAGGCTCTGCTCAGTTTCCCAATTCATTAACACTCCTTTCCCTCTCTCTGATCACAACCTGGTCACCTTCACAATCTCTTCTATTACTTTAAATTCTAGGACACTAAAACCAAGCAATCCTCCTCTAACACGCAGAAATACTAACAATATAAATTTTCAACAACTTTCCACTTCTCTGCAACAACGTCTCTCACCAATCTCTACATTCACCACACCTGACACTGCTGTATCCCACCTGCACCAGACCCTAGAGAGTGCCCTTGATGAAGTTGCTCGAGCTACCCATCAAACTCCACGTAGGCTTAGATGCCAACCATGGCACTCTAAATCAACAAGACACCTACAAAAACTGTCACGTAAAGTAGAACGTCAGTGGCGGAAATCTCAGAATCCAAGTGACTTTCTCACATATAAGACTACCTACCACTCCTATCATCAGGCCCTGGACACTGCCAAACAAACATATTTCCAATCTCTCATCTCTTATCATGCCACCAACCCCAAATGACTTTTTAATACATTTAAATCACTTCTTTACCCTCCCTCACCTCCCGCACTAGCTACTATCAGTGCACAAGAATTTTCTTCCTACTTCAAGGATAAGATTGATAAAATCCGAGATGAAATGGTATGCTCTAACTCAGCCAGTGACCTGCTCAATTCCCTATTTGAACCCTCTGGCACTTTCTCTTCATTTGATCCCACAAGTGAAGACAAATGCATCAACACTCTTTTCATCCTCCTACTCCACTACCTCTCCTCTTGATCCTATACCCTCACAGGTCAGTAAAAGTTTGTCTCCTGTGCTTATCCCAACCTTAACTAAAATCTGTAATCTCTCTCTCTACTGGCATCTTTCCATCTCTGTTTAAACGTGCAGTGATTACTCCCATTCTAAAAAAACACAACTCTGACCCAAACACACTCTCTAACTACCGTCCCATTTCTCAGCTACCCAGTCCCTCCAAGCTACTTGAGAGACTTGCCTACACTCGCCTTACACACTTTCTTAACTCCCACAACTTACTGGACCCACTTCAGTCAGGCTTTCGTGCCCAACACTCCACAGAGACGGCACTGACCAAAGCAGTGAATGATCTAGTCACTGCTAGATCAAAAGGCCATTACACACTACTTATTCTTCTAGATCTCTCTTCTGCTTTTGACACTGTTGACCATTCTCTTCTCATACAAACACTAGACTTCCTAGGTCTTCAGGACACAGCCCTTACTTGGTTCTCATCCTACCTATCTAATCGATCTTTCAGTGTTCACTTCTCTGATTCTACCTCCTCTTCTCTACCTCTATCAGTTGGAGTACCGCAAGGCTCAGTCTTAGGTCCTCTGCTTTTCTCAATCTATACCTCCTCTCTTGGTAAACTAATCAGCTCCTTCGGATTTCAGTATCATTTGTACGCTGATGATACTCAAATCTACCTATCCTCCCCAGATTTATCACCATCTGTATTGGCTCGTGTCATTGGATGCCTGTCTGCCATTTCATCTTGGATGTCATCTTGCCACCTCAAACTCAACATTTCCAAAACAGAATTAATTATTTTCCCACCAGCTAAGAGTAGTTACCAACCTGATATTGCCATAACTGTTGACAATGCAACTATCCACCCTACCCCACAAGCTCGCTGCCTAGGTGTCATCATTGACTCTGAACTGTCGTTTGTTCCACACATTCAATCTGTCTCTAAATCATATTACATGCACCTTAAAAACATATCCAAAATGCGCCCTTATCTTACACAAGACACTGCAAAAACTCTAATCCATGCACTCATCATCTCCCGCATTGATTATTGTAATAGTCTCCTTACTAGTCTTCCCAAACATAGGCTCTCACCACTTCAATCCATTTTAAATGCAGCTGCGAGGCTTATCTTCCTCTCCAGACATTCTTCATCTGCTGATCCGCTCTGTCAGTCCCTCCATTGGTTACCGGTATTCTACCGTGTCAAATATAAAATACTTTTACTTACATACAAGGCTATTAACCAAACTGCACAATCATACATATCCTCACTCATCTCAAAATATCTCCCTACCAGACCCCTCCGCTCTGCACAAGATCTGCGTCTCTCATACACATGTATTACCTGTTCCCACTCAAAATTACAGGACTTTACCCGGGCTTCACCCACTCTGTGGAATGCCCTCCCACGCACAATAAGACTCTCCTCTAGTCTCCAAACCTTTAAACGTTCCCTGAAAACTCATCTCTTCAGACAAGCCTACCAAATTTCTGACCCACACACATAACCTTCAATGCTTCCCTATCCAGTTACATCCCCTCTGTACAGTCCACATAACCTCACATTTTGTCTTCCAACATTGCTGGGTGATCATATCATACAACCCACTAAGAACCTAGCAATCTGGGGAACCATTATGTAACAGGTTGCATCTATCCTTGTGTATCAATGCCTATTTCCTTATAGATTGTAAGCTTGCGAGCAGGGCCTTCCTACCTCTATGTCTGTCTGTCTTTGCCCAGTTTTGTTCTATAACTGTTGTTCTAATTGTAAAGCGCAACGGAATATGCTGCGCTATATAAGAAACTGCTAATAAATAAATAATAAATAAATATACAGTAAATACTGTAGTGCATGCAAGATAATGTACTATATTAGTAACAGCTAGAGATGAGCGGGTTTGGTTCTCAGAGAACCGAACCCTACCGAACTTCACGTCTCGAGCACGGATCCAAGACAGGCTTGAATTTTCCCACCTGACTCGGAAACTCGAACACGGCAAAACGTCATCATCCCGCTGTCGGATTCTCGCGGGATTTGGAATCCATATAAGGAGACGCGTGTCGCGGCCATTTTCACTCCAGTCTCGGAGAGTGTATTGAGAGGACGTGTCCTCAGTGTTCAGTGTCTGTGTGGGGGCTGGAAAGTGGGGTGGCGAGTATTATGCTGTGTTGTGCTGCTCAGTCCAGTCCAGTGTAGTCAGTGTATTGTGCTGCATCAGTCCAGCCAGTCACAGTGTTGGTGTTCTCTGCTGCCATATATCCAGTGTAGTTGTATAAAGTGGTGCTGTGTTGTGCTGTCCAGTCCAGTGTAGTCAGTGTATTGTGCTGCATCAGTCCAGCCAGTCACAGTGTTGGTGTTCTCTGCTGCCATATATCCAGTGTAGCTGTATAAAGTGTTGTTGTGTTGTGCTGCATCAGACCAGTGGTAGTGTCCTGTTCATCAGTCATTCCAGTGACGATATACGCTGCTGCTATATGTCCACTGCTGCCGTATAATAATTATAACAACAACCACCACAAGTCCCTTACAGTGTTGTTGTGTTGTGCTGCATCAGAGCAGTGGTAGTGTCCTGTTCATCAGTCATTCCACTGGATGGGAAGAAGTGGCTCCTTCCACCATTTGCACGCCCCCTGCAAGTGCTGGAAGGAGCACCCACAGTCCAGTTCCTGATATTCAAATTGAAGATGTCACTGTTGAAGTACACCAGGATGAGGATATGGGTGTTGCTGGCGCTGAGGAGGAAGTTGACGATGAGGATTCTGATGGTGATGTGGTTTGTTTAAGTGACAATATACGCTGCTGCTATATGTCCACTGCTGCTATATAATAATAATAACAACAACCACAAGTCCCTTACAGTGTTGTTGTGTTGTGCTGCATCAGACCAGTGGTAGTGTCCTGTTCATCATTCATTCCAGTGACGATATACGCTGCTGCTATATGTCCACTGCTGCCGTATAATAATAATAATAACAACAACCACAAGTCCCTTACAGTGTTGTTGTGTTGTGCTGCATCAGATCAGTGGTAGTGTCCTGTCCATCAGTCATTCCAGTGACGATATACGCTGCTGCTATATGTCCACTGCTGCCATATAATAATAATAATAATAATAATAACAACAACCACAAGTCCCTTACACTGTTGTTGTGTTGTGCTGCATCAGACCAGTGGTAGTGTCCTGTCCATCAGTCATTCCTGCATATTGTCTTATATAACTCCCAAAAAATAATGCGGAACAAAAATTTTGAGGAAAAATAGGGAAAGATCAAGAAGAACCACTTCCTCCTAGTGCTGAAGCTGCTGCCACTAGCCATGACATAGACGATAAAATGCCATCAACGTCGTCTGCCAAGGCCGATGCCCAATGTTATAGTAGAGGGCATGTAAAATCCAAAAAGCCAAAGTTCAGTAAAAAGAACCAAAAAAAGAAATTTAAATCGTCTGAGGAGAAAAGTAAACTTGCCAATATGCCATTTACGACACAGAGTGGCAAGGAATGGCTGAGGCCCTGGCCTATGTTCATGGCTAGTGGTTCAGCTTCACATGACAATGGAAGCCCTCATTCTCCCGCTAGAAAAATGAAAAGAGTTATGCTGGAAAGAGCATAGAAAAGAACTGTGCGTTCTGAGATGGTATCACAAATCCCCAAGGAGAATCCAAGTGTGTCAGCGGTTGCGATGCCTGACCTTCCCAACACTGGATGGGAAGAAGTGGCTCCTTCCACCATTTGCACGCCCCCTGCAAGTGCTGGAAGGAGCACCCACAGTCCAGTTCCTGATATTCAAATTGAAGATGTCACTGTTGAAGTACACCAGGATGAGGATATGGGTGTTGCTGGCGCTGAGGAGGAAGTTGACGATGAGGATTCTGATGGTGATGTGGTTTGTTTAAGTCAGGCACCGGGGAAGACACCTGTTGTCCGTGGGATGAAGAAGCACATTGTGATGCCTGGGCAAACTACCAAAAAAGCCACCTCTTCGCTGTGGATTATTTCTCCACAAATCCGGACAACAGGTGTCAAGCCATCAGTTGCCTCTGTCAATCTGTAATAAGTAGGGGTAAGGATGTTAACCACCTAGCAACATCCTCCCTTATACGTCACCTGCTGCGCATTCATCAGAAGTCAGTGTCAAGTTGTGAAACTTTGGGTAAGAGCGTAAGCAGTCCACTGACACCTAAATCCCTTCTTACTACTGTACCCAAGCTCCTGCAAGCCACACCAACAACTCCCTCAACGTCAACTTCCTTCTCAGTCAGGAACGTCAGTAGTCCTGCAGGCCATGTCACTGTCAAAACTGAGGAGTCCTCTCCTAACCGGGATTCCTCCGTAGGATCCTTGAGTGGTACATCTGCTGTTGCTGCCGCTGCTGTTGTTGCTGCTGGGAGTCGATCGTCATCCCAGAGGGGTAGTCGGAAGACCACTTGTACTACTTCCAGTAAGCAATTGACTGTCCAACAGTCCCTTGTGAGGAAGATGAAATATGACAGCAGTCATCCTTTTGCAAAGCTGATAACTGAGGCATTGACGGCTATGTTGGTGTAGACGTGCGTCTAGTATCCACCATTAGTTCAGTGGGACTTAGAGAATTTTTGAGGTACTGTGTCCCCGGTATCAAATCCCATCTAGGTTCCACTTCTCTAGGCAGGCGATACCGAGAATGTACACAGACGTAAAAGATGTAAAAGAGTCACCAGTGTCCTACAAAATGCGGTTGTATCCAGTGTCCACTTAACCACGGACATGTGGACAAGTGGAACAGGGCAGACTAAGGACTATGGTGGTCATTCCGAGTTGATCGCTCGCTAGCAGTTTGTAGCAGCCGTGCAAATGCTAAGCCGCCGCCCACTGGGAGTATATTTTAGCTTAGCAGAAGTGCGAATGAATGTATCGCAGAGCGGCTACAAAGTTTTTTTGTGCAGTTTCAGAGTAGCTCAAAACCTACTCAGCGCTTGCAAACATTTCAGACTGTTTAGTTCCTGTTTTGACATCACAAACCCGCCCAGCGTACGCCCAGCCACGCCTGCGTTTTTCCTGGCACACCTGCATTTTTCCGAACACTTTCTGAAAACGGTCAGTTGCCACCCAGAAATGCCCACTTCATGTCAATCACTCTACGGCCACCAGTGCAACTGAAATGCTTCGCTAGACCCTGTGCAAAACGACAGCGTTCGTTGTGGCCGTACGACGCACGTCCGCATTGCGTGGCATACGCATGCGCAGAACTGCCGAGTTTTAGCCTAATCGCTGTGCTGCGAACAAATGCAGCTAGCGATCAACTCGAAATTACCACCTATATGACTGTAACAGCCCACTGGGTAGATGTATGGCCTCCCGCAGCAACAACAGCAGCGGCACCAGTAGCAACATCTCGCAAACGCCAACTCGTTCCTACGCAGGCTGCTATGTAACACCGCTTTCCTTAAGAGGCACACATCTGACAACCTCTTATGGAAACTGAAGAACATCATCGCAGAATGGCTTACCCCAATTGGACTCTCCTGAGGATTTGTGATATCGGACAATGCCACTAATATTGTTCGTGCATTACATCTGGGCAAATTCCAGCACGTCCCATGTTTTGCACATACAATTAATTTGGTGGTGCAGAATTTTTTTAAAAATGACGGGTGTGCAGGAGATGCTGTCGGTGGACCGAAAATTTGCGGGCCACTTTCGGCATTCTGCCACTGCATGCCGAAGACTGGAGCGCCAGCAAACACTCCTGAACCTTCCCCGCCATCAACTGAAGCAAGAGGTGGTAACGAGGTGGAATTCAACACTCTATATACTTCAGAGGATGGAGGAGCAGCAAAAGGACATTCAAGCCTATACATCCACCTACGATATAGGCAAAGGAGGGGTAATGCACCTGACTCAAGCGCAGTGGAGTATGATTTTCATCTTGTGCAAGGTTTTCCAACCCTTCGAACTTGCCACACGTGAAGTCAGTTCAGACACTGCCAGCTTGGTCATTCCCCTCATCAGGCTTTTGCAGAAGCAACTGGATAAATTGAAGGAGGAGCTAAGACGGAGCGATTCCGCAAATTATGTGGCACTTGTGGATGGAGCCCTTCATTCGCATTGCCAGGATTCAAGGGTGGTCAATCTGTTGAAATCAGAGCACTACATTTTGGCCACCATGCTCGATCCTAGGTTTAAAGCCTACGTTGTATCTCTCTTTCCAGCAGACACAAGTGTGCAGAGGTGCAAAGACCTGCTGGTTAGTAAATTGTCAACTCAAGTGGAACGTGACCCGTCAACAGCTCCTCCTTCAATTTCTCCCACCACTGGGGCTGCAAGGAAAAGGATAAGATTTCCTAGCCCACCCGCTGGCGCAGGGCAGTCAGGAGCGAAAGCTGACATCTGGTCCGGACTGAAGGACCTGCCAACGATTACTGATATGTCTACTGTCACTGCATATGATTCTGTCACCATTGAAAGAATGGTGGAGGATTATATGAGTGACAGCATCCAAGTAGGCATGTCAGACAGTCCGTATACTGGCAGGAAAAAGAGGCAATTTGGAGGCCCTTGCACAAACTGGCTTTATTTTACCTAAGTTGCCCCCCCCCCCCCCCCCCCCTCCTCCTCCAGTGTGTACTCCGAAAGAGTGTTTAGTGCAGCCGGTAACCTTGTCAGCGATCGGCGTAGGAGGTTACTTCCTCTAAATGTGGAGAAGATGATGTTCATCAAAATTAATTATAAATGCCTCCAGGAAGACCTTTACCAGCAATTTCCTCGAGAAAGTACACAGGGACCTGTGATGGTGGATTCCAGTGGGGACGAATTAATACTCTGTGAGGAGGATGTATACAGTGAAAGGGGTGAGGAATTGGAGGATGAGGATGAGGTGCACATCTTGCCTCTGTAGAGCCAGTTTGTGCAAGACGAGTTTGATTGCTTCTTTTTTGTTGGGGGCCCAAACAAACCAGTCACTGCGGCCACAGTCGTGTGGCAGACCCTGTTGCTGAAATGATTGGTTTGTTAAAGTGTGCATGTCCTGTTTATACAACATAAGGGTGGGTGGGTGGGAGGGCCCAAGGACAGTTCCATCTTGCACCTCTTTTTTTCTCTGACGTCCTAGTGGATGCTGGGAACTCCGTAACGACCATGGGGAATAGACAGGCTCCGCAGGAGACTGGGCACTCTAAAAGAAAGACTAGGTACTATCTGGTGTGCACTGGCTCCTCCCTCTATGCCCCTCCTCCAGACCTCAGTTAGATTTCTGTGCCCGGCCGAGCTGGATGCACACTAGGGGCTCTCCTGAGCTCCTAGAAAGAAAGTATATGTTAGGTTTTTTATTTTACAGTGAGACCTGCTGGCAACAGGCTCACTGCAACGAGGGACTAAGGGGAGAAGAAGCGAACCTACCTGCTTGCAGCTAGCTTGGGCTTCTTAGGCTACTGGACACCATTAGCTCCAGAGGGATCGACCGCAGGACCCGTCCTTGGTGTTCGTTCCCGGAGCCGCGCCGCCGTCCCCCTTACAGAGCCAGAAGCATGAAGATGGTCCGGAAAATCGGCGGCAGAAGACTTCAGTCTTCACCAAGGTAGCGCACAGCACTGCAGCTGTGCGCCATTGCTCCTCATACACACTTCACACTCCGGTCACTGAGGGTGCAGGGCGCTGGGGGGGGGGCGCCCTGAGCAGCAATAAAAACACCTTGGCTGGCAAAATAATCACAATATATAGCCCCAGAGGCTACATATGTGATAATTACCCCTGCCAGAATCCATAAAAAAGCGGGAGAAAAGTCCGCGAAAAAGGGGCGGAGCTATCTCCCTCGGCACACTGGCGCCATTTTCTCTTCACGGTGTAGCTGGAAGACAGCTCCCCAGGCTCTCCCCTGTAGTTTTTAGGCTCAAAGGGTTAAAAAGAGAGGGGGGGCACTAAATTTAGACGCAATATTGTTTATACAAGCAGCTATTGGGGAAAATTCACTCAGTGATAGTGTTTATCCCTACATTATATAGCGCTCTGGTGTGTGCTGGCATACTCTCTCTCTGTCTCCCCAAAGGGCTGTGTGGGGTCCTGTCCTCAGTCAGAGCATTCCCTGTGTGTGTGCGGTGTGTCGGTACGGCTGTGTCGACATGTTTGATGAGGAGGCTTATGTGGAGGCGGAGCAGATGCCGATAAATGGGATGTCGCCCCCTGGGGGCCGACACCAGGAGTGGATGGATAGGTGGAAGGTATTAACCGACAGTGTCAACTCCTTACATAAAAGGCTGGATGACGTAACAGCTATGGGACAGCCGGCTTCTCAGCCCGCGCCTGCCCAGACGTCTCAAAGGCCATCAGGGGCTCAAAAACGCCCGCTCCCTCAGATGGCAGACACAAATGTCGACACGGAGTCTGACTCCAGTGTCGACGAGGTTGAGACATATACACAATCCACTAGGAACATCCGTTACATGATCCCGGCAATAAAAAATGTGTTACACATTTCTGACATTAACCCAAGTACCACTAAAAAAGGGTTTTATGTTTGGGGAGAAAAAGCAGGCAGTGTTTTGTTCCCCCATCAAATGAGTGAATGAAGTGTGAAAAAGCGTGGGTTCCCCCGATAAGAAACTGGTAATTTCTAAAAAGTTACTGATGGCGTACCTTTTCCCGCCAGAGGATAAGTTACGCTGGGAGATATCCCCTAGGGTGGATAAGGCGCTCACACGTTTGTCAAAAAAGGTGGCACTGCCGTCTTAGGATACGGCCACTTTGAAGGTACCTGCTGATAAAAAGCAGGAGGCTATCCTGAAGTTTGTATTTACACACTCAGGTACTACACTGAGACCTGCAGATAGTGCTGCTGCAGCGTGGTCTGTAACCCTGTCAAACAGGGATACTATTTTGCGAACATAAGTCGTCGTCTTATATATGAGGGATGCACAGAGGGATATTTTGCCGGCTGGCATCCAGAATTAATGCAATGGCCATTCTGTCTGGAGGGTATTAGAGACCCGACACTGGACAGGTGATGCTGACTTTAAAAGGCACATAGAGCCTTATAAGGGTGAGGAATTGTTTGGGGATGGTCTCTGGGACCTCGTATCCACAGCAACAGCTGGGAAGAAAAAATGTTACCTCAGGTTTCCTCACAGCCTAAGAAAGCACTGTATTATCAGGTACAGTCCTTTCGGCTTCAGAAAAGCAAGCGGGTCAAAGGCGCTTCCTTTCTGCACAGAGACGAGGGAAGAGGGAAAAAGCTGCACCAGTCAGCCAGTTCCCAGAATCAAAATTCTTCCCCCGCTTCCTCTGAGTCCACCGCATGACGCGGGGGCTCCACAGGCGTAGCTAGGTACGGTGGGGGGCCGCCGCAAAAATTTCAGCGATCAGTGGGCTCGCTCACAGGTGGATCCCTGGATCCTTCAAGTAGTATCTCAGGGGTACAGGCTGGAATTCGAGGCGTCTCCCCCCCGCCGTTTCCTCAAATCTGCCTTGCCGACAACTCCCTCAGGCAGGGAGGCTATGCTAGAGGCAATTCACTAGCTGTATTCCCAGCAGGTGATAGTCAAGGTGCCCCTACTTCAACAAGGACGGGGTTACTATTCCATACTGTTTGTGGTACCGAAACCGGACGGTTCGGTGAGACCCATTTTAAATTTGAAGTCCTTGAACACATACATAAAAAAATTCAAGTTCAAGATGGAATCGCTCAGGGCGGTTATTGCAAGCCTGGAGGAGGGGGATTACATGGTATCCCTGGACATCAAGGATGCTTACCTACATGTCCCCATTTACCATCCTCACCAGGAGTACCTCAGATTTGTGGTACAGGATTGCCATTACCAATTCCAAACACTGCCGTTTGGACTGTCCACGGCACCGAGGGTCTTTACCAAGGTAATGGCAGAAATGATGATACTCCTTCGAAAAAAGGGAGTTTTAATTATCCCGTACTTGGACGATCTCCTTATAAAGGCGAGGTCCATGGAGCAGTTGTTGGTCAGAGTAGCACTATCTCGGGAAGTGCTACAACAGCACGGATGGATTCTATACATTCCAAAGTCACAGCTGGTTCCTACCACACGCCTGCTGTTCCTGGGGATGGTTCTGGACACAGAACAGAAAAAAAGTGTTTCTCCCGCAGGAGAAAGCCAAGGAGCTGTCATCTCTAGTCAGAGACCTCCTGAAACCAAAACAGGTATCGGTGCATCACTGCACACGAATCCTGGGAAAAATGGTAGCTTCTTACGAAGCAAAATTCCATTCGGCAGGTTCCATGCAAAAACCTTTCAGTGGGACCTCTTGGACAAGTGGTTGGAATCGCATCTTCAGATGCATCGGCTGATAACCCTGTCTCCAAGGACCAGGGTATCTGTACTGTGGTGGCTGCAGAGTGCTCATCTTCAAGAGGGCCGCAGATTCGGCATACAGGACTGGGTCCTGGTAACCACGGATGCCAGCCTTCGAGGCTGGGGGGGCAGTCACACAGGGAAGAAATTTCCGAGGACTTTGGTCAAGTCAGGAGTCGTCCCTACACATAAATATTCTGGAACTGAGGGCCATTTACAATGCCCTAAGTCTGGCAAGGCCTCTGCTTCAAAACCAGCCGGTACTGATCCAATCAGACAACATCACGGCAGTCGCCCATGTAAACCGACAGGGCGGCACAAGAAGCAGGATGGCGATGGCAGAAGCCACAAGGATTCTCCGATGGGCGGAAAATCACGTCTTAGCACTGTCAGCAGTGTTCATTCCGGGAGTGGACAACTGGGAAGCAGACTTCCTCAGCAGACACGACCGACACCTGGGAGAGTGGGGACTTCATCCAGAAGTCTTCCAACTGTTGGTAAACCGTTGGGAAAGGCCACAGGTGGACATGATGGCGTCCCGCCTAAACAAAAAACTAGATATTGCGCCAGGTCAAGGGACCCTCAGGCAATAGCTGTGGATGCTCTAGTGACACTGTGGGTGTACCAGTTTATGTATTCCCTCCTCTGCCTCTCATACCAAAGGTACTGAGAATAAGAAGAATACGAGGAGTAAGAACGATACTCGTGGTTCCGGATGGGCCAAGAAGAGCTTGGTACCCAGAACTTCAAGAAATAATATCAGGACCATGGGGATTATACCAAAGCTCCCAAACGGGCGGGAGAGTGCGGATGACTCTGCAGAACCGAATGAGAGAATTTTTAAGGCCCTGACTACGTCCAGTAACTTGGAATCTTCCAAGTCCCTAGTAGCCGCAGGCACTACAATAGGTTGGTTCAAGTGAAAAGCTGATACCACCTTAGGGAGAAACTGGGGACGAGTCCTCAATTCTGCCCTATCCATATGGAAAATCAGATAAGGGCTTTTACCTGACAAAGCCGCCCATTCTGACACACGCCTGGCCGAAGCCAAGGCCAATAACATGACCACTTTCCACGTGAGATATTTCAAATCCACAGTTTTAAGTGGCTCAAACCAATGTGATTTTAAGAAACTCAACACCACGTTGAGATCCCAAGGTGCCACAGGAGGCACAAAAGGGGGCTGAATATGTAGCACTCCCTTTACAAATATCTGAACTCCAGGCAGTGAAGCCAGTTCTTTCTGGAAGAAAATCGACAGAGCCGAAATCTGGACCTTAATGGAACCCAATTTTAGGCCCATAGTCACCCCTGACTGTAGGAAGTGCAGAAAACGACCCAGCTGAAATTCCTCTGTTGGGGCCTTCCTGGCCTCACAGCACGCAACATATTTTTGCCAAATACGGTGATAATGGTTTGCGGTTACTTCTTTCCTGGCTTTTATCAGCGTAGGAATGACTTCTTCCGGAATGCCCTTTTCCTTCAGGATCCGGAATTCAACCGCCATGCCGTCAAATGCAGCCACGGTAAGTCTTGGAACAGACAGGGCCCCTGCTGTAGCAGATCCTGTCTGAGCGGTAGAGGCCATGGGTCCTCTGATATCATTTCTTGAAGTTCTGGGTACCAAGCTCTTCTTGGCCCATCCGGAACCACGAGTATCGTTCTTACTCCTCGTTTTCTTATTATTCTCAGTACCTTTGGTATGAGAGGCAGAGGAGGGAATACATAAACCGACTGGTACACCCACGGTGTCACTAGAGCGTCCACAGCTATTGCCTGAGGGTCCCTTGACCTGGCGCAATATCTAGTTTTTTGTTTAGGCGGGACGCCATCATGTCCACCTGTGGCCTTTCCCAACGGTTTACCAACAGCTGGAAGACTTCTGGATGAAGTCCCCACTCTCCCGGGTGTAGGTCGTGTCTGCTGAGGAAGTCTGCTTCCCAGTTGTCCACTCCCGGAATGAACAGTGTTGACAGTGCTAAGACGTGATTTTCCGCCCATCGGAGAATCCTTGTGGCTTCTGCCATCGCCATCCTGCTTCTTGTGCCGCCCTGTCGGTTTACATGGGCGACTGCCGTGATGTTGTCTGATTGGATCAGTACCGGCTGGTTTTGAAGCAGAGGCCTTGCCAGACTTAGGGCATTGTAAATGGCCCTCAGTTCCAGAATATTTATGTGTAGGGACGACTCCTGACTTGACCAAAGTCCTTGGAAATTTCTTCCCTGTGTGAATGCCCCCCAGCCTCGAAGGCTGGCATCCGTGGTTACCAGGACCCAGTCCTGTATGCCGAATCTGCGGCCCTCTTGAAGATGAGCACTCTGCAGCCACCACAGTAGAGATACCCTGGTCCTTGGAGACAGAGTTATCAGCCGATGCATCTGAAGATGCGATCCCGACCACTTGTCCAAGAGGTCCCACTGAAAGGTTCTTGCATGGAACCTGCCGAATGGAATTTTGCTTCGTAAGAAGCTACCATTTTTCCCAGGACTCGTGTGCAGTGATGCACCGATACCTGTTTTGGTTTCAGGAGGTCTCTGACTAGAGATGACAGCTCCTTGGCTTTCTCCTGCGGGAGAAACACTTTTTTCTGTTCTGTGTCCAGAACCATCCCCAGGAACAGTAGGCGTGTGGTAGGAACCAGCTGTGACTTTGGAATGTATAGAATCCATCCGTGCTGTTGTAGCACTTCCCGAGATAGTGCTACTCCGACCAACAACTGCTCCTTGGACCTCGCCTTTATAAGGAGATCGTCCAAGTACGGGATAATTAAAACTCCCTTTTTTCGAAGGAGTATCATCATTTCTGCCATTACCTTGGTAAAGACCCTCGGTGCCGTGGACAGTCCAAACGGCAGTGTTTGGAATTGGTAATGGCAATCCTGTACCACAAATCTGAGGTACTCCTGGTGAGGATGGTAAATGGGGACATGTAGGTAAGCATCCTTGATGTCCAGGGATACCATGTAATCCCCCTCCTCCAGGCTTGCAATAACCGCCCTGAGCGATTCCATCTTGAACTTGAATTTTTTTATGTATGTGTTCAAGGATTTCAAATTTAAAATGGGTCTCACCGAACCGTCCGGTTTCGGTACCACAAACAGTGTGGAATAGTAACCCGTCCTTGTTGAAGTAGGGGCACCTTGACTATCACCTGCTGGGAATACAGCTTCTGAATTGCCTCTAGCACAGCCTCCCTGCCTGAGGGAGTTGTCGGCAAGGCAGATTTGAGGAAACGGCGGGGGGGAGACGCCTCGAATTCCAGCTTGTACCCCTGAGATACTACTTGAAGGATCCAGGGATCCACCTGTGAGCGAGCCCACTGATCGCTGAAATTTTTGAGGCGGCCCCCCACCGTACCTGGCTACGCCTGTGGAGCCCCCGCTTCATGCGGTGGACTCAGAGGAAGCGGGGGAAGAATTTTGATTCCGGGAACTGGCTGACTGGTGCAGCTTTTTCCCTCTTCCCTCGTCTCTGTGCAGAAAGGAAGCGCCTTTGACCCGCTTGCTTTTCTGAAGCCGAAAGGACTGTACCTGATAATACAGTGCTTTCTTAGGCTGTGAGGAAACCTGAGGTAAAAAAATTTCTTCCCAGCTGTTGCTGTGGATACGAGGTCCCAGAGACCATCCCCAAACAATTCCTCACCCTTATAAGGCTCTATGTGCCTTTTAAAGTCAGCATCACCTGTCCAGTGTTGGGTCTCTAATACCCTCCTCACAGAATGGACATTGCATTAATTCTGGATGCCAGCCGGCAAAATATCCCTCTGTGCATCCCTCATATATAAGACGACGTCTTATGTTCGCAAAATAGTATCCCTGTTTGACAGGGTTACAGACCACGCTGCAGCAGCACTATCTGCAGATCTCAGTCTAGTACCTGAGTGTGTAAATACAGACTTCAGGATAGCCTCCTGCTTTTTATCAGCAGGTACCTTCAAAGTGGCCGTATCCTAAGACGGCAGTGCCACCTTTTTTGACAAACGTGTGAGCGCCTTATCCACCCTAGGGGATATCTCCCAGCGTAACTTATCCTCTGGCGGGAAAGGGTACGCCATCAGTAACTTTTTAGAAATTACCAGTTTCTTATCGGGGGAACCCACGCTTTTTCACACTTCATTCACTCATTTGATGGGGGAACAAAACACTGCCTGCTTTTTCTCCCCAAACATAAAACCCTTTTTTAGTGGTACTTGGGTTAATGTCAGAAATGTGTAACACATTTTTTATTGCCGGGATCATGTAACGGATGTTCCTAGTGGATTGTGTATATGTCTCAACCTCGTCGACACTGGAGTCAGACTCCGTGTCGACATCTGTGTCTGCCATCTGAGGGAGCGGGCGTTTTTGAGCCCCTGATGGCCTTTGAGACGCCTGGGCAGGCGCGGGCTGAGAAGCCGGCTGTCCCATAGCTGTTACGTCATCCAGCCTTTTATGTAAGGAGTTGACACTGTCAGTTTATACCTTCCACCTATCCATCCACTCTGGTATCGGGCCCCACAGGGGGCGACATCACATTTATCGGCATCTGCTCTGCCATCACATAAGCCTCCTCATCAAACGTGTCGACACAGCCGTACCGACACACCGCACACACACACAGGTAATGCTCTGACTGAGGACAGGACCCCACACAGCCCTTTGGGGAGACAGAGAGAGAGTATGCCAGCACACACCAGAGCGCTATATAATTTTGGGATTAACACTATATTGAGTGAATTTTTCCCAATAGCTGCTTGTATATACAATATTGCGCCTAAATTTTGTGCCCCCCCCCCCTCTCTTTTTAACCCTTTGAGCCTGAAAACTACAGGGGAGAGCCTGGGGAGCTGTCTTCCAGCTGCACTGTGAAGAGAAAATGGCGCCAGTGTGCTGAGGGAGAAGCCCCGCCCCTTTTTCAACTGACTTTCTCCTGCTTTTTCTGGAATACTGGCAGGGGTAATTTTACATTTATATAGCCTCTAGGACTATATATGATGTAGATTTGCAAGCCAAGGTGTCATATATTGCCCTCAGGGCGCCCCCCCCAGCGCCCTGCACCCTCAGTGACCGGAGTGTGAAGTGTGCATGAGGAGCAATGGCGCACAGCTGCAGTGCTGTGCGCTATCTTGGTGAAGACCGAAGTCTTCTGCCGCCGATTTTCCAGACCTCTTCTTGCTTCTGGCTCTGTAAGGGGGACGGCGGCGCGGCTCCGGGAACGAACACCAAGGCCAGTTCCATGCGGTCGATCCCTCTGGAGCTAATGGTGTCCAGTAGCCTAAGAAGCCCAAGCTAGCTGCAAGCAGGTAGGTTCGCTTCTTCTCCCCTTAGTCCCTCGATGCAGTGAGCCTGTTGCCAGCAGGTCTCACTGTAAAATAAAAAACCTAAAATAAACTTTCTTTCTAAGAGCTCAGGAGAGCCCCTAGTGTGCATCCAGCTCGGCCGGGCACAGAAATCTAACTGAGGTCTGGAGGAGGGTCATAGTGGGAGGAGCCAGTGCACACCAGATAGTACCTAATCTTTCTTTTAGAGTGCCCAGTCTCCTGCGGAGCCCGTCTATTCCCCATGATCCTTACGGAGTTCCCAGCATCCACTAGGACGTCAGAGAAATTATAATTACCAGGACCAAGTCCAATGATTAATAAATTAAAGAGTGGCATTTCTCACATACTTTTGCAGTCAGAGGAGTTGCTCTCACAACATTTTCTGATTATTTATATAGTCATTGCTGACGCATAGGGATCTATTCATGTAAGAATGCGAAAGATCAGTACGAGATCTTGGTAGTCGGGATCCTGGCGGTCAGGAGACAGACGCCGGGAGCCCAACAGCTGGGATACTGGCGGCGAGCGCAGTGTGTCCCCTCATAGGCTTGCTGCGCTCGCCACGCATCGGGCCCGGTGGCGACCTTTGATTGCCACAGGTTTCTATTCCCCACCGGGAGGTGGCGTGGACCACCACCCAAGAGGGGTAACCAGCCGGCGGTCAGGACTCCGACCGGCGGTATTTCAGCTGGTGTCGAGATTCTAGTGTCGGTATCCTGACCGCCAGGTCAATTGACTGCCTCCCAGAATGCAATGTTTAGGTTTTACTTATCACAAGACATCCCACTCTTATCTTGGTGTTTTTTTTCTTCTTATATTTACCACAGTTCATGTACACTTACCTTATTCCAGATGTGTTCGGGTATCCGGCGCTTTGACTATCCCATCTTCTCCGTTCTCATCTACGCTCCTTTTTTTTCTTTTCTTCTATGCATGTGCCTGGGAAAGAGTCACGACGGCAGCAGTGGTGGCGGCACACAGGCCACATCAGGCGAGTAAGCAGGCAGCAGGCAGAGCGGGGCTAGGTAGAGCGAGGGCGACAACGGGCAGTCAGCAGAGGTGACCCTGTATATGCATATGTCCGGTCACATCGCTATAGCGCTGACGGAGTGTAGCAGCGGGAGCAGTAAGGAGGCGGCAATCCAGCATATGCATATGTCGGATCACCTTATGACAGCAGCGGGGGTAGGATCACAGCAAGAGGGCACTGGGGCAGCAGGCAGTCAGGAGGAGGAGACATGGCATATGCCAGGGGCAGGGCCGAAACTAGGATTTTGGCACCCGGGGCAAAGAAGTAATTTCACACACACACACACACATACACACACACACACCACACACACACACACACACACACACACACACACACACACACACACACACACACTTTGGAACCATGTCAAAAACACAGTAATAAACAGTTGGCAAAGTGACAACCAGCACCGTCAGGGTGCATCCAGCACACATTTCATAGGAAAATGCATAGGAACACAAGAAAACAACCATGCACCTCAGGACCCCACACAGTGCATGTTCATGCAGGTAACCGAGCAAGTGCACAGGTGTATTAATTACTCACTGACACATTTTAAAAGGTCCACAGGTGGAGCTAATTATTTCACTTGCGATTCTGTGAGGTGACCTGCAAAACATGCACTGTGTGGGGTCCTGAGGACTGAGTTTAAGAACCTGTGCAGTACTGTAATTAGACATTTTTGCGCTGCGTGCAAGAAACGGCATCAGCGCGCCCCCCCCCCCCCCTTATGTAAAAGAGGGTAAGTGCGTGCCTTAGGCGCGCATCAAAAATATAGGGGCTTGGCTTCATGGAGAAGGGGTGTGGCCACAAAATAATACCAATTCATATTACGGTGCACAGTAGTCTCCATTATTCAAATTATGCCGCACAGTAGCACCACTAGGTAGAGCCCCTTTTACACATTACGGCAGACAGTCCCCATTTACACATTACAGCAGAGTCCCCTTTTTACACATTAGGGCAGACAGAGTCCCCCTTTTTATACATTACGGCAGACAGTCCCCCTTTTTACACATTACGGCAGACAGTCCCCCTTTTATACATTACGGCAGACAGAGTCCCCCGTTTTACACATTATGGCAGTTAGGCTCCTCGGTGGAGGCAGTCAGGCAGATCCCGGGCAGGGAAGAAGGAGGAGGGAGGGAAACTTGGGAGCCGCAGCAGCGCACTGTAATTGGTGGTGGCACCGCTGCAGCTGTCCCTCTCCTTCCACATAGGCTGGCCGCCGCCGCTATGAAGGATGCGCTTCCCTCATGCCCAGACTAATTATCGGCTGCTGCTGCTTCCTCTCACCATTCCTCCTCTGGTGGAGCTGCCGTGCAGGAAGGGGGAGGCGCTGGGGAACAGGCTTGGGGCAGACATCGCTTTCTCAGGCACAGGAGTGTGTGAGAGGCCATGGACCAGCGCTTGGGAAATGAAAGGGGGCAGCTGGAGAGTCCATGGTCACCGCCCCTGCCCCATTCATTAACATTCTAGTTGCTGGAGAGGAAGGAGTTTCATTGGCAGTGCTGGGGAGCGGGTACCTGCAGCAAGGGTTCTTGGACCCGGCAGAACGCAGCCCCTTAGGGTTGAGAGGAGGCAGAGTATCCACTTCTGCACCCTCACAGATTGTGCACCCTGCAACATATCCCCCCCCCCCCACACACACCTAGTTGGGGCCATGCCCTGGGCTCCTCTCATTGGCTGGCAGCAGAGAAGGGGGCAGGGAGAACAGGGAGGAGGCGTGGAAACAGCTGTCTCCGCTGCTCTTCTACTCTCGGCAGGCTCTCTATGCCATCCTGAGATGCTAAGCTTTCTGTGTTTCTATGAATCATTCTCCCCATGCTACTGTATGGGGAATTGATCTTGACACAGAGCTGGGGCACCGCTGGAGAGCTCTGAGATTTGTTCACGGTAACCCCTTCTGTGCATAAGAGGTAGCAGTGAAAAGCCCTGTTATCTCTGATAAAGGGCTTTTCACTGCTACATGAATAGACCCCGTATTCTACAGCGTTTCACAGAGACTATTTGGCTATTCACAGCAGTCCCTGCCCCAGTGAAGCTCACAATCTATAAAAGCAAACATAGGAGCCTAGAGAAAGAAAAGTACTCTCTAATACCCCTTTCAGACAGACAGCTTGTAACCCGGGTTATTGCACATGAGCGTGCAGTAACCCGGGTTGCTGTGCTGTCTGAAAGGGCCAAGAGCTTTAACCCAGCTTTAACCCAGGTCACTGTGCGGTGTGAACAGGTTTTCGGGTTGATGCAACCCATTTCCTGTTCACAGTGTATGGACTGGCAGCGCTTGAGGATCATCTGAACTCCAAGCCCCGCCTCCACATGCGTCACCGCTGACAACACCAAGACAGCAGTGTGAAAGGGGCTCAGGCGGGTCGCACCCGGGAAACACCCGTCTATGGCTCCCTGGTGCGACTCACCAATTGCGGTCTGAAAGTGGTATAAGTGGGCACACCCTACCCAGATAGGTTTCAAATATAACCTTTGTTTATATATCTTAAAGCACTAGCATGAATTACATAGTTGCTTTTTTGAAAGCAGAACAACACATAGGAGAGAATTAAGTTAGCCCCGTGAATTTAACAGGTGTGAAAAAGGGTGGTAACTTTGTGTTTCAATTAGAGATGAGCGGGTTCATATGTAACGGCAGAATCAATGCCAGTTCGGTTTTATCCAGATTTTTCTTATTGGCTATCCAAAACACATGACATCTGTGAGCCAATAAGAAACCATTTTGAGAACTGAGTAAATCCGAGTAAAACCAAACCCGCTCATCCTTAGTTTTAATGCCGGGATTACTCAATTAGAGCTCCTATTGCTGTTTATTTTTTTTTATTTTGTTTCACCAATTCACATATAACTGAGTGCCATGTTACAGGTTGAGTTTGAAAAATGACAGGAGCTGTTTGGTTGGTAGTTTCTCTTTCCAAATTATCTCTCTCCAAGGTTTAGTGCATCTACCCCAGAGTATTATACTGAGTATTCATTATTTTTCTCTTTTTAAAGCTTATGTGTTGTTTTGATTTATAAGCATGGGCCTCAACACACCAGGAAGATGTCTGTTCCATATAAATGGCTAAGGGGCCGATTTATCACTGAGATGCGGATGTCGTGATAAAATCGAACGAACTCGCAATGTCATTATTGTATAGATTGAATGGATGTATTAATAATCGCATGCAGGGACAAAGCTTGCGAGAAAGCTCTGTCCCTGCAAATTGCCTTTGCAGCATTATCTGGGTATTCTTCGCAAAAAATACCCAGAGTTCCTGCTGCGCATGTGCCACCACCGCTGTCGCCGGGTACCCCCCTGCGATGAACCCCCACCGGTAATTATATTTACCAGTCCCAGGAGAGGGTGATCAGTGGCTATGGAAGGCTGCCGGGCATCGGATCCTGTGCGCAACTGTTACCCATGGTTCTGTAAAGTGAGCTGCCATTTTGAAGCATCACTTTACTGCACCTGAGATCACAGCATCGCACAGGAGGACCCGATGACTGGCAGCCCGCACCAGAGCACTGATCCCTAGCCCCTGGCACTGGTAAGTATGTTTTTTTATTGTTAAACTCTTTTTTCACTATGATCATCTTGTGTGTCCATTGGACACACAAAGCTGATCACCAAAGCCGGGTCACTGCACCGCTTTCTCTGCTGGGGGGCACAGAAAGATGTGCAGAAGTAGGGATATGGCTGAAGCTGGCGTAATTATCACATGGCTCATTTAGGGGGGTTTTATCAAATTTTTTTTTTTTTTTTTGTAAATTTGCCCAGATCACATTTTCCACTATAAGTATAGGGAGTGTGAGCTGAAAAAAAGAGAATTATAGGGTTTGGAGCAGTTTTTCATGAAAACTGCTCCAAAAGCCCTTTAACACATTTGAGTGAAAATAAAATAATATGAAAAGGGTGTGAAAACACCATTACTCACATTTTTTTAGTATTTTTTAAATTTTTTATAAATAGGCCCTTAAGTACCAATCTCTCCCTCTTCTATATAGAAATACACTGATGGGATTAATTGCATAATATAGTTAAATATGTGTTTGTGGTACCTCTATGTCTGGGTCTAATTCAGATCTGATCGCTGGGCTGCATGTTTTGCTGTCCTGCGTTCAGATAGTCGCCGCCTACAGGGGTAGTGTATTTTCGCTGTGCAAGGTTGCGATCACATGTGTAGCTGAGCTGCCAAAATCCATTGTGTGCAGTCTGTGCGCAACCCAGGACTTACTCATCCAGTGCGATGAGAACGGGCTGATCGGGACCGGAGCTGACGTGAGACACCCTCCCTGAAAACCGCTTGGGCGCACCTGCGTTTTCCCGAACACTCCAAGTAAATGCTCAGTTGCCACCCACAAATGGCCTATTCCCGTCAATAACCTTGCAAACGCCAGTGCGATCGGATTTTCCGCACCATCCCTCGCTGACCGGCGATGCCCGTTGTTGTTGTCTGACACATGTGCGCATTGCGGTACATACGCATGCGCAGTTAGGATCTGATCTCCCTCTGTGCAAAAACACACAGATCTGATCAGATCTGAATAAGCCCCTCTGTCTGTTCTTTGCTGTGCAGTTCTGCACATTGGAATATGGTAGGGGGCAGGAGGTCTAATGGAAAAAGTATGTTCATTAAAGACTAATGTAATTAAATGTCAATTGTTCACATCCATTAGCATGGTACAGGGTGGTGTTTTCCTGAGAGATATATAGTAGAATGTAAACAATGGAGGGGAGATAAAGAAAAGTACTTGAATACCCTATACCCTAACCTTTATTTATATGTCTTAAAACACTAGCATGAATTGCATAGCTTCATTATTCATTAGGTTTCTTATATAGCGCAGCAAATTCAGTTGCGCTTTACAGTTGGAACCACAGTTATAGAACAAAGCTGGGTATTAGCCACATGCTTTGCATTTGGATTCCAATATTCATACGTTTATGAATTTACACTTACGTCTGCTCCTTTCTTTTTAAGTGTAAAATAATAAAAGTAAAATTTTAATAAATTTCAATATCATTGTCTAAGTGTGCCCTGGAAAAGACGCATAGTTGCTTCTGGTTTTTGCCCTTGCAAAACTCCAGTGTAAAAGGGTCCTTGAAAAATTACCCGTGTCGAGTTACCCTGGTAGCTACCAGGGTTGGACCCCGGTAATGGTGCGGTGTACCAGTGCAACCCGGGTTATTTTAACCAGGTTATGCTTTAAAGCTGCAGATTGGCTGTATATGCAGAGATCTGCCTCAAGGAAGTGTCTGTGAGTGACATGCAGTTCCTTGTAAACAGGCCTGACCCAAAATAACCTGTGTTCAAGGTGCAGTAAATGATGGCCACGCAGATTTCCAAAGGTTGGTAGACTGAGCATGCGTCGGACTCACGGCACATGTGTCTCTATACAGCTGCGACCTCTGACACCACCCCCCTTAAGCTGTAGCACAGTTGTCATGCTGCTGGAGTTTGTGGGCACCAACTGGGAACGTTCCAGAAAACTGAGACATATCAGTGTACTGTTGACCTCTGTGTGGGTGTACATATTGGTGTACTGCTGAGCTCTATGTGGGTGTACATGTCGGTGTGCTGTTGCCCTCTCTGCGGGTATACATAGCGTTGTGCTGTTGCCCTCTGTGTGGGTGTATGTGTAGGTGTACTGTTGCCTTCTTTGTTGGTGTACATATCAGTGTACCGCTGACCTCTGTGTGGGTGTACATATTGCTGTGCTGTTACCCTCTGTGTGGGTACATTGCTGTGCTGTTACCCTGTGTTGGTACATATCGGTGTACTGCTGACCTCTGTGTGGGTGTACAGGTTGCTGTACTGATACCCTCTATGTGGGTATCTGTTTATTGCAGCCCTCTGTATGGGTGTACATATCTTTTATGAGTATCTGTGTATTACTATTGCTGTGTCAGTATACATGGTGTTTTGCTGCCTACTGTGTGGGTGTGTATGTCATGGTGTATTGCTGCCCGCAGCCTGGGTGTATGTTTCGGTGTATTGCTGCCCTATGTGTGACTGCATATTGCTTCTAGGGGCATAACTAGAATTGTGTAGGCCCCAAAGCAGAATTTTTGTAAGGGACCCTCCCCGAGCTGCTAGAGAGACACTTTCTCCACAGCACTCCCCCAGAGTGGGCATACCCCCCATCCGGGCCTACCTCCCAAAGTGAGCTCTTCTGCACTGCTGCAGACTGTCACAACTCAGTGCTCACCTCTCCCTTGGGCAGGTGGGAAGCAAATTCTCAGTAGTATTTGGATGGCTGTTAATGCAGTCAGGGCAGCCTAGGCTCCTCTTGTCCCAGCACGGTCCATCGCTCTGATCATTGCTGTTTCTAGACAATATGGCTCCCAGTGCAAACAGTGAAAATATGCCTCACAAGGAAAAGACTGCCTTACACCCCAGTTTTGTACCCTGCACCCCCAGACATTGGCCACCACAGGAAATAAAAAATCCTGTTTCATGCCCCTTACATTATTTGTCATTTTTCCTCCTTATAGTAATGACCATTACACATTATGCACCACACCGTAATGTCCCTTACACATTATGCCACACACCGTAATGTCCCTTTACACATTATGCCACACACCGTAATGCTCCTTACACATTATACCACACCCTTAAACCATATTATGTCCCACTCAGTAATGCCCCTTACACCATATTATGCCCCACAGTTTTGCCACTGACACCATATTATGCCCCACACAGTAATGCTCCATAGAAATTATGCCACACAGTAAGGCAACACCAATTTTAAACTACCTGCTCGTTGTCAGGGGTTTCATGCAACCCTCGTTTGGCACCTGCGGTCACTTGAATCCCTGCAGCATCTTCCCTGTGGATCAGTGGTCCCGTCCAGGGCCGGCTCCAGGCATGTTCGAATAGAGCGGCCGCGCAGGGCGCTACCCATAATGGGCGCCGCGCGCTGGCGCCGCCATATTCGAACCTGGAGCCGGCCCTGTGCAGCACTGGCCGTGAACTCTTGTGTGCGCTATGCGCGCTGAGCGGCACCGGTGTCTAACCTCAGACGCCGGCACACCGCGCAGGTTGCGCAGCGCACACAAGCGCTTTGGAGGCCGCCCGGACCTGCACCTGCACCCGCCCGCCCGCATCCGGACCTGGACCTGCACCTGCACCCGCCCGCACCCGGACAGCATTACTCCTCCCCCTCCCAGCGCCGCAGGTATTTTTTTGGGGAGGAGGCACATTTATGGATGGCACTGTGTGGGGGCATTTATCTGGCACTGTGGGGGCATTTATCTGGCACTGTGGGGGGCATTTATCTGGCACTGTGGGGTCCCATCTGCACTGTGGGGGCATTTATCTGGCACTGTGGGGGCATTTATCTGGCACTGTGGGGTCACATCTGCACTGTGGGGGCATTTATCTGGCACTGTGGGGGCATTTATCTGGCACTGTGGGGGCATTTATCTGGCACTGTGGGGTCACATCTGCACTGTGGGGGCATTTATCTGGCACTGTGAGGGCATTTATCTGGCACTGTGGGGTCACATCTGCACTGTGGGGGCATTTATCTGGCACTGTGGGGGCATTTATCTGGTACTGTGGGGGCATACCTGGCACTGTGGGGGCATACCTAGCACTGTGGGGGCATTTCTGTATCTGGCACTGTGGGGGCATTTATGGCACTGTGGGGGCATTTCTGTATCTGGCACTGTGGGGGCATTTCTGTATCTGGCACTGTGGGGGCATTTATGTATCTGGAACTGTAGGGGCATTTATGTATCTGGAACTGTGGGGACATATCTGGCACTGTGGGGGCATTTATGTATCTGGCACTGTGGGGGCATTTATGTATCTGGCACTGTGGGGGCATTTCTGGCACTGTGGGGGCATATCTGGCACTGTTGGGGCATTTCTGCATCTGGCACTGTGGGGACATTTATGGCACTGTGGGGGCATTTATGGCACTGTGTGGGCATTTATGTATCTGGCACTGTGTGGGCATTTATGTATCTGGCACTGTGGGGGCATTTCTGTATCTGGCACTGTGGGGGCATTTCTGTATCTGGCACTGTGGGGGCATTTCTGTATCTGGCACTGTGGGGGCATTTCTGTATCTTGCACTGTAGGGGCATTTATGTATCTGGAACTGAATGGGCATTTATGTATCTGGAACTGTGGGGACATATCTGGCACTGTGGGGGCATTTATGTATCTGGCACTGTGGGGGGATTTCTGTATCTGGCACTGTGGGGGCATTTCTGGCACTGTGGGGGCATATCTGGCACTGTGGGGGCATATCTGGCACTGTGGGGGCACACCTGGCACTGTGGGGGCATTTCTGTATCTGGCACTGTGGGGGCATTTATGTATCTGGAACTGTGGGGACATATCTGCCACTGTGGGGGCATTTATGTATCTGGCACTGCTGGGGGGCATGTCATGTGTAGCTGGCACGGCTGGCGAGCATATCATGTAGTGATCCCGCTAGGCGTCTGTGGCTAGGCAATGTGTCTAACGTGCTCTGCCTGGCGCAAAGTGTATTGGAGGTTCTACCTGGTGCAGTGTGTATTAACTGCACTACTGTGTGGTGTAATGCGAATTGCCACTATTATGTGGCCACGCACCTTCCCCACGAAGCAACGCCCCTAAATTTTTGCTGCGCGCCTTAGGCGCGCACTGGTCATGCTTTGCCATGTAGGTAGATGAGCACCAAGCATTACAGTATGTACATAATTTTGCCCTCCTAACTTAAAAATGTGCCCTCCCTGTGATCAGCACCCTGCCCTAAAAAGTGAACACTATCATGTGTAGCTGGCACTGCTGGGGGGCATGTCATGTGTAGCTGGCACTGCTGGGGGGCATATCATGTCTATCTGGCACTGCACATTATGTGTATCTGGCACTATACTGGAGACATTGGCCCTCATTCCGAGTTGTTCGCTCGCAAGCTGCTTTTAGCAGCATTGCACACGCTAAGCCGCCGCCTACTGGGAGTGAATCTTAGCTTAGCAGAATTGCGAACGAAAGATTCTCAAAATTGCGAATAGAAATTTCTTAGCAGTTTCTGAGTAGCTCGACACTTGCCACTGCGATCAGTTCAGTCAGTTTCGTTCCTGGTTTGACGTCACAAACACACCCAGCGTTCGCCCAGACACTCCCCCGTTTCTCAAGCCACTCCCGCGTTTTTCCCAGAAACAGCAGCGTTTTTTCACACACTCCCATAAAACGGCCAGTTTCCGCCCAGAAACACCCACTTCCTGTCAATCACACTACGATCACCAGAACGGAGAAAAAACCTTGTAATGCCGTGAGTAAAATACCAAACTTCTTAGCAAATTTACTTGGCGCAGCCGCAGTGCGAACATTGCGCATGCGCAGTTAGCGGAAAATCGCACCGATGCGAAGGAAAAGAACGAGCGAACAACTCGGAATGAGGGCCATTGTGTGTAAGGAACACTACTGTGGCTGTTATGTGTAAGGCTGCTAATTGTGTCCGTAGAGGGGGTGTGAAAATATATTTATTTATAGACTAATAATATGAAGTTATGAGGCCACGCCCACTTTTACAGAGGCCACGCCCACTTTTCCTGAAGCTCGCCCGCCTTCAGCGCGCGCATAGGGGGAGGAAGGGGGCATTTTTACATGTTCTCGCTTAGGGTACTAGTAGGCCTGGAGCCGGCCCTGGTCCCGTCACTTCCAGGTACCATTGTTTGTGTCTGGAGAAAGTGACATTTTCATTATTGGAATACCTCTAATTACTGTCAGTTACTAACAACACTACTAACCATCTAACAACAACATCTGCAGAACATTGACTTTAGGTGGTCATTCCGAGTTGATCGCTCTCTAGCAGTTTGTAGCAGTCGTGCAAACGCTATGCCGCCGCCCTCTGGGAGTGTATTTTAGCTTAGCAGAAGTGCGAACAAAAGGATCGCAGAGCGGCTAAAAAAAAAAATTGTGCAGTTTTAGAGCAGCTCCAGACCTACTCAGCGCTTGCGGTCACTTCAGACTGTTCAGTTCCTGTTTTGACGTCACGAACACGCCCTGCGTTCGCCCAGCCACGCCTGCGTTTTTCCTTGCATGCCTGCGTTTTTTTCGAACACTCCCTGAAAACGGTCAGTTGACACCCAGAAACGCCCACTTCATGTCAATCACTCTGCGGCCAGCAGTGCGACTGAAATGCTTCGCTAGACCTTGTGTAAAACTGCATCGGCCGTTGTGAAAGTACGCCACGCATGCGCATTGTGCCGCATAAGCATGCGCAGAAGTGCCGCTTTTTTGCCTGATCGCTGCGCAGCTACCGAATACAGCTAGCGAACAACTCGGAATGACCACCTTAGTACTAACAGATGGTACACCACAAACGTATAGTGATTCTGGATAATAATATTAATGGATAGATTAATCTTGATTGAAATAACCTAGTACAGGACAGTACCAAAAAAATGGTCCTGTCCCGCTAAAATCATGATGGTTGGGAGGTATGTTATGTTAACATACATTTCCTGCACCTATGGTATGACAAGTTTCATTGTTATTTTGAATGTTTCCTATACAGTGCTGCTGAAACTATGTGGTACCGTAAAAATGAAATATAATAAAATTTGTAGTACTCAATATTATAATCACATATATACGATGATCACAATGCATTTTTCCAGCATTAAAGTGGAAAATGTTTACAAATATGTCACTTATTACTAGAGATGAGCGGGTTCGGTTTCTCTGAATCCGAACCCGCCAGAACTTCATGTTTTTTTTCACGGGTCCGAGCGACTCGGATCTTCCCGCCTTGCTCGGTTAACCCGAGCGCGCCCGAACGTCATCATGACGCTGTCGGATTCTCGCGAGGCTCGGATTCTATCGCGAGACTCGGATTCTATATAAGGAGCCGCGCGTCGCCGCCATTTTCACACGTGCATTGAGATTGATAGGGAGAGGACGTGGCTGGCGTCCTCTCCATTTAGATTATAAGAGACTGAGAGAGATTTACTGGAGCTGACTAGGAGGAGTACTGTTACTGTAGAAGTGTAGAGACTGAGTGGAGAGAGTTTACTAGTGAGGACAGTGCAGTTTACTTTATAATCCGTTCTCTGCCTGAAAAAAGCGATACACAGCACACAGTGACTCAGTCACATACCATATCTGTGTGCACTGCTCAGGCTCAGGCCAGTGTGCTGCATCATCTATTATCTATATATAATATTATATATATCTGTCTGACTGCTCAGCTCACACAGCTTATAATTGTGGGGGAGACTGGGGAGCACTACTGCAGTGCCAGTTATAGGTTATAGCAGGAGCCAGGAGTACATAATATATTATATAGTGAGTGACCACCAGACACACAGTGCAGTTTATTTAATATATCCGTTCTCTGCCTGAAAAAAGCGATACACACAGTGACTCAGTCAGTCACATACCATATCTGTGTGCACTGCTCAGGCTCAGGCCAGTGTGCTGCATCATCTATTATCTATATATAATATTATATATATCTGTCTGACTGCTCAGCTCACACAGCTTATAATTGTGGGGGAGACTGGGGAGCACTACTGCAGTGCCAGTTATAGGTTATAGCAGGAGCCAGGAGTACATAATATATTATATAGTGAGTGACCACCAGACACACAGTGCAGTTTATTTAATATATCCGTTCTCTGCCTGAAAAAAGCGATACACACAGTGACTCAGTCAGTCACATACCATATCTGTGTGCACTGCTCAGGCTCAGGCCAGTGTGCTGCATCATCTATTATCTATATATAATATTATATATATCTGTCTGACTGCTCAGCTCACACAGCTTATAATTGTGGGGGAGACTGGGGAGCACTACTGCAGTGCCAGTTATAGGTTATAGCAGGAGCCAGGAGTACATATTATATTAAAATTAAACAGTGCACACTTTTGCTGCAGGAGTGCCACTGCCAGTGTGACTGACCAGTGACCTGACCACACTGACCACCAGTATAGTTAGTAGTATACTTATATTGTGATTGCCTGAAAAAGTTAAACACTCGTCGTGTGACTTCACTTGTGTGGTTTTTTTTTTTTTATTCTATAAAAATAAAACTCATTCTGCTGACAGACAGTGTCCAGCAGGTCCGTCATTATATAATATATAATATATACCTGTCCGGCTGCAGTAGTGATATATATATATTTTTTATATCATTTATCATCCAGTCGCAGCAGACACAGTACGGTAGTTCACGGCTGTGGCTACCTCTGTGTCTCTGCACTCGGCAGGCAGTCCGTCCATAATTGTAATACCACCTAACCGTGGATTTTTTTCATTCTTCTTTATACATACATAGTTACATAGACATCTTCTCTTTATCAACCAGTCTATATTAGCTGCAGACACAGTACAGTACGGTAGTTCACGGCTGTGGCTACCTCTGTGTCTGCACTCGGCAGGCAGTCCGTCCATAATTGTATACCACCTAACCGTGGTTTTTTTTCATTCTTCTTTATACATACATAGTTACATAGACATCTTCTCTTTATCAACCAGTCTATATTAGCTGCAGACACAGTACAGTACGGTAGTTCACGGCTGTGGCTACCTCTGTGTCTGCACTCGGCAGGCAGTCCGTCCATAATTGTATACCACCTAACCGTGGATTTTTTTCAGTCTTCTTTATACATACATAGTTACATAGACATCTTCTCTTTATCAACCAGTCTATATTAGCTGCAGACACAGTACAGTACGGTAGTTCACGGCTGTGGCTACCTCTGTGTCTGCAGTCGGCAGGCAGTCCATAATTGTATACTAGTATCCATCTCCATTGTTTACCTGAGGTGCCTTTTAGTTGTGCCTATTAAAATATGGAGAACAAAAATGTTGAGGTTCCAAAATTAGGGAAAGATCAAGATCCACTTCCACCTCGTGCTGAAGCTGCTGCCACTAGTCATGGCCGAGACGATGAAATGCCAGCAACGTCGTCTGCCAAGGCCGATGCCCAATGTCATAGTACAGAGCATGTCAAATCCAAAACACCAAATATCAGAAAAAAAAGGACTCCAAAACCTAAAATAAAATTGTCGGAGGAGAAGCGTAAACTTGCCAATATGCCATTTACCACACGGAGTGGCAAGGAACGGCTGAGGCCCTGGCCTATGTTCATGGCTAGTGGTTCAGCTTCACATGAGGATGGAAGCACTCAGCCTCTCGCTAGAAAAATGAAAAGACTCAAGCTGGCAAAAGCAGCACAGCAAAGAACTGTGCATTCTTCGAAATCCCAAATCCACAAGGAGAGTCCAATTGTGTCGGTTGCGATGCCTGACCTTCCCAACACTGGACGTGAAGAGCATGCGCCTTCCACCATTTGCACGCCCCCTGCAAGTGCTGGAAGGAGCACCCGCAGTCCAGTTCCTGATAGTCAGATTGAAGATGTCAGTGTTGAAGTACACCAGGATGAGGAGGATATGGGTGTTGCTGGCGCTGGGGAGGAAATTGACCAGGAGGATTCTGATGGTGAGGTGGTTTGTTTAAGTCAGGCACCCGGGGAGACACCTGTTGTCCGTGGGAGGAATATGGCCGTTGACATGCCAGGTGAAAATACCAAAAAAATCAGCTCTTCGGTGTGGAGGTATTTCACCAGAAATGCGGACAACAGGTGTCAAGCCGTGTGTTCCCTTTGTCAAGCTGTAATAAGTAGGGGTAAGGACGTTAACCACCTCGGAACATCCTCCCTTATACGTCACCTGCAGCGCATTCATAATAAGTCAGTGACAAGTTCAAAAACTTTGGGTGACAGCGGAAGCAGTCCACTGACCAGTAAATCCCTTCCTCTTGTAACCAAGCTCACGCAAACCACCCCACCAACTCCCTCAGTGTCAATTTCCTCCTTCCCCAGGAATGCCAATAGTCCTGCAGGCCATGTCACTGGCAATTCTGACGAGTCCTCTCCTGCCTGGGATTCCTCCGATGCATCCTTGCGTGTAACGCCTACTGCTGCTGGCGCTGCTGTTGTTGCCGCTGGGAGTCGATGGTCATCCCAGAGGGGAAGTCGTAAGCCCACTTGTACTACTTCCAGTAAGCAATTGACTGTTCAACAGTCCTTTGCGAGGAAGATGAAATATCACAGCAGTCATCCTACTGCAAAGCGGATAACTGAGGCCTTGGCATCCTGGGTGGTGAGAAACGTGGTTCCGGTATCCATCATTACTGCAGAGCCAACTAGAGACTTGTTGGAGGTACTGTGTCCCCGGTACCAAATACCATCTAGGTTCCATTTCTCAGGCAGGCGATACCGAAAATGTACACAGACCTCAGAAAAAGAGTCACCAGTGTCCTAAAAAATGCAGCTGTACCCAATGTCCACTTAACCACGGACATGTGGACAAGTGGAGCAGGGCAGGGTCAGGACTATATGACTGTGACAGCCCACTGGGTAGATGTATGGACTCCCGCCGCAAGAACAGCAGCGGCGGCACCAGTAGCAGCATCTCGCAAACGCCAACTCTTTCCTAGGCAGGCTACGCTTTGTATCACCGGTTTCCAGAATACGCACACAGCTGAAAACCTCTTACGGCAACTGAGGAAGATCATCGCGGAATGGCTTACCCCAATTGGACTCTCCTGTGGATTTGTGGCATCGGACAACGCCAGCAATATTGTGTGTGCATTAAATATGGGCAAATTCCAGCACGTCCCATGTTTTGCACATACCTTGAATTTGGTGGTGCAGAATTTTTTAAAAAACGACAGGGGCGTGCAAGAGATGCTGTCGGTGGCCAGAAAAATTGCGGGACACTTTCGGCGTACAGGCACCACGTACAGAAGACTGGAGCACCACCAAAAACTACTGAACCTGCCCTGCCATCATCTGAAGCAAGAAGTGGTAACGAGGTGGAATTCAACCCTCTATATGCTTCAGAGGTTGGAGGAGCAGCAAAAGGCCATTCAAGCCTATACAATTGAGCACGATATAGGAGGTGGAATGCACCTGTCTCAAGTGCAGTGGAGAATGATTTCAACGTTGTGCAAGGTTCTGATGCCCTTTGAACTTGCCACACGTGAAGTCAGTTCAGACACTGCCAGCCTGAGTCAGGTCATTCCCCTCATCAGGCTTTTGCAGAAGAAGCTGGAGACATTGAAGGAGGAGCTAACACGGAGCGATTCCGCTAGGCATGTGGGACTTGTGGATGCAGCCCTTAATTCGCTTAACAAGGATTCACGGGTGGTCAATCTGTTGAAATCAGAGCACTACATTTTGGCCACCGTGCTCGATCCTAGATTTAAAGCCTACCTTGGATCTCTCTTTCCGGCAGACACAAGTCTGCTGGGGTTGAAAGACCTGCTGGTGACAAAATTGTCAAGTCAAGCGGAACGCGACCTGTCAACATCTCCTCCTTCACATTCTCCCGCAACTGGGAGTGCGAGGAAAAGGCTCAGAATTCCGAGCCCACCCGCTGGCGGTGATGCAGGGCAGTCTGGAGCGACTGCTGATGCTGACATCTGGTCCGGACTGAAGGACCTGACAACGATTACGGACATGTCGTCTACTGTCACTGCATATGATTCTCTCAACATTGATAGAATGGTGGAGGATTATATGAGTGACCGCATCCAAGTAGGCACGTCACACAGTCCGTACTTATACTGGCAGGAAAAAGAGGCAATTTGGAGGCCCTTGCACAAACTGGCTTTATTCTACCTAAGTTGCCCTCCCACAAGTGTGTACTCCGAAAGAGTGTTTAGTGCCGACGCTCACCTTGTCAGCAATCGGCGTACGAGGTTACATCCAGAAAATGTGGAGAAGATGATGTTCATTAAAATGAATTATAATCAATTCCTCCGCGGAGACATTGACCAGCAGCAATTGCCTCCACAAAGTACACAGGGAGCTGAGATGGTGGATTCCAGTGGGGACGAATTGATAATCTGTGAGGAGGGGGATGTACACGGTGATATATCGGAGGGTGAAGATGAGGTGGACATCTTGCCTCTGTAGAGCCAGTTTGTGCAAGGAGAGATTAATTGCTTCTTTTTTGGGGGGGGTCCAAACCAACCCGTCATATCAGTCACAGTCGTGTGGCAGACCCTGTCACTGAAATGATGGGTTGGTTAAAGTGTGCATGTCCTGTTTTGTTTATACAACATAAGGGTGGGTGGGAGGGCCCAAGGACAATTCCATCTTGCACCTCTTTTTTCTTTTCTTTTTCTTTGCATCATGTGCTGATTGGGGAGGGTTTTTTGGAAGGGACATCCTGCGTGACACTGCAGTGCCACTCCTAGATGGGCCCGGTGTTTGTGTCGGCCACTAGGGTCGCTAATCTTACTCACACAGTCAGCTACCTCATTGCGCCTCTTTTTTTCTTTGCGTCATGTGCTGTTTGGGGAGGGTTTTTTGGAAGGGACATCCTGCGTGACACTGCAGTGCCACTCCTAGATGGGCCCGGTGTTTGTGTCGGCCACTAGGGTCGCTAATCTTACTCACACAGCTACCTCATTGCGCCTCTTTTTTTCTTTGCGTCATGTGCTGTTTGGGGAGGGTTTTTTGGAAGGGCCATCCTGCGTGACACTGCAGTGCCACTCCTAGATGGGCCCGGTGTTTGTGTCGGCCACTAGGGTCGCTAATCTTACTCACACAGCTACCGCATTGCGCCTCTTTTTTTCTTTGCGTCATGTGCTGTTTGGGGAGGGTTTTTTGGAAGGGACATCCTGCGTGTCACTGCAGTGCCACTCCTAGATGGGCCCGGTGTTTGTGTCGGCCACTAGGGTCGCTTATCTTACTCACACAGCGACCTCGGTGCAAATTTTAGGACTAAAAATAATATTGTGAGGTGTGAGGTATTCAGAATAGACTGAAAATGAGTGTAAATTATGGTTTTTGAGGTTAATAATACTTTGGGATCAAAATGACCCCCAAATTCTATGATTTAAGCTGTTTTTTAGTGTTTTTTGAAAAAAACACCCGAATCCAAAACACACCCGAATCCGACAAAAAAAATTCGGTGAGGTTTTGCCAAAACGCGTTCGAACCCAAAACACGGCCGCGGAACCGAACCCAAAACCAAAACACAAAACCCGAAAAATTTCAGGCGCTCATCTCTACTTATTACCAGTATGCCTCATGTAATACACAGGGATTAACTGCTTTGTAAGAGAAAGCTGCTGAACTGCCTAATGTGAAACAGTAATGAAACCTGTTGCTAAATCCCATTGGGTCTGGGACTGAGGGTCGACAGCACAAAGGTCGACACACCTTAGGTCGACGCCAATTAGTCGACACACCTTATGTCGATATGGACAAAAGGTCGACAGGAACAAGGTCGACATGGAAAAAGGTCGACATGAGTTTTTTATGTGTTTTTTTTGTGTCGTTTTCTTCGTAGAGTGACCGGGAACCCCAATTAGTGCACCGCGTCCCCTCGCATGGCTCGCTTCGCTCGCCATGTTTCGGGCATGGTGCCTTCGCTCCGCTGCCGCTTCGCTCGGCACACTTTACCGTTCCAATCGTAGTCCACGTGGATCGTTAAGTATGAAAAGGTTCAAAAAAAGAAAAAAATCGTGAAAAACTCATGTCGACCTTTTTCCATGTCGACCTTGTTCCTGTCGACCTTTTGTCCATGTCGACCTTTTGTCCATGTCGACCTAAGGTGTGTCGACCAATTGGCGTCGACCTAAGGTGTGTCGACCTTTGTGCTGTCGACCTGGAGTCCGGATACCGTCCCATTATATAGTACAATACAAACGTCTCTTCTTTTGTTCTTTGCTTTCCTACACAGAATATATTCCTCCGCCAACTAACTTCTCTCTAAAAATGGATGGAATGTTTTCTTTTTTTTGGGCATGGAAACCTCCCATGGTGAACGGCACATGTACATTTCATAAACATATGACGTCATTAGGCAATGGAAAATCAACACAGGTAATTTATTTGAAATTACAATTTTTCTTAGTTTATAATTTTATATCTGCCTATAGCATGTTAATGGCATGGAACCATGGCTATTTTGATATGTACCTATGGGCCAGTGCTGTGTAATGCCTTAGATCACGTATTCCCAACCACGGTCCTCAAGGCACACTGACAGGCCCTACACTCTGGGCGATTTGACTGCAAGATATGAACAATCTCGTTCATTAATGAACGAGATAACGTTCATATCATGCACTTCTATGGAGCCGTGTGACGGGGGGGAGTGAAGAAACTTCACTCCCCCCGTCACTGCCCCCCCCTCCCCCCGCCGCCGGGTCGCCTGTCGGCCGTATCAGCCGTCGGGCAGCTCGGCAGCAGATCGCCAAATGTGTAGGGCCCTTAACAGTGCAGATTTTAGTGATGTCCAGACTTCAGCACAGGTGACTTAATTAGTAGCTCAGTTATTTTGATTTAACCATCTGTGCTGCAGCCTGGATATCACTAAAAGCTGCACTGTTGGTGTGCCTTGAGGACCGTGGTTGGGAGTGCTTTGTGAAGAGAGGAGATGCAGGTGTCCGGTGATGGGGGTGGGGCTGGATTATTTGTGTCATGAGGCCCTATTACCTTGTGGCACAATGCTGCAAATCGCACTTCTATGAAGAAGGGGTGGAGTCAAATGAGGCTATAATCATAGAATTGCCTTAATAATAATTATAATATTGGCATGCACTATCCCCACAGACAGTTGTTTTCTGCATTATTATCCCCATCCTTCCCATTTCACTCAGTAGTGGGCAGGATGTGGGAGGAACACCTGCTCTTCTGTGAGCCCAGGGGACTCCCCAAAAATTCTGAAGTCTCCCAGAGGTTCTGGGACAGTAAGTAAGTATAATGCTATTGCTGCATACCTCACATTTTTCACATTGTGTAATGAAGTGTCTCCCATAAAGTACATATGCTCTGCTTAGCCATAAAAAATAACGTTTTGTACAGACTGAGTCTCCCATATCCAAAATACAGAATATTCATAAAATACTGTACAGATTTTTTTTCAGCACGACTGAGATAGTGACACCTTTGCTTTCTGATGGTTCAGTGTATACAAAATTATTACAAATATTATATAAAAAGTCTGTGTGTTTAAGATATATAAATATATATAAATATATAATTTTGTGAGTTTTCCTCCAATTGCCCTTTAATACATTCCTATGATGCTACAATAATGTGAATAGGGTGTTATTTAGTAAAAATAAGTTTGATAAATATGAACGTTAAAGTCATATTTTGTTTGCATAAACTCATCCCGCTATTATCTGGTAACCATAACTTTGTAAGATATAACAATGTAGTTATGACAAAACCAATTAGTAAATAGACCCCTAAGTATGTTTCTCCCCTAAGGAGAAACATTGGGGGTAATTCAGAGTTGATCGCAGCAGCAAATTTGTTAGCAGTTGGGCAAAACCATGTGCACTGCAGGTGTGGCAGATATAACATGTGCAGAGAGAGTTAGATTTGGGTGGGTTACTTATTTTGTTTCTGTGCAGGGTAAATTCTGGCTGCTTTATTTTTACACTGCAATTTAGATTTCAGTTTGAACACACCCCACCCAAATCTAACTCTCTCAGCACATGTTATATCTGCCCCACCTGCAGTGCACAGGGTTTTGCCCAACTGCTAACAACTTTGCTGCTGCGATCAACTCTGAATTAGGCCCATTGGGGGTCATTCCGAGATGATCGTAGCTGTGCTAAATTTAGCACAGCTACGATCATTCACACTGATATGCGGAGGGATGCCCAGCACAGGGCTATCCCGCCCCGCATTTCAGTGCTTCCCCCCCCCTCCCCATCCCCAGAAGTGCAAAGGCATCGCACAGCGGCGATACCTTTGCACTTCAGAGTAGCTCCCGACCAGCGCAGCTTTATCGTGCTGGCGGGGAGCTACTCATCGCTCCCCGGCCGCCCCAAGTCCGATCCGGACACACCTGCGTTGGCCGGACCGCGCCCACGAAACGGCGGCCAAACGCAGCTGTTCCATGCCCCCCCGCCCAGCGACCACCTCTGCCTGTCAATCAGGCAGAGGCGAACGTAGCGGCCCGACGGCCTTCGGCATGCACCGGCGCACTGTACAATGACATTCTTCCACAGTTTGTTTTCTACATACTGTATACACTAGTTAGTCAGCTTTGCTAACATCTGTGTAAGTGAAAACTAAAAGAAAAGTGAGCAGAAGTGATTTGCTGGAGTTGGAAAGTACCAAATTGTTTGTCTAAAGTCTAAACTATATTTCTCATACGTCCTAGAGGATGCTGGGATCACTTAAAGAACCATGGAGTATAGACGGGATCCGCAGGAGACATGGGCACTTTAAGACTTTCAAAGGGTGTGACCTGGCTCCCCCCTCTATGCCCCTCCTCCAGACTCCAGTTTAGAATCTGTGCCCAAGCAGACTGGATGCACACTGAGGAGCTCTACTGAGTTTCTCTGAAAAGACTTTATGTCATACTTACCTACATTTTATTTCTCCTCTCCGGGAGAAGCCCGGAGAGGAGACGCTGCAGATGTCTTCGGAGGGCGGGGCCGGACTGTGACATCACTAATCCAGCCCCCCGCATCGGGAAATGCCGTAATTCGCGGATCCGCAGGAAGGGGGCGGGGCTAAAATGACGCGATTTGCGTCATTTTAACCCCTTCTCCACCCGACGGACCCGCGAGAGGTTATCTCTCCATCCTGCTCGCATCACTAGGGTGCGAGCAGGATGCGGGAGACCTGCCCACTCTTCCGGGGGTGCGGGGGGCTACCCCAAAAAACAGGAGCATCCCGCAGCTTCCGGGAGAGTAGATAAGTATGCTTTATGTTAGGTTTTTTATTTTCAGGGAGTACTGCTGGCAACAGTCTTCCTGCTTCGTGGGACTTAGGGGAGAGAAGTCAGACCTACTTCTGTGAGTTTCAAGGCTCTGCTTCTTTGGCTACAGGACACCCAGGGCCGTCTTAACAGCAGTGTGGGCCCCTGGGCACAGCAATGTACTGGGGCCCCTACCCATCCTCAAGGAAGGGGGGTGGGGGGGGCTATCAGCGGCAGCTTTGATGTCCTGCGGTGGTTGGGGGGTTCTATCTTCCGCTCAGCATGTAGAACCTGGAGCAGTAATCTGCTAATTACTCCTTTACTGCACAGATGGGGCAGGATGGAGAACACTAAACTGTAGAAGGTGGCATTGGGCTGAATGAAGGGGCCCGGTACATAACCTCCAGGGTGGCAGGGAGTGTTTAATACACAGGGGAGGTGTGGATAGCGGAGTGGGCTTAATATTCATCATTTTCTGGTGAGAGAGCAGCTTGCATGACTGTAGATATCTCAAGTTCCTGGAAAATGATTTCTTAGATTTGAATGGGATAAAAATGAGAAAGTCTCACCTGTCAGGAGGTTCTGGGGACTTGGGGATCAGAGTTCAGGAGCCAGAGCAATCCACCAATGAAAATATAAAACTGCATCCCAGGCGTGTGGAGCTGGAGCAGGGACCAGCTGCTTGAAGGCTGATATCTCTGGTTCTGGACATAGTAGAAACAAGATGCCAGTGTCCACCAAAAGTGGAGAGTCCCAGCTTTTGAAATGTACCCTCAGAAAAACTCTACATCATACAGAGCCCGAGATATCTGGCTGGCAAGAGCAATTAACAGGCTTGGATGGGGACCACTGCTTTGAAGTCGGATATCTCTGGTTCCCTATGGCCGATTTTAAAAAATTTGGTACCTCTGGAAAGAGGGGACCCTCAGCTATCAGCCTAGGGCCCTTATACTCCTGGGGCCCTTGGGCAAGAGCCCATTGAGCCCATACGAAAAGACGGCCCTGAGGACACCATTAGCTCCTGAGGGTTTGATCACTAGGTACGCCTAAGGGGCTCATTCCCAGAGCCGGCCGTCACCCCCCTTGCAGAGCCAGAAGTCAGAAGACAGGTGAGTAGAAGAAGCAAAGAAGACATCAGTACCGGCTTCTGAGGTACCGCACAGCGATCGCACGCTGCGTGCCATGCTCCCACACACAGAGGCACTCCAGGGTGCAGGGCGCGGGGGGGTGGGGGTGGGGGGGGCGTTGCGCCCTGGGCAGCATATATACCTTAATTATACAATTATAAGACTGGCAACAGGGGACATAGGTGCTGGGGCACTGTCCTAACCCCCGCCAGTATAAAGATTTTACCTAAAATAGTGGGACTGGAGCGCGCCATTACGGGGGCAGGGCTTAGCCCTCACATCTCACACAGCCAGCGCCATTTTCTATTGCAGAGACACTGGTCCTTCCTCACACTGCTGAATGTATCAGGGTGCAAAATGGGGCGGGGGGGGGGGGGGCACAGTCAAATTGGTGCAATATATGTTTAATATAAAAGCGCTGCAGGTTTGGGGGCATTCTATAATGTTCAGAACTGTTGATTAAGTGCTGGGTTATGAGCTGGCAAACTCTATCTGTGTCTCTCTGACATGTTTGGTACACATGTGTCGGCATGTCTGAAGCAGAGTGCTTCGCAATAACGGCTGTGGGAGGGACCCTGTCGGCACGGCCGACTCCTGATGGTACTTGGTACATGTGTGTCAACAGGGCCGGACTGGGACTAAAAATAGGCCCTGGCATTTTCGAAGCACACAGGCCCACCTCTGTGACTCCTCCCCTTACTATTCCTGACTCCTCCCACTTATTAGTCTGTGCTCTTACAAATATAATTAATATTCTAACAACATACAAGCGTACATCATTCTCTATTAAAATACACACAACCAGTGGTTGAAGAGGAAATTTTTAAGTGGGGGTATGGAAATGTGAATTTTGTAATTATGCGCTCTGGAAAAGGGGGCGTGGCCACTCAAAAGGGGCATGGCCTTCAGTGTAGTTTACCACACCATACACCCCTTATACGCATTATGCACCACAATAGTAGGACCGCTTATACTATCTAGTACTGGTGCCTCTTTCACATTATACCACACAGTATGAGCCAAAATTCACATTACAGCACCCGGTATGAGCCGAAATTTACATTATATGCCCCCAATAGTGCAGTGCCAGATCCACAATTGCCCCCACAGTGGCAGGTATAGAAATGCCCCACAGTACCAGGTATACAAATGCCCCCACAGTGCCAGATCCACAAATGCCCCCACAGTGCCAGATCCACAAGTGCCCCCACAGTGCCAGATCCACAAATGCCCCCACAGTGCCAGGTATACAAATGCCCCCACAGTGCCAGGTCCACAAATGCCCCCACAGTGCCAGATCCACAAATGTCCCCACAGTGCCAGATCCACAAATGCCCCCACAGTGCCAGATCCACAAATGCCCCCACAGTGCCAGATCCACAAATGCCCCCACAGTGCCAGGTATACAAATGCCCCCACAGTGCCAGGTAAACAATTGCCCCCATAGTGCCAGGTATACAAATGCCCCACAGTGCCAGGTATACAAATGCCCCCACAGTGCCAGATCCACAAATGCCCCCACAGTGCCAGATCCACAAATGCCCCCACAGTGCCAGGTATACAAATGCCCCCACAGTGCCAGGTAAACAATTGCCCCCACAGTGCCAGGTATACAAATGCCCCACAGTGCCAGCTAATTGCCCCCACAGTGCCAGCCAGGTATACAATTGCCCCCACAGCAGCCAGTGCTGCAGCTGCTTACCGCTGCTGCACTGCTGCTGCTGCTGCTCCTCCTCCGGGCTCCGGCTGTGAGGGACGGGTGAGTCAGGAGAGGTAGCGCCCGCCAGCGCGGCTGTGTCTGGCGCGGCGGCGTATAGCGGACTTCGTTCAAACCAGCCGCCAGTTCATGAGCCAATCAGAGCTCGCGGACCGGCGGCTTCTGATTGGCTGCCGGTCCGCGAGCTCTGACTGGCTCGCGAACCGGCGGCTGGTTTGAAGTCCGCTATGCGCCGCCGCGCCAGACACAGCCACGCTGGCGGGCGCTCTCCTGACAGCTGAGACATGCTGCCGCCGGACTGAGCGGCAGCGTGTCTCGGTCAGCGCTGGACCGGCCCACGTGGCCATCGGCCCTTTTGGCATTTACCAGAAGTGCCAGATGGCCAGTCCAGCCCTGTGTGTCAACATGTAGGTGGATGAATATTTTTCCCAAGTAAAACTATATTAGGGACACAGACGCAGGCGGGTGGCCCTGTCGGCACCACCGATATATGACTGGGTAAAAAATTGAATGTTAATGTGATGCATATTAGAAAGGGTTATGTATATATGTATATATATAGTAAAGGATGAATAAATCGGTGTAATAGACACAGGAATATTTATGGATGTCTTGTTCATAGCTATATTTTCCTCAGACCCCTCGGGGTCGCAAACAGGTTATTTTGCCCAGTTACTACTCCCTTATACCGACACAGATGCTAAATCCGGTGTCGACCATAATGCTTCCTGATGAGATCCAAAAAGAAGAGCATTTAGTAGTACATGTTTAGTACATAATAAGGACGTATTAACGTCACTGTGGACCCTGCTGTTCCGAACAAAGAGGTCTATGTGTGTATATATATATAAGTATGTATATTTGTATGTATGTATGTATATATATATATATGTATATGTATTTATATTATATATATATAAATTTATAATACTGCTGAAGTAACATTCTTCATTCTCATGTGCTGAGCGCTCTGTTTGAGTAGGTCTGGGTCAGCCCTGACAAGATGATTTCAAATCCTCAAGAGGATTCCGATTGTTTATTCTATTCCCGCTGCGGATAGAATAAAGTGGGTGTCACCCCCTGTTCTGCACAGGGCCCTGTCACAAAGCCAGCAGATCATATGTAGGAAGCTACGTTATGTTCTAGTTATGTGTCCACGCGTACGTCAGTTAGACCTGCCATTACATGCGCATGGGGAGTAGTAGTATTCAAAAATGGTCGGTTGTCTGGTCGTCCGTTATAGATACCCTGGGGAGAGATGGGATACTCCTTACGTTGGGTCATATCAAGGATGCTGCAGCATGCTCTCGTGTGACTGCAAGGGATAGAGGACTCTTGGGTTCGCGGGCCGATTCCATGGCGGTCTCGGCTAGGAGGGCGTTGTGGATTCACCAATGGAATGTTGAGGCTGACTCCGAGAAGATATGGAGTCTCTTCCCAATGAAGGTGAAGCCTGGTGACGGCCTAGTTAATTTGATCTCGGCAGATGCCGCTGGTAAGTCTACCTTCTGGGCCTGTGTTCCCTCACAACGGATGATGACACATAATTGTCGGATTCAGTCATGTTGGCCCAAAAGATACGGCTTCCCTTTTTTTCTTTGCAGATAGAGGAAGGAGAAAAGGGAAGAGGTCAGCAGCCTCTTCAAGGTCACAGGAGCAGAAATCATCTTCTGTTTCTGCCAGATCCACTGCATGACGCTGGGACTCTCTTGCGGGAGCCCATACCGGTGGGGCCACGTCTAAAACTTTTCAGTCGGTCCTGGAACGGACTTGGACCCGTGGGTTTTACGAATAGTGTCCCAAGGGGGCATACTGGAGTTTCCAGGCGTTTTCCCCTCACCAATTCTTCATTATTACCGATTCTCCTCCGGACGGGGAGGTAGTATGCGATGCAACACAAGAGTTGTGTCAGGATCAGGTCATGGTGCTGGTGTACCCTGTCACAATAGGGAGTAGGCTGTTATTCAAGCCTCTTCGTGCTCCCGAAGCCAGACGGCTAGGTCAGACCAATCCTAAAGCTGACATCCCTTAATTTCTATTTAAAGAAATTCAAATCCAAGATGGAATCTCTCAGGGCAGTGAGATCCAATCTGAAAAAAGAATAAAGGAGGTCTAATTACATTTGCCTCCGCATTAGATTTACCTGAGGTTTGCTATTCAGGATGGTCATTACCAATTTCACCAGGGTGATGGCAGTAATGATGGTTCTCCTTCTTTAGTACGGAGTCACATTTATCCCGTACTGGGACAGTCTCCTGATAACGGCGAGATCAAGAAACCAGTTGGGCAAATCGTTGCACTCTCCCTGACAGTTCTTCAACAACAGGGTTGGCTCCTGAATTTGCCAGAATCACTGATGGCCCATCAACGCGGTTGTCAGTTTTGGGAATAATACTAGATACTACAGAGAGCTTTTTTTACAGTGGAAAAGGCTCTGGTGATCCAGAGTCTGGTCATACAAATTCCGAGACCAGCTGGAGTGTCAATCCATCAATACATTAGAAAAGATGGTTGTGGCCTACAAGGCCATTCAGTTGGCAGTTTCCTTGCCAAGGTGTTCTAGTGGGTCCTGTTGGACGAGGGGTCCGGTTCCCACCTACACATGCACTGGAAGATAATACTGTTGTCAAAAGCCAGGATTTCGCTCCTGTGGTGGCTCCACACCTCGCACTTACTAGAGACGCAGGTTCGGGATTCAGGACTGGGTCCTGGTAACCACGGATGCAAGTCTCCGAGGCTGGGGAGCTGTCACTCAAGAGAAAAGCTTCCAAGAAAAAAGCTAAAGTCGGGAAGCCTGCCTTCACATGAATATGCTGGAATTGAGAGCCATTTACAACGACCTTCAACAGGCGGTACATCTTCTTCAAGATCACCCCGTGCAGATCCAGTTGGATATGGTAACAGCAAGACGGAACAAAAAGCAGAGCGGAAATGGCAGAGGTGACGAAGATCCTCCTCTGGGCAGAAAAATATGTAAGGGCTCTGTCGGCAATTTTCATTCCGGTGGACAACTGGAAAGCATGCTTCCTCAGCAGACACGATCTACATCCAGGAGAGTGGGACCTCCACCAAGAAGTCTTCGCAGAGGTGACAAGTCTTTGGGGAGTTCCTCCAGTAGACAAGATGACTTCTCGTCTCAACGAGAAGCTTCAGAAAAATTGTTCCAGGTCAAGAGACCCTCAGCAATAGCAGTAGATGCTCTGGTGACCCAGTGGCTATTCCAGTCAGTGTATTCCTTCCACTTCCACTGATCCCAAAAGTTCTCGGGATAATAATAAGAACAATGGTTCGGGCAATTTTCACTGCCCCAGACTGGCCAAGGAGGGCTTGGTGCCCAGATCTTCAGGAGTTGATCATTAAAAGATCCTGGGCCTTTTCCTCTTCGCGAGGACCTACTACGGTAGGTACCGTGCGTGTACCTAGACTTGCCGCTGCTACATTTGACGGCATGACTGTTGAGCGCCGAATCATATCCTGAAAGGGTATTCCCAAGGAAGTCATCCCCACTTATTCAGGCCAGGAACGGAGTAACATCTAAACATTACCACCGTTTTTGGAGAAAATATGTGTCTTGGTGTGAATCCAAGAACGTTTCAACGGAAGTGTTTCAGTTAGGGCGTTTTTCTCCGTTTCCTACAGGCTGGGGGAAATGCAGACTGCAGTTGGACTCCATTATGGTCCAGTTTTCAGCATTGGCAAAAAAATTCTGAAACCATTAGCTTCCCTTCCGGAAGTTCAGTTTTGCGTGAAAGACGTGTTGCGCGTCCAACCTTCATTTGTGCCTCCAGGGGCACCTTGGGATCGTAATGTGGTGTTACATTTCCTTCAATCACATTGGTTTACACCTTTCCGGAAGGTGGAGTTGAAATTCCTCACTTGGAAAGTGGTCATCCTATTGGCCTTGGCATCTGCAAGGCGGGTGTCTGAGTTGGCGGCCTTGTCTTACAAGAGGCCTTATTTGATCTTCCAGGAAGATAGAGCTGAATTGAGGACAAGTCAGCAATTTCTACCGAAGGTGGTTTCCTCTTTCCACATCAACCAACCTATTGTGGTGCCTGAGGCTTCTGACGCCTTCACTCAGGCAAAATCTCTGGATGTAGTCAGAGTTTTGAAGATTTATGTCGCCAGAACGGCTCAGATTAGGAAAACAGCGGCTCTGTTTGTCCTGTATGCTCCCAACAAGGTTGGGTGTCCTGCTTCCAAGCAGATCATTGCATGCTGGATCTGGAACACCATTCAGCACGCTCATTCCACGGCTGGATTGCCGGTATCATTGAAAGCCCATTCTACTAGAAAGGTGGGCTCATCCTGGGCGGCTGTCCAGGGGGTCTCGGCATTGCAACTTTGCCGAGCAGCTACTTGGTCGGGGTCAAACACATTTGCAAAGTTCTACAAGTTTTTTTTTTTAATAAAGTAATTTTTATTCAGATGTCTGGAGAATAAGGTACAGACATTGCAGAGCATCATCATATCACAAAAAATAAATCAATTAACTCGAATCAGAACCTCATTTTTTAAATAAGTTTACAGCAGTGGAATAACAGACCATGTCCATGAGGGAATATACAAAAATTTCCTATTGTTCGGGCCATTTGGGTCTGTTAGATCCGTAACCAAATATATAAATCCTCATTAACTTTAATATTTTCGCCCTTAAACTAACCAATAAGAAAAATAAAAAACAAAAAACAGAAGCAAAGTGAGAAGGAATCATCTGATTCAGGACCACATTAATCATGCATATAAGTAGACAAACACGCAGGGCTCAACCGCCAAGCATCTCAAATATACATCATTAAACAGCAAATTTTTGGTAAGTTAGCACTTTAGTGCCCACTATAGTTGCGGGACCAGGTGAGAATGGGGGGAGTCAAGCCATGGAGACCAGACCCTTTCAAATTTGGCTGATGCGTTTTGTTTCATATATACATATCTTTTCTTAATTATTGTATCATTAACTAAGGTCTTGAGCGCAGAAACTAAAGGGCCTCTAGGGGCCATCCATAGCCTCGCAATGCAAACCTTAGCCAAGGCACATACACTGCGAGCATAAAGACCCATCGAAACAGACAGAGAAGTAGAGCATCCCATCCCCAGAATACAGAATTGTGGGGTAAGCAGTCCGCCAGTCACTCCCGTACTCTCCAGAATTGACCTGACCCCCAACCAGAACACTCTCAACCTCGGGCAATCCCACACTAGATGCCAAAATGTTCCCACCTCCCCCCCCCCCGCACTTAAAAGTTCTACAAGTTTGACACCTTGGCAGATGAACACCTTAAGTTTGGTCAATCGGTGCTGCAGAGTCATCCGCACTCTTCCGCCCGTTCTAGAGCTTTGGTATAAACCCCATAGTTCTTGAAGTGACCCCAGCATCCTCTAGGACGTATGAGAAAATAGGATTTTAATACCTACCGGTAAATCCTTTTCTCTTAGTCCGTAGAGGATGCTGGGCGCCCGTCCCGGTGCGTACTGTATCTGCAGTTATTGGTTGTGGTTACACACAGGTTGTGTTACGGTTTTTGTCAGCATAGTGCTGAAAATTCTTCATGCTGTTGGCTTGTGTTCTATTGAATGCCACGTTCTGCGGCATGCTTGAGGTGTGAGCTGGTAAGATGCTCACCGTGGTTTAACAATAAATCCTTTTCCTCGAAATGTCCGTCTCCCTGGGCACAGTTTCCTTAAACTGGAGTCTGGAGGAGGGGCATAGAGGAAGGAGCCAGGTCACACCCTTTGAAAGTCTTAAAGTGCCCATGTCTCCTGCGGATCCCGTCTATACCCCATGGTTTTTTAAGTGACCCCAGCATCCTCTACGGACTAAGAGAAAAGGATTTACCGGTAGATATTAAAATCCTATTTTTATATATATATATATATATATATATATATATACGTGTGTGTGTGTGTGTGTGTGTGTGTGTGTGTGTGTGTGTGTATATTAGAGATGAGCGGGTTCGGTTTCTCTGAATCCGAACCCGCACGAACTTCATGTTTTTTTCACGGGTCCGAGCAGACTCGGATCCTCCCGCCTTGCTCGGTTAACCCGAGCGCGCCCGAACGTCATCATGACGCTGTCGGATTCTCGCGAGACTCGGATTCTATATAAGGAGCCGCGCGTCGCCGCCATTTTCACACGTGCATTGAGATTGATAGGGAGAGGACGTGGCTGGCGTCCTCTCCATTTAGATTAGGGTTGAGAGAGAGAGAGAGAGATTGACCTGAGGCTGTGATACTGTAGAAGAGAGTGCAGAGTTTAGTGACTGACGACCACAGTGACCACCAGACAGTGCAGTTGTTTGTTTTATTTAATATATCCGTTCTCTGCCTGAAAAAAACGATACACACAGTGACTCAGTCACATACCATATCTGTGTGCACTGCTCAGCCCAGTGTGCTGCATCAATGTGTATATATATATCTGACTGTGCTCAGCTCACACAGCTTATAATTGTGGGGGAGACTGGGGAGCACTGCAGTGCCAGTTATAGGTTATAGCAGGAGCCAGGAGTACATAATATTATATTAAAATTAAACAGTGCACACTTTTGCTGCAGGAGTGCCACTGCCAGTGTGACTAGTGACCAGTGACCTGACCACCAGTATATATAATATTAGTAGTATACTATCTCTTTATCAACCAGTCTATATTAGCAGCAGACACAGTACAGTGCGGTAGTTCACGGCTGTGGCTACCTCTGTGTCGGCACTCGGCAGCCCGTCCATAATTGTATATACCACCTAACCGTGGTTTTTTTTTCTTTCTTTATAGTCATACTAGTTACGAGTATACTATCTCTTTATCAACCAGTCTATATTAGCAGCAGACACAGTACAGTGCGGTAGTTCACGGCTGTGGCTACCTCTGTGTCGGCACTCGGCAGCCCGTCCATAATTGTATATACCACCTAACCGTGGTTTTTTTTTTCTTTCTTTATACATACATACTAGTTACGAGTATACTATCTCTTTATCAACCAGTCTATATTAGCAGCAGACACAGTACAGTGCGGTAGTTCACGGCTGTGGCTACCTCTGTGTCGGCACTCGGCAGCCCGTCCATAATTGTATATACCACCTAACCGTGGTTTTTTTTTCTTTCTTTATACATACATACTAGTTACGAGTATACTATCTCTTTATCAACCAGTCTATATATTAGCAGCAGACACAGTACAGTGCGGTAGTTCACGGCTGTGGCTACCTCTATGTCGGCACTCGGCAGCCCGTCCATAATTGTATATACCACCTAACCGTGGTTTTTTTTTCTTTCTTTATACATACATACTAGTTACGAGTATACTATCTCTTTATCAACCAGTCTATATATTAGCAGCAGACACAGTACAGTGCGGTAGTTCACGGCTGTGGCTACCTCTGTGTCGGCACTCGGCAGCCCGTCCATAATTGTATATACCACCTAACCGTGTTTTTTTTTTCTTTCTTTATACATACATACTAGTTACGAGTATACTATCTCTTTATCAACCAGTCTATATATTAGCAGCAGACACAGTACAGTGCGGTAGTTCACGGCTGTGGCTACCTCTGTGTCGGCACTCGGCAGCCCGTCCATAATTGTATATACCACCTAACCGTGGTTTTTTTTTCTTTCTTTATACATACATACTAGTTACGAGTATACTATCTCTTTATCAACCAGTCTATATATTAGCAGCAGACACAGTACAGTGCGATAGTTCACGGCTGTGGCTACCTCTGTGTCGGCACTCGGCAGCCCGTCCATAATTGTATACTAGTATCCAATCCATCCATCTCCATTGTTTACCTGAGGTGCCTTTTAGTTGTGCCTATTAAAATATGGAGAACAAAAATGTTGAGGTTCCAAAATTAGGGAAAGATCAAGATCCACTTCCACCTCGTGCTGAAGCTGCTGCCACTAGTCATGGCCGAGACGATGAAATGCCAGCAACGTCGTCTGCCAAGGCCGATGCCCAATGTCATAGTACAGAGCATGTCAAATCCAAAACACCAAATATCAGTAAAAAAAGGACTCCAAAACCTAAAATAAAATTGTCGGAGGAGAAGCGTAAACTTGCCAATATGCCATTTACCACACGGAGTGGCAAGGAACGGCTGAGGCCCTGGCCTATGTTCATGGCTAGTGGTTCAGCTTCACATGAGGATGGAAGCACTCAGCCTCTCGCTAGAAAAATGAAAAGACTAAAGCTGGCAAAAGCAGTAGCACCGCAAAGAACTGTGCGTTCTTCGAAATCCCAAATCCACAAGGAGAGTCCGACTCCAATTGTGTCGGTTGCGATGCCTGACCTTCCCAACACTGGACGTGAAGAGCATGCGCCTTCCACCATTTGCACGCCCCCTGCAAGTGATGGAAGGAGCACCCGCAGTCCAGTTCCTGATAGTCAGATTGAAGATGTCAGTGTTGAAGTACACCAGGATGAGGAGGATATGGGTGTTGCTGGCGCTGGGGAGGAAATTGACCAGGAGGATTCTGATGGTGAGGTGGTTTGTTTAAGTCAGGCACCCGGGGAGACACCTGTTGTCCGTGGTAGGAATATGGCCGTTGACATGCCTGGTGAAAATACCAAAAAAATCAGCTCTTCGGTGTGGAAGTATTTCACCAGAAATGCGGACAACAGGTGTCAAGCCGTGTGTTCCCTTTGTCAAGCTGTAATAAGTAGGGGTAAGGACGTTAACCACCTCGGAACATCCTCCCTTATACGTCACCTGCAGCGCATTCATAATAAGTCAGTGACAAGTTCAAAAACTTGGGCCGACAGCGGAAGCAGTCCACTGACCAGTAAATCCCTTCCTCTTGTAACCAAGCTCACGCAAACCACCCCACCAACTCCCTCAGTGTCAATTTCCTCCTTCCCCAGGAATGCCAATAGTCCTGCAGGCCATGTCACTGGCAATTCTGACGATTCCTCTCCTGCCTGGGATTCCTCCGATGCATCCTTGCGTGTAACGCCTACTGCTGCTGGCGCTGCTGTTGTTGCTGCTGGGAGTCGATGGTCATCCCAGAGGGGAAGTCGTAAGACCACTTTTACTACTTCCACCAAGCAATTGACTGTCCAACAGTCCTTTGCGAGGAAGATGAAATATCACAGCAGTCATCCTACTGCAAAGCGGATAACTGAGGCCTTGACATCCTGGGTGGTGAGAAACGTGGTTCCGGTATCCATCATTACTGCAGAGCCAACTAGAGACTTGTTGGAGGTACTGTGTCCCCGGTACCAAATACCATCTAGGTTCCATTTCTCTAGGCAGGCGATACTGAAAATGTACACAGACCTCAGAAAAAGAGTCACCAGTGTCCTAAAAAATGCAGCTGTACCCAATGTCCACTTAACCACGGACATGTGGACAAGTGGAGCAGGGCAGGGTCAGGACTATATGACTGTGACAGCCCACTGGGTAGATGTATGGACTCCCGCCGCAAGAACAGCAGCGGCGGCACCAGTAGCAGCATCTCGCAAACGCCAACTCTTTCCTAGGCAGGCTACGCTTTGTATCACCGGTTTCCAGAATACGCACACAGCTGAAAACCTCTTACGGCAACTGAGGAAGATCATCACGGAATGGCTTACCCCAATTGGACTCTCCTGTGGATTTGTGGCATCGGACAACGCCAGCAATATTGTGTGTGCATTAAATCTGGGCCAATTCCAGCACGTCCCATGTTTTGCACATACCTTGAATTTGGTGGTGCAGAATTTTTTTAAAAACGACAGGGGCGTGCAAGAGATGCTGTCGGTGGCCAGAAGAATTGCGGGACACTTTCGGCGTACAGGCACCACGTACAGAAAACTGGAGCACCACCAAAAACTACTGAACCTGCCCTGCCATCATCTGAAGCAAGAAGTGGTAACGAGGTGGAATTCAACCCTGTATATGCTTCAGAGGTTGGAGGAGCAGCAAAAGGCCATTCAAGCCTATACAATTGAGCACGATATAGGAGGTGGGATGCACCTGTCTCAAGCGCAGTGGAGAATGATTTCAACGTTGTGCAAGGTTCTGATGCCCTTTGAACTTGCCACACGTGAAGTCAGTTCAGACACTGCCAGCCTGAGTCAGGTCATTCCCCTCATCAGGCTTTTGCAGAAGAAGCTGGAGACATTGAAGGAGGAGCTAACACGGAGCGATTCCGCTAGGCATGTGGGACTTGTGGATGGAGCCCTTAATTCGCTTAGCAAGGATTCACGGGTGGTCAATCTGTTGAAATCAGAGCACTACATTTTGGCCACCGTGCTCGATCCTAGATTTAAAGCCTACCTTGGATCTCTCTTTCCGGCAGACACAAGTCTGCTGGGGTTCAAACACCAGCTGGTGAGTAAATTGTCAAGTCAAGCGGAACGCGACCTGTCAACAACATCTCCTCCTTCACATTCTCCCGCAACTGGGGGTGCGAGGAAAAGGCTCAGAATTCCGAGCCCACCCGCTGGCGGTGATGCAGGGCAGTCTGGAGCGACTGCTGATGCTGACATCTGGTCCGGACTGAAGGACCTGACAACGATTACGGACATGTCGTCTACTGTCACTGCATATGATTCTCTCCCCATTGAAAGAATGGTGGAGGATTATATGAGTGACCGCATCCAAGTAGGCACGTCACACAGTCCGTACTTATACTGGCAGGAAAAAGAGGCAATTTGGAGGCCCTTGCACAAACTGGCTTTATTCTACCTAAGTTGCCCTCCCACAAGTGTGTACTCCGAAAGAGTGTTTAGTGCCGCCGCTCACCTTGTCAGCAATCGGCGTACGAGGTTACATCCAGAAAATGTGGAGAAGATGATGTTCATTAAAATGAATTATAATCAATTCCTCCGCGGAGACATTGACCAGCAGCAATTGCCTCCACAAAGTACACAGGGAGCTGAGATGGTGGATTCCAGTGGGGACGAATTGATAATCTGTGAGGAGGGGGATGTACACGGTGATATATCGGAGGATGATGATGAGGTGGACATCTTGCCTCTGTAGAGCCAGTTTGTGCAAGGAGAGATTAATTGCTTCTTTTTTGGTGGGGGTCCAAACCAACCCGTCATATCAGTCACAGTCGTGTGGCAGACCCTGTCACTGAAATGATGGGTTGGTTAAAGTGTGCATGTCCTGTTTATACAACATAAGGGTGGGTGGGAGGGCCCAAGGACAATTCCATCTTGCACCTCTTTTTTCTTTTCTTTTTCTTTGCGTCATGTGCTGTTTGGGGAGGGTTTTTTGGAAGGGACATCCTGCGTGACACTGCAGTGCCACTCCTAGATGGGCCCGGTGTTTGTGTCGGCCACTAGGGTCGCTTATCTTACTCACACAGCTACCTCATTGCGCCTCTTTTTTTCTTTGCGTCATGTGCTGTTTGGGGAGGGTTTTTTGGAAGGGACATCCTGCGTGACACTGCAGTGCCACTCCTAGATGGGCCCGGTGTTTGTGTCGGCCACTAGGGTCGCTTATCTTACTCACACAGCTACCTCATTGCGCCTCTTTTTTTCTTTGCGTCATGTGCTGTTTGGGGAGGGTTTTTTGGAAGGGACATCCTGCGTGACACTGCAGTGCCACTCCTAGATGGGCCCGGTGTTTGTGTCGGCCACTAGGGTCGCTTATCTTACTCACACAGCTACCTCATTGCGCCTCTTTTTTTCTTTGCGTCATGTGCTGTTTGGGGAGGGTTTTTTGGAAGGGACATCCTGCGTGACACTGCAGTGCCACTCCTAGATGGGCCCGGTGTTTGTGTCGGCCACTAGGGTCGCTTATCTTACTCACACAGCTACCTCATTGCGCCTCTTTTTTTCTTTGCGTCATGTGCTGTTTGGGGAGGGTTTTTTGGAAGGGACATCCTGCGTGACACTGCAGTGCCACTCCTAGATGGGCCCGGTGTTTGTGTCGGCCACTAGGGTCGCTTATCTTACTCACACAGCTACCTCATTGCGCCTCTTTTTTTCTTTGCGTCATGTGCTGTTTGGGGAGGGTTTTTTGGAAGGGACATCCTGCGTGACACTGCAGTGACACTCCTAGATGGGCCCGGTGTTTGTGTCGGCCACTAGGGTCGCTTATCTTACTCACACAGCTACCTCATTGCGCCTCTTTTTTTCTTTGCGTCATGTGCTGTTTGGGGAGGGTTTTTTGGAAGGGACATCCTGCGTGACACTGCAGTGCCACTCCTAGATGGGCCCGGTGTTTGTGTCGGCCACTAGGGTCGCTAATCTTACTCACACAGCTACCTCATTGCGCCTCTTTTTTTCTTTGCGTCATGTGCTGTTTGGGGAGGGTTTTTTGGAAGGGCCATCCTGCGTGACACTGCAGTGCCACTCCTAGATGGGCCCGGTGTTTGTGTCGGCCACTAGGGTCGCTTATCTTACTCACACAGCGACCTCGGTGCAAATTTTAGGACTAAAAATAATATTGTGAGGTGTGAGGTATTCAGAATAGACTGAAAATGAGTGGAAATTATGGTTTTTGAGGTTAATAATACTTTGGGATCAAAATGACCGCCAAATTCTATGATTTAAGCTGTTTTTTAGGTTTTTTGGAAAAAAACACCCGAATCCAAAACACACCCGAATCCGACAAAAAAAATTCGGTGAGGTTTTGCCAAAACGCGGTCGAACCCAAAACACGGCCGCGGAACCGAACCCAAAACCAAAACACAAAACCCGAAAAATTTCCGGCGCTCATCTCTAGTGTATATATGCAGGGGCGGATTGTGAAATAAAAGTGGCCCTGGAAAAATTTCTAGAAGTGGCCTCATGTGGGTGGCACCAAATCAACTGTAGGCGGTACCAATACCAATGTAGGCGGGATTACTACTTTAAAATGTAATGTAGGCGGAGTTACACTTACAAAAGGCAGAGCATGGCATATTAGCTGAACCTAACACATTAAAAAGTTTAGAAATATTGTGTTGTAGCAGAAGTAGTTAAGAAATTAAACTTGGGGTGACATTTAATCCTCTGCACACTCACTAAATACATTTCAAAGCAATTATAGCTACTTCATGCTATACTCTATTACAGTGGTTCCCAAACTTGGTCCTCAAGACTCCAAACAGCTCATGTTATCCAGGTCACCTAGCAGATGCACAGCTGTCTTCATTACTCACTAAGACATTTTAAAAGGTGGAGCTAATTATTTCACTTGTCATTCTGGGCGGGATGTACTAAGCGGAAAATGCGGTAAACTCCCTGTTTACCGCATTTTCCTGATGTACTAACCCCCGGCCGGCAGGACAGCGCCGCGGCGGGGTACGCCAGCTTTAGCTGGCGTACGTCCATAGAAGCGTATGGGCTTCTCTCCGCGGCGATGTGTGAGGGATCTGATCGGATCCCTCCCAGCATGCCCTGCGGCCGCCCCCGTCACCCCGCACATGCGCAGACTGACTTCTGGGGCCGAATCCCGGAAGTCAGGCTGCCGCTGCGCATCGCGGAAGACAGCTCTTATCGGAAGAGTTGTCCTCCGCAATGCTGATCGCATATGTTAGTACATATGCGATCAGCATCGTGGCGCAGGGCGGCGATGGGCGGCGATGTACAGGAGACCTGAAAACATGCACTGTTTGGAGTCCTGAGTTTGAGAAAATGTGCTCTGTTAAAAACAAGGAATGCCATCACCCCTAACACTTCCCCCCGACCTACCACTACCACCCCCACCGGATCTAAGACATCATCATCATCATCATCATCATATTTTAACGCATACTGTAGGTTGAGCAAGAGACAAATATGCTTCTGTTTTTCAGCCCTGTCTTGGTTGCATTTTCCTCAACACACCCTTACTGTATTAACTGAAAACATATTGGGCCTAATTCAGACCTGATCGTTAGGCTGCATTTTCATACAACCTGCGATCAGGTCTAAACTGCGCATGTGTATGCACTGCAATGCGCAGGCGCGTCGCACGGGTACAAAGCGGATCACTGCTCAGCGATGGGTTTGTGCGAAGAATCCATTCGCACAGGCACTCGCAAGAAGATTGACAAGAAGAGGGAGTTTGTGGGTGTCAACTGACCGTTTTCAGGGAGTGGTTGGAAAAACGCAGGCGTGCCTAAGCGTTCGCAGGGAGGGTGTCTGACATCAATTCCGGTCCTGGACAGGCTGAAGTGATCGCAGCGGCTGAGTAAGTCCTGGGTTGTGCAGATACTGCACAAAATCTGTTCGTACAGCTCTGCTACACATGCGTTCACAGACTTGCACAGCGAAAATACAATCCCCTATGAGCGGCGACTATGCAAACGCAGGACTGCATAAAAAAACTAGCGATCGATCAATTCTGAATTAGGCCCATTGGCCTCTACCCACCCCTCTTCTGCCTCTCGAAGCTTTGTGGTAAATCCACTACTGCCCCCCAGATAGATCATCATCTCCCTTAGCAGAGAATAGCCCCTTCCCCCTCAGACAGATCATTTCCCTCTAGCATGGACTATCCTCTCCCCCATACTGTAGGTCATCTTACTTTAGATATAAATAACTCCCCTCCCCCTCAGACAGATCATCTCTCCCTAGTAGATTCTTCCTCCACCCAAGCCAAATCATCTCCCCACAGCATAGAATAACCCCCCGCCCCACAGACAGATAATCTCTTCTAGCACAGAATACCCCTCCAGATAAATCATCATTTCCCTTACCATAGAATTAACCCACCCAGATATAACTCATACCCCCTTAGCATCAAAAACCCATCCCCCACCTACTACAGAAATCCCCCTCCCACCCCCCAGACAGATCTCCATCAGGGCCGGTACTAGACCTTGTGGCGCACAGGGTGAAAATTTGGCTTCATGGGGAAGGGGCGTTACCACAGAACAGTACCAGTTCACATTACACTGCACAGCAGTGTCCGTCAGTCACATTACACCGCACAGTAGTGTCCGTCAGTCACATTACACTGCACAGTAGTGTCCGTCAGTCACATTACACCGCACAGTAGTGTCAGTCAGTCACATTACACCGCACAGTAGTGTCCGTCAGTCACATTACACCGCACAGTAGTGTCCGCCAGTCAAATTACACTGCACAGTAGTGTCCGTCAGTCACATTACACCGCACAGTAGTGTCCATCAGTCACATTACACCGCACAGCAGTGTCCGTCAGTCACATTACACTGCACAGTAGTGTCCGTCAGTCACATTACACCATACAGTAGTACTCCTTAGACACATTATGCCACACACCGTAATGCCCATTACATATTATGCCACACACCGTATCGCTTATTACAACTTATGCCACATACTGTAATGCCCATTACAACTTATGCCACACACCGTAATGCCCATTACATATTATGCCACACACCGTAACACCTATTACAATTTATGCCACACACTGTAATGCCTATTACAACTTATGCAACACACCGTAACGCTTATTACAACTTATGCCACATACCGTAATGCCCATTACAACTTATGCCACACACCGTAATGCCTATTACATATTGGGCAACACACCATAATATCCTTTACATGTTACGCCACACACCATAATGCCCATTACATGTTACGCCACACACCGTAATGCCCACTACACATTATGCCACACACTGTAATGCCCATTACACGTTACACCACACACCGTACTGTTCATTACATGTTACGCCATACACTGTAATGCCCATTACACGTTATGCCACTCACCATAATGCCCCTGACACCATTTTACGCCCCACACACAATAATGTCTCTTACAAATTATGCCCCACAGCTTCTAATTCTTTTTTAATTACCTGCTCACTGCCAGGGGTCTCATATTCATTGCCAAGGGTCTCATGCTCAGTGGCAAGGGTCTCTTGCTTGTTGCCAGGGGCCACATGCTTGTTCCCAGGAGGTCCCATGCTCATTCCCAGGGCGTCTCATGCTCACTGCCAGCGGTCTCATGCTTGTTCCCAGGGGGTCTCATGCTCGCTGCCAAGGGTTTCATGCTCGTTGCCATGGGATTCATGCTCACTGGCAAGGGGTTTATGTGCACCCAACCCACCTGCTCCCCCGCAATTCTTCTGCAGCAGGTGCCGTGGGCTACATGGGGGCCCGCTGCAGCCAATACCATTGAGAGAAACACTCAGATGCTAGAGGTGCTACTCGACCTCTAGTGTCTGTCTCTCTTCTCTCCTCCAGTTGCTAGAGGTCAAGTAGAACCTCTAGCGTCCGAGTGTTTCTCTCAATGGTATCTGCTGCAGCGGGTGCCCATGGCGCCTGCTGCAGCTGGGGTTCAGGCAAGCACCTGTGGGGTGACTGCCACCGCTCATTCAGGTTGCAGTGCCCTGGACAGCCACTCAGCTTGCCTGCACCTGGAACTGCTGCTGATCTCTATTTCCCCCTATCATCCAGTACAGCTCAGCAGGTAGCCTGTCATTTTTTTTCAAAATAAAATGTGCTGCAAGCTGCATGAATATTGTTGTTGTTTTTTAAGACAAACTGCAGCAGGAGCCATTAACAGCGCAATCAGAGGACATCTCCCTGTCAGCCCCGATTTTCCCCATTGTGTCCCCCTTCTTCGCTGCACAGTCTGGAAAGCTGCAGCTGATGGCGGCCCGGGAACACAGTGCAGGCTGTTGAACTGATCGCACCCTCTCTTCCTCCGAGGTGCGTGACGTCACTGGCTGGCGTTGTGGCGCTCGTACCTCCTTTCAGGTTGGCGGAGGACTCTTCTCCTGCAGTGGCCACACTAGTAGCTCTGATTGGTGTGCGGGCCGCTTGTAATCTGTTTCCCCGCCCCCCTTCGTACATCACCCGCTGGCTGTCTGTCATGCACAAAAGACGTGACCGGGTGAGGTGGTAAGGGGGCGGGGAAACAGATGACAGGCCCCCCCCACACACACACACACCCATCGGCCCACCGGTAATCTCCCCGGTCATTGTAGTGGCCAGTCCGTCCCTGTATATATGGATGGATAGATGGTTAGTTAGATATTTGGATAGATATATTTTGTGATATAAAAGTGTAAAAAGCACTGCAACCAATAAAGTGTGCAAAGGGGCATATTCATGATCACTAAAATAGAGGTTTTTTTTACAATTATATCACCCCTTTTGCTATTTTTTTGGGTTACAAACTCATTCATCATAAGCTGTAACCAAGAAAATATATCTCCTTGTTGCAGACTGCTAAAATAATTTCCACACCTTTTAAGGGCTGATTGGGATGGCAAACCAGCCTGGGAAATTTCTGGAAGCAGCCCTAGTGGAGGCAGGGTCTGTTGAGTGTGTGGGATCTGTTGAAGGGGCGGTATCTTTCCTCATAGGACCTGATTCTGACTTGAATGCAGTTGCGGCCTTCCTTGCATCTGTGACTTTATTTTAATTCCGCTACAAAGCCTTTCAATGGTGTACATCCATGTGTCCGAATGTGCAAGGACTCTACAGATGTGTGTCTACAGATGTTGCAATCATGCTTTGTGTGTAATTATACGCCAATTGGTTGCACCATTGAATCTAGCACCAGCCTTATGCTAGGTGCAGATTATCTGTCTTAGTATGGCCTCCAATGTGAGCGATTCAGCATCTCTGTAAGCAACAACTTTCATCAATCCGCTCATACTACACTACATCTGCATCTGATTTGTCAAACCCCTGTAACCGGCCAATACATTTCTAATACACATATTGGTGCTTGCATCTGAATCTGTACTGCGACTACAAATGTGTCCCCTAACATCTTTGCTGCAGTCACATTAAACAGTGTTCACATGGTGTGATTAAGTAGCACCGAGCGTCTTTATGTGCAACTTTTTCCATTTAAATGCATCTAAGCGAATAGGATGCACAAGCAGCTTATGGGCCTAATTCAGAGCTGATCATAGATGATCAAAATCTCTGACATGCTGAGGGACACCCAGCACAGGGTGCTACATGCCAGGCCCTAGTCCCCCCCGCAGAGGTGCGAAAGCATCGCACAGCACAGATGCTTTTGCACCTGACGAGTAGCTCCCTGCCTACGCAGCCTGCGAAGGCAGGCAGCTACCTGCCATGTTTTTGGTCGCAGCGGCTGCGTGACATCACATGCAGCCGCTGCGGCCTGCCCCGCAAATGGTCCGGACATGCCTGCATTGTCCGGCCCGCAACCCCTAACGCCGCCGGCACGCCACCTCCCACCTGCGGCTGTATCTGCATATGAATTACTACGCTACAGTGTTTTCCTGGAAATCACTGTAATGTGGCATTTTGTTGTTATTATTATTATTATTATTATTATATATTATCCTTTATTTATATGGTGCCACAAGGGTTCCGCAGCACCCAATTACAGAGTACATAAATAAATAATCAAAACAAGAAAACAGCATTTACAGTTGAATACAATATAGCACAAGTACAGGGTAAATAAACATAGCTACATCAGCAGATGACACTAAAATAAGTATCAGGGTGGCAGAAAACCGCGAGTTTTGGTGCAGCAGAAGAATATTAAAGTAAGAAAAGGATAAGCACATGAGGGAAGAGGGCCCTGCTCGTGAGAGCTTACATTCTAAAAGGAAGGGGCAGATAGACAGGGGTGACACAGATGGGTTAGACAGAGAGCGTGGAACAGAAGGTTTGGATGATATTTGACTGGGTTTGGTGAAGAAGTGGGTCTTGAGAGCCCATTTGAAATTTTGTAAAGAGATGGAGAGTCTGAGGGGGTAGAGAATTCCAGAGAAACGGAGCAGCATGTGAAAAATCTTGGAGGTAGGATTGAGAGGAAGTAATCAGTAGCAGAGCGAAGAGGACAGGTGGGAGTGTAAAGGGAGATAAGGTCAGGGATGTAAATGGGATAGGAGTGGGAGAGGGCTTTGTAGATGAGTTTTAGAAGCTTGAATTTGATTCTGAAAGGGAAGGGAAGCCAATGAAGGACTTGTATATGAGGGGAGGTAGACAGTAGTGCATTTGGTGAGGAAGATGAGCTGGGCTGCAGCAATGAGGATAGATTGGAGTGGAGAGAGGCATTTGTCAGGGATGCCAGTCAGGAGGAGAATAAGGTGCAGTTACTGCAAAAAAATAAACCCAACGTTAGCAGAGACATGTCCTGCTGCATGGCGTATTGAGGCAAGATGTATGAGGACACGTCTGAATGTGCGAACACCATCAGGATGCATGCTCAGTGCAACTGAAACACATGCGCAGATGAAAAATAATGCACAAGAAAAAAAAAACATTGGCTGCCTCAGATATAAAAAAAACACACACTGGCCCCCACAGTAAAAATTAATAAAACACATTTGTCACCACAGGAAAAAATTTTTAACACATTAGCCTTCACAGGAAAAAAACATTGTCCCCCTCAGGAAATATAAAACTCATTAGCCCTTGCAGGAAAACACAAAACACATTGTCCCCCACAGGAAAAAATAAAACACATTGTTCCCCACAAGAAAAATAAAACACATTGTCCCCAACAGGGGAAAAAAAACATTGGCCCACACAGGAAAAAAGAAAACATATCGGCCCCAACAGGAAAACATATAGCACATTGTCCTCCACAGATTAAAAAAAAACACACACATTGGCCCCCACAGCGAAAACCCCCCCAGACACATTGGCCCTGATAAAAGACAGATTGGAAAATGGAACAAACACATAGCAACTGGTGAAGCCTCAAACTTTTTTTTTTTCCTATTTGACACAAGTATGAGATTAATAAAACACTTATGGGGTATTTATAAAGCAGCAGCATCACTGTCAGCAAAGATGAGTGTTGTACTTCCTCCAAGATAGTATCATCTCATCATCCCTAGCTGCGGGGAGGCACCAGCTGGAGCAATAGAGCATTTATAGTGATTTACCATACAGGTGTAACCCTTACAGACACCCTACCAACACACCTGCTACACTACATACAAACATGGCACTGGCTCAGTCGCCCCACCCCAGGAAGGGCACAATAGTAGTAGTGTTAGCAGTAAGCCGTATGTCAGAAATATGAGGAGCGGTGAGCACAGTAAGGAATATCAGGGACTAGGAGCATGAGAGGCGGCTATAAGGAACAGTAGGGGTGAGTAGGTAGTGTTTAAGAGTGGGTACAGATTTTATGGAGTTGTAGGAATGATGAGTAGGTAGTCTATACGGAGCAGTAAGGATCAGTAAATAATGCTGATGAGTAGGTTCAAAGAGTAGGGAGCAGCAGGGATGTTTTCTGATCAGCACTAAATCACTTCTCAGGCAATTGATAATGTAAGTATTCTCTTACCATGAGCAGATGGAGCAGACACAGCAGAAACATTGCACAGGGCATGCATGCTCCTCTTCTCCACCATGCCCTATCACGATACTCGCAGCCAACACTAGAGGCATGAGCTCCCTGGTAGTCCAGACTCCATCTCCTGGCTAACGGCTAGATGTGCCCGCTAGCTGGGAGCAGATGACAACTTACGGTTTGCATTCCACAGTAGAATGCATAGCACAGAACCAGTCCGGCAATGGTATGGATCAGCCCGGGCCGGCGGGCAGTGGGAGCTGACCCATCTGGCTGTGTAAGCCAGCCTGGCAAGGGGCAGAATGGGATAGGTTGAGCGGGAACTTTCCCGCGGGCCCAATCCGCCCCTGCATACTCCCCATGGAGGGGGAGGAGTCTGACAGAGTAGAGGGCGGGACCAGACAGAATGGAGTTTGAGGTGTCAGTTATACTAATATATATATATATTGCTCAGAGAAGAACCACTTGGCGCACAGGTATATACAATCACCCCTCAATTTTGTGATAATATAATTATAACACTCCTCACCGAATATATGAGTGGCTGCTCTCAACCAGTATTATATGATGGTAATTCACACATAGAAAAATGGAAACAGTAAAGGAAGGTTGAGGTGTGAGCAAGTTGAAGAAAGTGTTCTTGTATCCTTAGTGTTAGAGTCCTTTTGGTCTTACTCAAGACTACATTGGACTAAAATACAATAAGTATTAGGGATGTGTACCGAGCCGGTTTTGCTGGATTTGGATTTGGTTCTGATTTGTTGAACAGCTTTGGATTTGGATTTGCCAAACCGCCGTGACTGGTAGAGATCTGTAGCGGGCATTTTTCGGGTTTTGTGTTTTGGTTTTGGATTTGGTTCCGCGGTCGTGTTTTGGATTCGGACGCGTTTTGGCAAAACATCCCTTAAGAATTTTTGGTGGATTCGGGTGCGTTTTGGATTCAGGGTTTTTTTTTAAAAAAAACCTTAAAAACAGCTTACATCATAGAATTTGGGGGTATTTTTGATCCTATAGTATTACTAACCTCAATAACCATAATTTCCACTCATTTCCAGTCTATTCTGAACACCTCACACCTCACAATATTATTTTTAGTCCTAAAATTTGCACCGAGGTCGCTGGATGACTAATTTAAGCGACCCAAGTGGGCGTCACAAACACCTGGCCCATCTAGGAGTGGAACTGCAGTGTCAGACAGGATAGCACTTAAAAAAATAGTCCCCAAACAGCACATGATGCAAAGATAAATAATAAAAAAAAAGAGGTGCAAGATGGAATTGTCCTTGGGCCCTCCCACCCACCCTTATGTTGCATAAACAGGACATGCACACTTTAACAAACCCATCATTTCAGCGACAGGGTCTGCCACACGACTGTGGCTGAAATGACTGGTTGGTTTGGGCCCCCACCAAAAAAGAAGCAATCAATCTCTCCTTGCACAAACTGGCTCTACAGAGGCAGGATGTCCACCTCCTCCTCATCGTCCAATTCCTCACCCCTTTCACTGTGTACATCCCCCTCCTCACAGAGTATTAATTCGTCCCCACTGGAATCCACCATCACAGGTCCCTGTGTACTTTCTGGAGGCAATTGCTGGTAAATGTCTCCACGGAGGAATTGATTATAATTCATTTTGGTGAATATCATCTTCTCCACATTTTCAGGAAGTAACCTCCTACGTCGATCGCTGACAAGGTTACCGGCTGCACTAAACACTCTTTCGGAGTACACACTGGAGGGGGGGCAACTTAGGTAAAATAAAGCCAGTTTGTGCAAGGGCCTCCAAATTGCCTCTTTTTCCTGCCAGTATACGTACGGACTGTCTGACATGCCTACTTGGATGCTGTCACTCATATAATCCTCCACTATTCTTTCAATGGTGACAGAGTCATATGCAGTGACAGTAGACGATATGTCAGTAATCGTTGGCAGGTCCTTCAGTCCGGACCAGATGTCAGTTTTCGCTCCTGACTGCCCTAAATCACCGCCAGAAGGTGGTTTTGGAAATGTTATCCTTTTCCTGGCAGCTCCAGTGGCGGTAGAAAATGAAGGAGGAGCTGTTGGCGGGTCACGTTCCGCTTGACTTGACAAGTGTCTCACCAGCAGGTCTTTGAACATCTGCAGACTTGTGTCTGCCAGAAAGAGAGATACAACGTAGGCTTTAAACCTAGGATCGAGCACGGTGGCCAAAATGTAGTGCTCTGATTTCAACAGATTGACCACCTGTGAATCCTGGTTAAGCGAATGAAGGGCTCCATCCACAAGTCCCACATGCCTAGCGGAATCGCTCCGTTTTAGCTCCTCCTTCATTCTCTTCAGCTGCTTCTGCAAAAGCCTGATGAGGGGAATGACCTGACTTAGGCAGGCAGTGTCTGAACTGACTTCACGTGTGGCAAGTTCAAAGGGTTGGAGAACCTTGCACAACGTTGAAATCATTCTCCACTGCGCTTGAGTCAGGTGCATCCCCCCTCCTTTGCCTATATCGTAGGCAGATGTATAGGCTTGAATGGCCTTTTGCTGCTCCTCCATCCTCTGAAGCATATAGAGGGTTGAATTCCACCTCGTTACCACCTCTTGCTTCAGCTGACGGCAGGGCATGTTCAGGAGTGTTTGCTGGTGCTCCAGTCTTCGGCACGCGGTGGCTGAATGCCGAAAGTGGCCCGCAATTCTTCAGGCCACCGACAGCATATCCTGCACGCCCCTGTCGCTTTTCAAAAAATTCTGCACCACCAAATTAATTGTATGTGCAAAACATGGGACGTGCTGGAATTTGCCCAGATGTAATGCACGCACAATATTGGTGGCGTTGTCCGATGTCACAAATCCCCAGGAGAGTCCAATTGGGGTAAGCGATGATGTTCCTCAGTTTCCGCAAGAGGTTGTCAGCTGTGTGCCTCTTATGGAAAGCGGTGATACAAAGCGTAGCCTGCCTAGGAACAAGTTGGCGTTTGCGAGATGCTGCTACTGGTGCCGCTGCTGCTGCTGTTGTTGCTGCGGGAGGCAATACATCTACCCAGTGGGCTGTCACAGTCATATAGTCCTTATTCTGCCCTGCTCCACTTGTCTACATGTCCGTGGTTAAGTGGACAGTGGGTACAACTGCATTTTTTAGGACACTGGTGACTCTTTTTCTGACGTCTGTGTACATTCTCGGTATCGCCTGCCTAGAGAAGTGGAACCTAGATGGTATTTGGTACCGGGAACACACTACCTCAATCAATTCCCTGTGAACTAACGGCGGATACTGGACGCACGTCTAACACCAACATAGTTGTCAAGGTCTGAGTTATCTGCTTTGCAACAGGATGACAGCTGTGATATTTCATCTTCCTCGCAAAGGACTGTTGGACAGTCAATTGCTTACTGGAAGTAGTACAAATGGTCTTCCGACTTCCCCTCTGGGATGACGATCGACTCCCAGCAGCAACAACAGCAGCGCCAGCAGCAGTAGGTGTTACACTCAAGGATCCATCGGAGGAATCCCAGTGAGGAGAGGACTCGTCAGTCTTGCCAGTGACATGGCCTGCAGGACTATTGGCGTTCCTGTCTAAGGAGGAAATTGACATTGAGGGAGTTGGTGGTGTGGTTTGCAAGAGCTTGGGTACAAGAGGAAGAAGGGATTTAGTTGTCAGTGGACTGCTTCCGCTGTTACCCAAAGTTTTTGAACTTGTCAATGACTTCTGATGAATGCGCTCCAGGTGACGTATAAGGGAGGATGTTCCTAGGTGGTTAACGTCCCTACCCCTACTTATTACAGCTTGACAAAGGCAACACACGGCTTGACACCAGTTGTCCGCATTTCTGTTGAAATAATTCCACACCGAAGAGGTGATTTTTTTTGGTATTTTGACCAGGCATGTCAATGGCCTTATTCATCCCACGGACAACAGCTGTCTCCCCGGGTGCCTGACTTAAACAAACCACCTCACCATCAGAATTCTCCTTGTCAATTTCCTCCTCAGCGCCAGCAACACCCATATCCTCATCCTGATGTACTTCAACAGTGACATCTTTAATTTGAATATCAGGAACTAGACTGTGGGTGCTCCTTCCAGCACTTGCAGGGGGCGTGCAAATGGTGGAAGGAGCCACCTCTTCCCGTCCAGTGTTGGGAAGGTCAGGCATCGCAACCGACACAATTGGACTCTCCTTGGGGATTTGTGATTTAGAAGAACGCACAGTTCTTTGCTGTGCTTTTGCCACCTTAACTCTTTTAATTTTTCTAGCAGGAAGATGAGTGCTTCCATCGTCATGTGAAGCTGAACCACTAGCCATGAACATAGGCCGGGGCCTCTGCCGTTCCTTGCCACTCCGTGTCGTAAATGGCATATTGGCAAGTTTACGCTTCACCTCAGACGCTTTTAATTTAGATTTTTAGGTCATTTTACAGAACTTTTGTTTTTTGGATTTTACATGCTCTCTACTATGACATTGGGCATCGGCCTTGGCAGACAACGTTGATGGCATTGAATCATCTCTGCCATGACTAGTGGCAGCAGCTTCAGCACTAGGTGGAAGTGGATCTTGATCTTTCCCTATTTTACCCTCCAAATTTTTGTTCTCCATTTTTTAATGTGTGGAATTATATGCCAGTAATATTTCTGGAATTAGATAGCAGTAATGTCTGGAATTAGATACCACTAGATAGATACCAGATACCACTGTGACTGGAATGATGATAACCTATGCACAGTGACAGGACACTACCACAGCACCCTACAGCAGCAAGATGCAGCACAAGACACTGGACTTTTAGTAATGTACTGTAGTATACTGGTCACCACAATGCAGCACAAGACAATGAGTAGTGATACCGAGCACTGATGAGGATACTAGAACTGACACTGGGCAGCGAGAACAGCACTGGACTATTGTACTGCAGTATACTGGTTACCACAATGCAGCACAAGACAATGAGTAATGATACTGAGCACTGATGAGGATACTAGAACTGACACTGGGCAACGAGATGCAGCACTGGACTATTGTACTGTAGTATACTGGTCACCACAATGCAGCACAAGACAATGAGCGCTGATCCTGAGCACTGATGAGGATACTAGAACTGACACTGAGCAGCGAGATGCAGCACTGGACTATTGTACTGTAGTATACTGGTCACCACAATGCAGCACAGATACTGAGCACTGATTCTGAGCACTGATGAGGATACTAGAACTGACACTGAGCAGCGAGATGCAGCACTGGACTATTGAACTGTAGTATACTGGTCACCACAATGCAGCACAGATACTGAGCACTGATTCTGAGCACTGATGAGGATACTAGAACTGTCACTGAGCAGCGAGATGCAGCACTGGACTATTGAACTGTAGCATACTGGTCACCACAATGCAGCACAGATACTGAGCACTGATATTGAGCTGATATTGAGCTTTCCACTCAGAGAACGTAGCCACATCCTCTCGCTCTCTCGACAATGCACAAGTGAAAATGGCGGCGACGCACGGCTCTTTATATGGAATCCGAATCTCGCGAGAATCCGACAGCGGGATGATGACGTTTTGCCTCGTTCGGGTTTTCTGAGTCAGGCGGGAAGAACCGTGGCTGCTTCGGACCCGTGTAAACCACGTGGAGTTCGGGGGGGGTTCGGTTCTCGGAGAACCGAACCCGCTCATCTCTAGTGACTGGTTTTGGATTTGGATTTATTTGACAAATTGTCCAAAAAAGCTAAAATCACTTAATTTGGGCCCTTTTTTTGTTCCTAGAGTATTATTAACCTCAATAACATTAATTTCCAGTCATTTCCACTCAATTTTGAACACCTCACAGCTCACAATATTGGTTTCAGCAATGTTGGCCAAAGACTGGCTGACTAAAATGTGGTATACAGAGTGGGTTGGAAACAGTGTGGGATACAGTGTGTGTTGGATACAGTGATGGCTGGATACTATGTGGGTTGGATAAAGTGCAGGATACAGTTCAGGTCAGATACAGTGCGGAATACATCGCTGGTTGGATACAGTGCGAGTTGGATACAGTACGGGATACAGTGTAGGTTGGATACAGTGTGGGCCTGGATATAGTGCGGGTCGGATACAGTGCGGGATACATTGCTGGTTGGATACAGTATGGGATACAGTGTGGGATGGATATAGGGCCTAATTCAAACCTGATTGTAGCAGCAACTTTGTTAGCAGATGGGCAAAACCATGTGCACTGCAGGTGGGGCAGATGTAACATGTGCAGAGAGAGTTAGATTTGGATGGGGTGTGTTAAAACTGAAATCTAAATTGCAGTGTAAAAATAAAGCAGCCAGTATTTACCCTGCACAGAAACAAAATAACCCACCCAAATCTAACTCTCTCTGCACGTTATATCTGCCCCTCCCCCATGCAGTGCACATGGTTTTGCCCAACTGCTAACAAAGTTGCTGCTACTATCAGGTCTGAATTAGGCCCATAGTGCGGGATACAGTGCAGGGCGGATACACCAATAGTCCACTTACTGTGACAGGGGATGCCAGCGATATCCTCAGTCCCGGGGGCTAGTTGTGTCGGTAGTGACGGTGGTATCCTCAGTGCAGAGTTGCTGGTGGCGTCGGCACTGCTGGCTGCGTCAGCAGTGCGGGGGTGCCAGGGGTGTCCTCACTGCAGGGGTGCTGGCAGTGTCCTCAGTTTGCGGTTGCTGGCAGTGTCGGCACTGCTGGGGTGCTGGTGGTGTTTGCAGTGATGGTGGTGTCCTCAGTGCAGAGTTGCTTGCGGAGCTGGTTATGTCGGCAGTGTGGGGGTGTTCACTGGGACTTTTTGAAACTGGAGCCCGAGCTGAAACTGCAAGATCCTACAGCGGGATCTTGTGGTTTCAATGCCTGGCTCAACTGCCTCGGATCCCGGAAGTTCACAGCGGTTCAGATTTCTTAAAAATTAAAATTACTTAAGATTTGTTTATTCCTATTTTTAAATTCCTATTTGCTACAAACTGGCATAGCATCTTACTCCCGCTGCTGGTGAACACAGGCAATAGATCTGTGCATGCAACATAACTAAAAATGTGATTTCTTTATACTCTTGCTGCTTTTCCCGCCCACTATTCTACTAGTTCCAATAACCATGGCTGTATTTGTTATCTGTTATTAAAAAAAATGCATTTAATTGTAGTTAATGCATTTAGACCAGGTCATTGCATTTGGAACCCCAGTAGGAAAAAGTTACTTTGACAAAGTGCTTTTAATAACATTATTTAAGTTTATAGCATAGTTTTGCATGGTTGCTCGCAGTGCTGGGGTCATACATGTGAACTGTCCAAGGACCTCTCTGTGTAGAGTTTGTATGTTATCCCTGTGTTTACATGAGTTTGCTATGATTGCTGCTTTCTCCTTACACACTCCAGAACAGAGGCAGAACTACCATCGGTGCAGCGGGTGCATTGCACCGGGGCCCCTGAGAACTAAGGGGCCCACTGCTGCCAAGACCAGCAATGAGTTATCCCCCAAACTGAGGAAAGCACAAGGAGTGGGGCCCTGTCACAGATAAAGCAGAGGCTGCTGTGTTATTTCCCCCATCGACTGTCACCCACTGTCTCTACCTGTCATCAACTGTCTCCCTCTTTTTCCCCTTGCATTCTGCTATCACCCTCTGCCTCCCCTGCCTTTTGTCGTCACCCTCTGCTTCCCACTGCCTTACCCTGTCACCCTCTGTCTCTCACTGTCACCCACTGCCGTGTGGCATATTGGGGTTGAGATGGGGTGCCCACATTATATTTTTGCACCTGAGCCCACCACTCGCAAGTTCTGCCTCTACTCCAAAAGAATACTGATTTGTTCATTGGTTTCTGATTATGTTGACCCTACTCTGTGTTTAGAGCAGTGGTTTCCATACGCAGTTCTCAAGGCACCCCAACAGCCCAGGTTTTAAGGATATCCATGCTTAGGCACAGGGGACTTAATTAGTACCTCTGTCAGTTTGATTATACCATCCATGCACAAGCAGGGATATCCCTAAAACCTGGACTGTTTGGGCGCCTTAAGGACCGCATAAAGCAACCACTGGTTTAGGGAATTCATGCTGTAAAAAGCTCCATCAGGTTGACTGATGTGAATTAAACGTTTTCTCTGTACAGTCCTGACAATATGGCTGCACTAAATAAATAACCCAAAGTAGTAGTATTCATGATGATGATGATGATGATGATGATAATGATAATAATAATAATAATATTTACAATACCATAAAACAGGCTTACGGGACGGAACCAAACTGGAATGTGAAATTTGGAGAATTTGATCTAAATGGTGACTTATCACTTGATGTTGAAGCGCTATGCAATAACAGGAGAAGTGAAAAAGTTAATTTTGTTACACAGTTGGTACCAGGTAATAATTTCTTCAATTATATATCTGAAAGATGATCACTTTTTACACTACTGTGTTCTTAGCTTTAACATGTGCTGATCTGGTAGCATACGATACTTTTAGATATCATTATCTGCTAAAATACTGTGGAAATATGTTCTAATAACCAACCGTGATGAGTTATATGGAGTTCTCTCAATGTGATGATAATACTGCTACTTCTCTCTGTAAGAATTTCTTCCGACCTATTCATTAGGGCCCCGTTTAATGCTGTCGGAATGCACGCTGATCGGCGGCTTCAGCGTGCATTGTCGGAAGTGGGGCCAAACCCGACAGGTTTTAGCCCCGTTTCCGACAATCTCAATCTGACTTTAAAAAAAGTGAGGTCCCGCTTGCTGGAGCCGGGTGGATGCCGCAGTGAGCCTTCGCTGATGCAGCCGCTGCTCGCCCCGTCTCCTCCTCTCCGTCTCCCCTCCTCCACTGCTTTTCCGCTGCTGCCCCCACCTCCGCAGACACGGCAGCCGCTGACAGCTCTACCCCCCTCCACACCCTTCTCGGCGCCGCTGACAGCTCCCACCACCGCTGCTGTCAGCGTACCCGGCAGCCGCTGACAGCAGCGGCAGGACAAGACACAGAGAGTGGCCAAATCCGACAGTCGAATTTGGCTGCTCTTTGAATAGGGGTTGTCGGGTCCATTCCGACAACTGCATGTTGGAATGGCCCGACTCTTATTGAATATACCCCTAAGTGTCTGTGTGCTTGCCTTACTGATGTAGCACTTTTGTAGGAGATACTGGGTCAAATGGTACAGGGGATGGGAGTGTTTAAACGATTTCTTCAGCAAGCTCATTAATGATGAGGGAAGTTACTGACTCACAATTGCAACCAAACTTTGAAAACAGATGGGATCGGTATTATAATCCGCCACCTGGGATGCAGAATGTCAGTATACAGACATCGGCATCCCGAGCGGTAGAATGCCATTCTACGGACTTGGTGGCGAGCGTAGGTGCCGATATATCAGCGGCGGTATGGTGCCCCCGTCGGGATCCCGGTGCCGATATTGTGACAGATGGGATCCCGGCATCGGTATTGTGACATCTGGGATCCCGACGAGCGGTATGCTACCCGCACATCAAACAGGCTATCCCTGGGGTGTGGACAATGCAAGCTGGCACAAATGACCACATCAAACATTGTGGATGGAATTGCTTTACCTGTGGAGAAATGAGAGATGATTTTTAATCTACGGTTTAAACGTCATACTTAAAATGAGATGCTTAAGAAGCAGGCTTGAAGATGGCAGGCCAATATTACAAGTCCAAGTATTATAGTCTGGAGGGGAGTCAAAGTACAGTCAATAAAAGGAAAGCAGGACAGGAACATAACAATGAAGACAGAAAAAGGTGTCAACCACAGTGCACACTAGGAGCAGCAAAAGCAACTGTGTACACAATGGCCCTCATTCCGAGTTGATCGGTCGCAAGGCGAATTTAGCAGAGTTGCTCAGGCTAAGCCTACGCCTACTGGGAGTGTATCTTAGCTTCTTAAAATTGCGACCGATGTATTCGCAATATTGCGATTACAAACTACTTAGCAGTTTCAGAGTAGCTTCAGACTTACTCGGCATCTGCGATCAGTTCAGTGCTTGTCGTTCCTGGTTTGACGTCATAAACACACCCAGCGTTCGCCCAGACACTCCCCCGTTTCTCCGGCCACTCCTGCGTTTTTTCCGGAAACGGTAGCGTTTTTATCCACACGCCCCGAAAACGCCGTGTTTCCGCCCAGTAACACCCATTTCCTGTCAATCACACTACGATCGCCGGAGCGAATAAAAAGCCGTGAGTAAAAATACTATCTTCATTGTAAAATTACTTGGCGCAGTCGCAGTGCGATTATTGCGCATGCATACTAAGCGGAATTTCACTGCGATGCGATGAAAATTACCGAGCGAACGACTCGGAATGAGGGCCAATGAGGGATATTCAATTGTTTGAAAAGTCGGTTGGGTGTCTGTTTTTTCATGTCTATTAGATAGGAAAAAAACAGACACCCAACTAACTTTTCAAACAATTGAATACCCCCCCAATATGTCACCCAACATACTGTACAAAAATGACAATTCTCAAAGATAGGGTTACACAGTAAAATGATGCGCTAAGTATAACCAAAATACATATATACAATACATTAGATGAGAAGGTACATGTTAGGGGTATCTAGGTCCAAGAGAGAGTTGAAAATCTCCGGGGATACCCCTAACATGGACTTTCTCATCTAATGTATTGTATATATGTATTTTGGTTATACAGGTTGAGTATCCCATATCCAAATATTCCAAAATACAGAATTTTTTGAGTGAGAGTGAGATAGTAAAACCTTTGTTTTCTGATGGCTCAATGTACATAAACTTTGTTTAATGCACAAATTTATTAAAAATATTGTATTAAATGACCTTCAGGCTGTGTGTATAAGGTGTATATGAAACATAAATGAATTGTGTGAATGTACACACACTTTGTTTAATGCACAAAGTTATTAAAAATATTGGCTAAAATGACCTTCAGGCTGTGTGTATAAGGTGTATATGAAACATAAATGTATTCTGTGCTTAGACTTGGGTCCCATCGCCATGATATCTCATTAAAGTATGCAATTATTCGGGGGCGTGGCCAGGACGGGCATGGAGTAGCACTCATATTGTGCAGCTCTCCAGCCATTTCATCCTGTAATTACATCCTGTACCCTCCTCTGGGTCCAACTTTGCAGCCACCGATCTATGAGTGTCCCCTGCCTCCCCCTGGAGTGAATTTGTGCCTGCTGCCGCTGTTTCTGGAGGTCCGGGAGCTTTGGACGCCGGCGGGCCCTGATCCGTGCCGGGAGCTGCTGCCTCGTACAGGGACCGGAAGTTCAGCTCTGCTCCTGTCTCGCTTGCCGCTCGCTGCGGCCGTCCGGAGCGCCGGGGGATTGAGAGTGCCGTGCTCTCATCTGTCGCCCTGCTGATTCTCTGTGAGGTCCGGGGGGAGCCGCGGGTGGAGTTCCCTGAGCCGTCTCCTCTGCTGCGGGGACGCGCTGCCCGCGAAACCGGAAGTGCGGCTCCGCTGTCCGCCGCCGCCTGCGCCAGCCTGTCGGGACACACTTGCGGGGCCTGTAATTATATGTGAGGCGCCCCTACACCTGTGGGGGAAGTCTGGAGGAGTGTGGGGTCCCCTGAATTTCTGCGGGGTAACTGCCTTGGCGGCCATTTTCTGGACTCCCTCTGCTATACTGGGACTCAGGTGCTGGGGAAGCTGGTGGATACTGGGATGCATATGACCCTCTCCCTCCTTCTATTTTAATCCTCAAGCTTGCTGACGGGGAAGTGCCGGGAATCGATTTTATATGTCCTGCAGCTCTGGTTGGGAGTGATAATCCCTGCGCCCCTGCTGAAGTGGTTGGTCACTTTGCATTACATCCAGAGATTGTGGCCCTGCTGGCTATTTATACATATCTATAGTTTGCCTGACGCCCGTTTGCCGGCTGGGGTGGGCACCCCCCCTCTCTTTGCCTATATTTGCTTTGATACGTCCTGCGGACCGGGGGAACCAACACCGTGCTGTCCAAAATGGTGAAGGGTCGCCAGACCGGCGCGGCGGCGGGAGTGATGGATAAGTTTGTTCGTGACCAGGGCCCCCAGCAGCGGAGAGGGGAGACTACAAGATCCGAGGCATCGCCCCCATCTCCTGCTTATAGCTCCGTCTCCTCTGACCCTCCAGATGCTGCACTGCAGAGAGTACTGGACGCGGTAACTGCCAGTGAACTGCGTCTGGCTGATAAAATCGGGCAGGTGCAGTCCGACCTCTCCATCATTCATCAGGACCTCCAGCGGGTGAGAGAGAGAGTGGGAGAAGCGGAGACCCGTATTTCCAATATTGAAGATTCCGTTGGCCCGTTGGGTCGTCGCACTGATGCTTTGGAATCTCAGATGAATGATGTGCGCAAAAAGCTCACGGACGTGGAGGGGCGTCTGCGGCGCAATAACGTCCGCTTCATTGGCCTGCCTGAGAAAGAAGAAGGCTCCGCTCCCGAAGAGTTTCTCGTAAAATGGCTCCGTGATTCTTTCGGATCTGAGGAATTCTCGCCTTATTTCACTGTTGAATGGGCCCATAGAGTTCCAATGCGCCCACTGCCGCCGGGGGCTCCACCCCGTACCTTTATTGCTAAGTTCCTCCATTACCGTGATCGGGTCACAATTCTGAGGCTGGCTCGTACTAAGGGCCCTCTGAAATGGAATGGATCGCCAATATCGGTATTTCCGGATTTTGCGGTGGATGTACAAAAAGATAGGGCTCAGTTTATACCTGTCAAGAGGAGACTCCGTGAACTTGACCTGCCGTATGCCATGCTATTCCCATCCAGACTGCGGGTAGTGGCGGATGGGGAAACAAAGTTTTTCACGACCCCTCGTGAGGCCATGGTGTGGCTGGACAGACGATTCCCGGCGAGACGTGCCCTTGCGGATTAGTGACTATCCGGCTGATCCTGGAAGCTGATTCTCTCCTGTTCTCCTTTTATGGCAACTCATTTTGTCTGTTTTAGATACATGTGCTAGATATTGCGAGGCGATAGGATGCGGGACTGTTTGATTGCTGTTAATGCTTCCTTTAGCCCCCGCTACATTGTTCTCGCAGTTCAGACAGGATATATGTATATTCTTTAAGTCAGCCATGATATACTTGGTATGCTTTTGTTTATGACTATACCTTGGGTTTTTGTTCTCTTTTCTCCCTGTTCTACTTTCGGTCTCTGTGTGGGAGGTGGGGGGGGATTGCTAAATATTTGACCTGATATGGGTGGTTTTATGATATCCGAGTATGTTGTATTTTGGGTATTAGATGGACCTAGGGGGCGGGTCTTTATAATCCCCCCTCATTTGTTTTTGTTTTCGAGGGGGGAATGGTTGGTGGCTGGGAACTACCTCCTAATTTTTCTGTTTCCTAGTTGTTCTCCATTCCCGAGAGTCATTACATTCTTGGCCCCGATTAAGGAGTGTTTGCACTGGTCGATGGTGCAACAAAGTTTGGTTTATTTTTATTTTTAGGTATGTACACTCAGTTCTGGGATCCAGGTATGCTGCATGTTGGGGGTGGTATACAGAGAGGGGGGTGGGGGAGGATGTTGGGTTATATTTACTTTTTGAGCGGAAATGTATGTTGTGAAAGTACATGGTTTACTACTGTGCAATATAAGCAATGGTGTCTGGTCACTGAATCTGTACGTGGCGGGGCTGGCCGGTTGCGGGGTGATGCATCGATTATATCTTTGTTGTACTATGACGGGGATTAAGGTGTTATCGTGGAATGTGAGAGGGCTCAATGATAAAGTTAAGAGGTCTCTCGTACTCCGACAGATCAAACACTATGCCGCTGATATTGTCTGTCTTATGGAAACACACTTGGTGGGGAGTAAGATTCTCTCACTGAAGAGACCCTGGGTGGGTTGGGCATACCACTCTATGCACACGTCCGCCTCACGCGGGGTTTCGGTCCTTATTAAGCGGACCGTCCCTTTTGTAATGGAATCTATACAAACGGATCCTTGGGGGAGATATGTGTTTTTGAAATGTAGATTATTTTATGTTCCTGTCCTCCTGCTAGCTGTCTATGTGCCCCCTCCATACTCTCCCGATGTTCTTAAGAGGGTTGCTGGGTTCATGGCCTTATCCCCCGGGGTGTCTGTTATTTGCCTAGGGGACTTCAATAATGTGCTAGATGTGGTAATGGATAGGCTCTCCATGTCTCCGTCTGCTGCATGTCCTGGGAGATCTGGTTTTGCAAATGTGGTGTCGGGGTTGGGCCTGGTCGATCCGTGGAGACTGAGACACCCTTCTCTTAAACAATACTCGTGTTTCTCACACTCTCACTCTTCGTTCTCTAGGATTGACCTGGCCCTCCTCTCGAGCGACATGGCTCCCCGCGTCGGTAATATTAGATATGAGACTAGGGGTATATCAGACCACTCCCCTTTGACCTTTAATTTAGACTTTAATTGCGATAGGGGCCAAGCTGTGTGGAAATTTAACCCATTTTGGCTTGTTCACATGGGGGACGGCTCTGATCTGGTGGCCGCATGGCGGGAGTTCTTTGAGCTGAATAGTGCCGACCAGGCTATCTCTAATTTATGGGACACATTTAAGGCCTTTCTACGGGGGAGTTTGATTAAACGGGTGTCTGATTTGAAATCCTTCTATAAGAGAAGGGAGGCTGAGTTGGAGGTCTGGAGTGTCGCTGCAGAGCTACAATACTTGCAAGATTCTTTGATCAGTTCCAGGTCAGCCTGGTTGTCGGCACAGAGGGAATGGAGAGATTATCTAATGGAAAAGACTCAGCATAGACTCCTTTTCTCATCCCATACCTTTTACGCTACTGGGGACAGGCCGGGGACATACCTGGCCTCTTTGGCTCGGGGAGACAGACCTACTAGTGTAGTGGTAGAGATTGTGAGCGCTGAAGGTGTTCACCTGACCCAGACTCCACAGATGACGGCTGAATTTGTATCCTTCTATAGTCGCTTGTATGAATCTAAATTGGATTGTACCTCATCGCAATTGAACGATTATTTGGATGGTGTCTGCTTCCCCACCCTATCCAGGGAGGCTTGTGACCTTTTGGAGGCGCCTATTTCCCCCGATGAAGTTAGGGCAGCGATTGAGGCCTCCCCTAGTGGTAAAGCCCCGGGCTTGGATGGAATACCCTCTGAGGTCTATAAGCATAACTTGGATTTTTTTGTCCCGCGCCTACTTGAGTTATATGGCCAGATTTTTACACAGGAGTCTCTCCCCCCGTCTATGGCGGAGGCAGTGATTGTGGTTCTCCCTAAACCTGACAAGGATCTTAAGAAAGTGGAGTCTTAACGTCCTATATCCCTCCTACCCACTGACATTAACATTTTGGCTAAGGTGTTGGCTGGCAGATTAAATACAGTTATTTCCCACATTATACACCCGGATCAGACGGGTTTTATGCCTAATAAATCGACCTCCATTAATCTCAGACGTCTGTTTACTCACCTACAAATCCCCCGGGCGGACCCTTCTTCCTCCATAATCGTTTCGTTGGATGCCGCTAAGGCTTTTGACTCTGTGGAGTGGGAGTATTTATGGGAAGTTATGCGTAGATTTGGTATTGGCCCGAAATTTATTAAATATGTTCGGCTGATGTACTCCTCTCCCTCGGCAAGGGTGGCGGTTAATGGTTTCGTATCTCACTCCTTTCCCTTATCTAGAGGCACGCGACAGGGTTGTCCCTTGTCCCCTACCCTGTTTGCTATGGCCATCGAACCCCTTGCATGTCTTCTGAGAGCAGATGCGGGTATCTATGGACTTAAAGTGGGTGCTCGGGAGGACAGGGTGGCCCTATATGCTGATGACGTTCTGATGTTTGTGGATCGCTATGCTGAGTCTATGCCTAGGATCTTGGAAATTGTTGTTGGGTTCGGGCGATACTCTGGTCTCCTGATAAACTGGGAGAAATCCTTTATTATCCCACTTAAGTGCGAAGTCCCTACCTCCCCGTTGGTGGTTCTTCCATTGAGGTGGGTGGAATCCTTCAAATATTTGGGTATTTGGGTGTCTAACGACCCTCAAAGATTCTCTTCTCTTAATATTACCCCTCAAATAATGTATCTCCGCGGCCGGGTGCAGATTTGGGGTAAGTTGCCTTTAACGGTCACGGGGAGGGTTAATATGGTTAAAATGGTCTTCCAGCCCAAACTTCTCTATGTTTTGCAACAATCTCCTGTTTATATTCCACAGAAGGTTTTTAAACAAATAGACGGGTTGCTTTCCTCCCTGGTGTGGGCCAGTAAACGAGCACGTTTAAAACTAGATACCATGACCAGATCACGAGAAATGGGGGTTTGGCCCTCCCCAACTTCCGTTTCTACTATTACGCGGCGCAACTGACGCATATCTGGGAGTGGGTTTATGACCTCGATGCCCTGGCTCTGCATTCACTGATGCTGCATCATGACTACCTGGGGGGCTCCCCACTACAGCTACTTCTCTGTGGTAGCGTTAAAATGTCCACATTACCGCTTATTAAGCAATCCCTTCTAATATGGAAAATGGTGCACTCTGTGATGCGGGGCCATGGCGTTGACCCTGACACTCCACTGGATAACATATATGGGTTACCGGAACTGTGTCATCTTCAGGTCCGAGAAGTTTGGGGAAGATGGGGAGTATCATCTTTGGGCCATTTATATAGTGATGGGATTCTTAACTCATTCCAACAACTTCAGCGCACACACAACATTCCCTCAATGTTCTTTTTTCAATTCCTACAGTTGAGACACGCGCTGGCAGCCCAGTTCCCAAATGGCCCTCCAGTCTTGGCTGACTCCCCGGTAAATTAATGTTGCAAACGCTAGACTCGGGACATTTAGTCTCTAGGATATATGGTCGTATCCTGCAAATGCATCACAATGACCCTCTTACGGCTCTTCGGGGTAGATGGGAGTCAGATGTGGGTATGCTATCGGACGATGCATGGAATACTGCTATGGGAGCCCATCGGATCTCCACTTCCTCTGTTAGATACCAGCAAATACAACTATACATTCTACACAGGATGTATATGACCCCGGTGAGGTTAGCGCATATCGGGGGTTCCCACAGCTCGCAATGCCCTAGGTGTGGAGCCGTGGATGCAGATTTCTGGCACTTACTGTGGTTGTGCCCTGGCGTGTCTGTGTTTTGGACGGCTGTTATACGTATCCTGTGTGATACAGGTATTCCCTCCTTCGTATGTACTCCTGCGCTCTGTACACTGCTGATTGTGGACGAGGAAGCTTTAGATCCGCCTAGTTAGAGATGAGCGCCTGAAATTTTTCGGGTTTTGTGTTTTGGTTTTGGGTTCGGTTCCGCGGCCGTGTTTTGGGTTCGAACGCGTTTTGGCAAAACCTCACCGAATTTTTTTTGTCGGATTCGGGTGTGTTTTGGATTCGGGTGTTTTTTTCAAAAAACACTAAAAAACAGCTTAAATCATAGAATTTGGGGGTCATTTTGATCCCAAAGTATTATTAACCTCAAAAACCATAATTTACACTCATTTTCAGTCTATTCTGAATACCTCACACCTCACAATATTATTTTTAGTCCTAAAATTTGCACCGAGGTCGCTGTGTGAGTAAGATAAGCGACCCTAGTGGCCGACACAAACACCGGGCCCATCTAGGAGTGGCACTGCAGTGTCACGCAGGATGTCCCTTCCAAAAAACCCTCCCCAAACAGCACATGACGCAAAGAAAAAAAGAGGCGCAATGAGGTAGCTGTGTGAGTAAGATTAGCGACCCTAGTGGCCGACACAAACACCGGGCCCATCTAGGAGTGGCACTGCAGTGTCACGCAGGATGTCCCTTCCAAAAAACCTGAACCACTAGCCATGAACATAGGCCAGGGCCTCAGCCGTTCCTTGCCACTCCGTGTGGTAAATGGCATATTGGCAAGTTTACGCTTCTCCTCCGACAATTTTATTTTAGGTTTTGGAGTCCTTTTTTTACTGATATTTGGTGTTTTGGATTTGACATGCTCTGTACTATGACATTGGGCATCGGCCTTGGCAGACGACGTTGCTGGCATTTCATCGTCTCGGCCATGACTAGTGGCAGCAGCTTCAGCACGAGGTGGAAGTGGATCTTGATCTTTCCCTAATTTTGGAACCTCAACATTTTTGTTCTCCATATTTTAATAGGCACAACTAAAAGGCACCTCAGGTAAACAATGGAGATGGATGGATTGGATACTAGTATACAATTATGGACGGGCTGCCGAGTGCCGACACAGAGGTAGCCACAGCCGTGAACTACCGCACTGTACTGTGTCTGCTGCTAATATAGACTGGTTGATAAAGAGATAGTATACTCGTAACTAGTATGTATGTATAAAGAAAGAAAAAAAAAACCACGGTTAGGTGGTATATACAATTATGGACGGGCTGCCGAGTGCCGACACAGAGGTAGCCACAGCCGTGAACTACCGCACTGTACTGTGTCTGCTGCTAATATATAGACTGGTTGATAAAGAGATAGTATACTCGTAACTAGTATGTATGTATAAAGAAAGAAAAAAAAACCACGGTTAGGTGGTATATACAATTATGGACGGGCTGCCGAGTGCCGACACAGAGGTAGCCACAGCCGTGAACTACCGCACTGTACTGTGTCTGCTGCTAATATAGACTGGTTGATAAAGAGATAGTATACTCGTAACTAGCATGTATGTATAAAGAAAGAAAAAAAAACCACGGTTAGGTGGTATATACAATTATGGACGGGCTGCCGAGTGCCGACACAGAGGTAGCCACAGCCGTGAACTACCGCACTGTACTGTGTCTGCTGCTAATATATAGACTGGTTGATAAAGAGATAGTATACTCGTAACTAGTATGTATGTATAAAGAAAGAAAAAAAAACCACGGTTAGGTGGTATATACAATTATGGACGGGCTGCCGAGTGCCGACACAGAGGTAGCCACAGCCGTGAACTACCGCACTGTACTGTGTCTGCTGCTAATATAGACTGGTTGATAAAGAGATAGTATACTCGTAACTAGTATGTATGTATAAAGAAAGAAAAAAAAACCACGGTTAGGTGGTATATACAATTATGGACGGGCTGCCGAGTGCCGACACAGAGGTAGCCACAGCCGTGAACTACCGCACTGTACTGTGTCTGCTGCTAATATAGACTGGTTGATAAAGAGATAGTATACTCGTAACTAGTATGTATGTATAAAGAAAGAAAAAAAAACCACGGTTAGGTGGTATATACAATTATGGACGGGCTGCCGAGTGCCGACACAGAGGTAGCCACAGCCGTGAACTACCGCACTGTACTGTGTCTGCTGCTAATATAGACTGGTTGATAAAGAGATAGTATACTCGTAACTAGTATGTATGTATAAAGAAAGAAAAAAAAACCACGGTTAGGTGGTATATACAATTATGGACGGGCTGCCGAGTGCCGACACAGAGGTAGCCACAGCCGTGAACTACCGCACTGTACTGTGTCTGCTGCTAATATATAGACTGGTTGATAAAGAGATAGTATACTCGTAACTAGTATGTATGTATAAAGAAAGAAAAAAAAAACCACGGTTAGGTGGTATATACAATTATGGACGGGCTGCCGAGTGCCGACACAGAGGTAGCCACAGCCGTGAACTACCGCACTGTACTGTGTCTGCTGCTAATATAGACTGGTTGATAAAGAGATAGTATACTCGTAACTAGTATGTATGTATAAAGAAAGAAAAAAAAACCACGGTTAGGTGGTATATACAATTATGGACGGGCTGCCGAGTGCCGACACAGAGGTAGCCACAGCCGTGAACTACCGCACTGTACTGTGTCTGCTGCTAATATAGACTGGTTGATAAAGAGATAGTATACTCGTAACTAGTATGTATGTATAAAGAAAGAAAAAAAAACCACGGTTAGGTGGTATATACAATTATGGACGGGCTGCCGAGTGCCGACACAGAGGTAGCCACAGCCGTGAACTACCGCACTGTACTGTGTCTGCTGCTAATATAGACTGGTTGATAAAGAGATAGTATACTCGTAACTAGTATGTATGTATAAAGAAAGAAAAAAAAACCACGGTTAGGTGGTATATACAATTATGGACGGGCTGCCGAGTGTCGACACAGAGGTAGCCACAGCCGTGAACTACCGCACTGTACTGTGTCTGCTGCTAATATATAGACTGGTTGATAAAGAGATAGTATACTCGTAACTAGTATGTATGTATAAAGAAAGAAAAAAAAACCACGGTTAGGTGGTATATACAATTATGGACGGGCTGCCGAGTGCCGACACAGAGGTAGCCACAGCCGTGAACTACCGCACTGTACTGTGTCTGCTGCTAATATAGACTGGTTGATAAAGAGATAGTATACTACTAATATTATATATACTGGTGGTCAGGTCACTGGTCACTAGTCACACTGGCAGTGGCACTCCTGCAGCAAAAGTGTGCACTGTTTAATTTTAATATAATATTATGTACTCCTGGCTCCTGCTATAACCTATAACTGGCACTGCAGTAGTGCTCCCCAGTCTCCCCCACAATTATAAGCTGTGTGAGCTGAGCAGTCAGACAGATATATAATATATATAGATGATGCAGCACACTGGCCTGAGCCTGAGCAGTGCACACAGATATGGTATGTGACTGACTGAGTCACTGTGTGTATCGCTTTTTTCAGGCAGAGAACGGATATATTAAATAAACTGCACTGTGTGTCTGGTGGTCACTCACTATATAATATATTATGTACTCCTGGCTCCTGCTATAACCTATAACTGGCACTGCAGTAGTGCTCCCCAGTCTCCCCCACAATTATAAGCTGTGTGAGCTGAGCAGTCAGACAGATATATATAATATTATATATAGATAATAGATGATGCAGCACACTGGCCTGAGCCTGAGCAGTGCACACAGATATGGTATGTGACTGAGTCACTGTGTGCTGTGTATCGCTTTTTTCAGGCAGAGAACGGATTATAAATAAAACTGGTGGTCACTGGTCACTATCAGCAAAACTCTGCACTGTACTGAGTACTCCTAATGCTCCCCAAAATTAGTAAATCAAGTGTCTCTCTAATCTATTCTAAACGGAGAGGACGCCAGCCACGTCCTCTCCCTATCAATCTCAATGCACGTGTGAAAATGGCGGCGACGCGCGGCTCCTTATATAGAATCCGAGTCTCGCGATAGAATCCGAGCCTCGCGAGAATCCGACAGCGTCATGATGACGTTCGGGCGCGCTCGGGTTAACCGAGCAAGGCGGGAAGATCCGAGTCGCTCGGACCCGTGAAAAAAAACATGAAGTTCTGGCGGGTTCGGATTCAGAGAAACCGAACCCGCTCATCTCTACGCCTAGTAGGCGATATGTTATTAATTTATGCGCCTTAGCTAGGGTTTGTATTGCCCGGCTATGGCTGGCCAGTGAGGCCCCGGCATCTAGGGCGTGGATATCCCTGGTCAACGAAACAATTGCGCATGAAAAATTTGTGTTTCTGGCTAGGAAGGTGGAGAGGAAATGGTCCACAATATGGGGTAGATGGATGGACTCTAAATATTACAAAGATATGTAAAGACTAGACCTGTATTCTTCCTCGTGTATCAGTCTGGGATGTTGTGGGAGGGGGGCGCCCTCGCGGCCGGTCTTGTCTTGCTATGATATATGTAACATACTATGCCAATTCTGCTATGCTTATGAGTTTAAGGGAAATGTTATGCTTAGGATATGTTGAACTAGGACACCGTTGCTTTGTGATTATATGTTCTACGAGAAATAATATCTATTAGATGCATTATAGGATGTATACATGTACTGCTGTCTCTACACATGTTGTCTGTGGATAATGTATGTGTGTTGTTTGTGTGAAATGTTAAAGCAAAATTTAAAAACTTCAATAAAAAACATTGAATTTAAAAAAAGTATGCAATTATTCCAAAATACAGAAAAATCCGATATCCAAAATACTTCTGGTCCCAAGCATTTTGGATAAGGGATACTCAACCCTAGTTAGCGCATAATTTGACTGTGTAACCCTACCTTTGAGAATTGTCGATTATATATTGTATGTTGGGTGAATATTATGTACACAGTTGTTGTTGTTGTTGTTGTTTTTGCTGCTCCTAGAATGCACTGTGGTTGACACCTTTTTCTGTCTTTGTTAGGTTCCTGTCCTGTTTTTCTATTATTGACTGTGTAACCCTACCTTTCAGGACAGGAACCTGATTAACTGTGGAGTGTTGAACAGTATCACTTTAATCTGGCAAATCACATACAGTATGTAAATTGGCATCTTAAACACTGTTTTCAAACATGCCATTTTATGCATACCCATAAATCTGGACACAAGTATTTGATTGGTCAAGCCAGATGCAGATTGACTTGTATTGCCAGCCTACTGGGAGATTAGTTTACAGGTCTAATTTCTCTTACAACCAGTAGCCAACAGGTCTTATTTCTCTTATAACCAGTAGAGCTGAGTGGGTTCGGTTCTCTGAGAACCGAACCCCCCCGAACTTCACGTCGGGACTTCCCACCAGACTCGGAAACCAGAATCCGTCCTCAGTGTCTGTGTGGGAAAGTGGTGTGGCGACCTGCTCTGTCTTATGTGTGTCATTCCAGTGCTGTGTTGTGCTGCAACAGTCCAGTGGTGGTGTCTTGTGCTGCATCAGTCCAGTCACAGTGGTGGTGTCCTCTGCTGCCATATGTCCAGTGCTGCTGTATAAGTCCAGTCCAGTGGTGCAATGTTGTGCTGCATCCGTCCGGTGGTGTCCCTGTGCTGCCGTATAAGTCCAGTGGTACTGCTGTATAAGTCCAGTGGTACTGCCGTATAAGTCCAGTGGTACTGCCGTATATGTCCAGTGGTACTGCCGTATATGTCCAGTGGTACTGCCGTATATGTCCAGTGGTACTACCATATAAGTCCAGTGATACTGCCGTATATGTCCAGTGGTACTGCCGTATAAGTCTAGTGATACTGCCGTATAAATCCAGTCCAGTGGTACTGCCGTATAAGTCCAGTGATACTGCTGTATATGCCCAGTGGTACTGCCGTATAAGTCCAGTGATACTGCTGTATAAATCCAGTCCAGTGGTACTGCCGTAAAAGTCCAGTGGAACTTCCGCATAAATCCAGTCCAGTGGTACTGCCGTATAAGTCCAGTGATACTGCGGTATATGTCCAGTGGTACTGCCGTATAAGTCAGGTGATACTGCCGTATAAATCCAGTCCAGTGATACTGCCGTATATGTCCATTGGTACTGCCGTATATGTCCATTGGTACTGCTGTATATGTCCAGTGATACTGCCGTATTTTCCTGTGATACTGCCGTATATGTCCAGTGATACTGCCGTATAAATCCAGTCCAGTGGTACTGCCGTATAAATCCAGTCCAGTGGTACTGCCGTATATGTCCAGTGATACTGCCGTATTTTCCAGTGATACTGCCGTATATGTCCAGTGATACTGACGTATAAATCCAGTCCAGTGGTACTGCCGTATAAATCCAGTCCAGTGGTAATGCCGTATAAATCCAGTCCGGTGGTACTTCCATATATGTCCAGTGATACTGCCGTATATATCCAGTGGTACTGCCGTATAAGTCCAGTGATACTGCCGTATAAATCCAGTGATACTGCCGTATAAGTCCAGTGATACTGCCGTATATGTCCAGTGGTACTGCCGTATAAGTCCAGTGATACTGCCATATAAATCCAGTCCAGTGATACTGCCGTATAAATCCAGTCCAGTGGTTCTGTCATATAAATCCAGTCCAGTGGTACTGCCGTATACTGTATGTCCAGTGATACGGTCGTATTTGTCCAGTGTTACTGCCGTATAAGTCCAGTGATACTGCCGAATAAGTCCAGTCCAGTGGTACTGCCGTATATGTCTAGTGATACTGCCGTATATGTCCAGTGATACTGCCGTACAAGTCCAGTGGTACTGCCGTATAAATCCAGTCCAGTGGTGCTGCTCTATAAATCCAGTCCAGTGATACTGCCATATATGTCCAGTGGTACTGCCGTATAAGTCCACTGATACTGCAGTATAAATTCAGTCCAGTGGTACTGCTGTATAAGTCCAGTGATACTGCCGTATATGTCCACTGGTATTGCCGGATGAGTCCAGTGATACTGCCATATAAATCCAGTCGAGTTGTACTTTCCTATAAATCCAGTGATACTGCCGTATAAATCCAGTCCAGTGGTACTGCCGTATAAGTCCAGTGATACTGCCATATATGTCCAGTGGTATTGCCATATATGTCCAGTGGTACTGCCGTATAAGTCCAGTGGTACTGCTGTATAAATCCAGTCCTGTGGTGCTGCCATATAAGTTCAGTGGTGCTGTCCTGTGCTGTATATTATGTATTCCAAATAAAGGGTTTTTTAATATTTAATCCAAATATTTTTTACAGCGTTTGCCCTGTGTGGTGTAGAGGTATGCTCTCATGTGCTGCATTTTGTTATATAACTCCAGAAAAATAATGGAGAACAAAAATTTAGAGGGTAAAAAAGCAAAGATCAAGAACCACTTCCTCCTACTGCTGCTGCTGCTGCCGCTGCTGTTGCTGCTGCTGGGAGTCGATCATCAACCCAGAGGGGAAGTCGGAAGACCACTTTTATTTTATTTATTTATTAGCAGTTTCGTATATAGCACAGCATATTCCGTTGCACTTTACAATTAGAAAAACAGTTATGGAACAAAACTGGGCAAAGACAGACAGACATAGAGGTAGGAAGGCCCTGCTCGCAAGCTTACAATCTATAGGGAAATAGGCATTGATACACAAGGATTGATGCTACCTGTTACATAATGGTCCCCCAGATTGCTAGGTTCTTGGGTTGTATGATATGATCACCCCGCAATGTTGGAAGACAAAATGTGAGGTTATGTGGACTGTACAGAGAGGATGTAACTGGATAGGGAAGCATTGAAGGTTATGTGTGTGGGTCTGGAATTTGGTAGGCTTGTCTGAAGAGATGAGTTTTCAGGGAACGTTTAAAGGTTTGGAGACTAGAGGAGAGTCTTATTGTGTGTGGGAGGGCATTCCACAGAGTGCGTGAAGCTCGGGTAAAGTCCTGTAATTTTGAGTAGGAGCAAGTAATGCATGTGGGTGAGAGACGCAGATCTTGTGCAGAGCGGAGAGGTCTGGTAGGGAGATATTTTGAGATGAGTGAGGAGATGTATGATGGTGCAGTTTGGTTAATAGCCTTGTAAGTAAAAGTATTTTATATTTAACACGGTAGAATACCGGTAACCAATGGACGGACTGACAGAGCGGTTCAGCAGACGAAGAACGTCTGGCGAGGAAGATTAGCCTCGCTGCTGCACTGACCACTTGTACTACTTCAACTAAGCAAATGACTGTCCAGCAGTCCTTTGCAAGAAAGATTAAATATGACAGCAGTCATCATGTTGCAAAGCAGATAACTGAGGCCTTAACAGCTATGTTGCTGTCAGATGTGCGTCCGGTATCCGCCATTAGTGCAGTGGGACTGCAGTGCCACTCCTAGATGGGCCAGGTGTTTGTGCCGCACACTTGTGTCACTTAGCTTAGTCATACAGCTACCTCGGTGCAACGATTAGGCCTAAAAACAATATTGTGAGGTGTGAGGTGTGAGGTGTTCATAATAGATTGGAAATGAGTGAAAATGAATGTTATTGAGGTTAATAATACTGTAGGATCAAAATTACCCCCAAATTCTGTGATTTTAGCTTTTTTTATGTTGTTTTTTTTTTTTTTTAATCATCCAGATCCAAAGCTTGAAAGGGTGATTCAGGCAAAACCTATCCAGATCCAAAACACGAGAGGGATCCAGATCCAAAACCAAAACACGAAAAGTACCCACCACACATCTCTAAAGGCCCGTACACACTGGTCGATATATCGTCCGTTCTCTTGAACGGCCGATATATCGCGGGACCGTCGGCCAGTGTGTACGGACGATACGTCTGTGAACTCCGTCGTTCACAGACGTATCGCATCGGCCGCGCAGCACAGCCGACGGCCAATATATCTACCGATATATTGGCGCGTCGCTGTGTGTGTACTGGGCGGTCGGCCGACCGCCCGTACACATGCTGCAGCGGCCGGCGGTGACTGACAGCTGAACTGGGCGGGCATGTGTAGACGCCCGCGCAGTTCATGACGTCAGTCCCCGACGGATCGGGCAGTGTGTATGCACAGCACACTGCCCGATCCGTCCATAGATATATCTGCCGATCAACTGATCTGCAGATATATCTACTGGTGTGTACCCACCTTAATAACCAGTAGCCAACAGACATAACGTGCAAAGCACTGACTCATGATGCTGGGTTCAACACAAAACACCTGGGAAGGTAAATATCTATATTTAGGAATACATTACGTATATGTATGATGCAGTAATATGGCTGTTTATTGCCAATGCTCACATACAGGTCTTGAACAGAATGCACACTTATACAGTAGGTAGTGAATGTTACACATGTTTACATGAAGATTTGCTGCATTTTGTATACAGTTTGCGCAGATGTTGGCACCGGGGTTATCCTACCCCTTTCCCTTTAACCAGTAGTTCAAACTTTTAATGTTTGTGTGTTCTGGATAACCCTGTGCCCTCCAGATTTTGCCTTATGATGGTGATAAAAGTTTTTAGGAATAAATAGCTGGAAGTTATATAATATACGCTTATCTCAACAAAGAATGCAATCTGCTTCTGGAGCTTAGGACGGTAGAGAACTCGTTCGCTGACCATGACCACTCAAGAGTGTATGTACAATTATGAGGCTGAATGTGACTTTGGGGTCTATTCATGGGGCAATGAAAAGAGCGGAGAAGTGAGCCTGTGGAGAAGTTGCCCATGGCAACCAATCAGCTGCTCCGTACAATTGTATAGTATGCAAATTATAAATGCTACTTCAATAGTGATTGGTTGCCATGGGCAACTTCTCCACTGGCTCACTTCTCCACACTTTTCACTTCTTCATGAGTAGACCCCTAAGAGGGAGATTTATCAAAGCTTGTAGAGAGATAAAGTACAAACCAATCAGCTACCAATTGCCACTTTACAGGCTGTTTGAAAAATAACAAACTGATTGGACGGTACTTTATCTCTCTCCACTTTATCTTTGTACAGGCTTTCATTAATCTCCCTGTGAGAGTTGACCATGAGGCAAGACAATCTGTGGATTTTGAGAATGGGGCTTCGGATTTTCAAAATGTCAGGGAAGTGAGTTTAACGTTTTGTGAGCCTGGGTAATATATGTAACAATAATGGTGAGCCAGGTGAAGAACAGGACGTTTGGTTTGCTCCAAATTATGATGGTCCATCAATATAATGGTTGGAGTGGGCTTAGGCAACAAGCATCCTGGTTCTCAGCTGAAAGGCAGAGGAGTGACATTTTTCCATCACTAACCTGCTGACACTAAAGCTGGGCATCACTTTGCAGATCAGCTAAGCGTCCCGATCCTTGGAGTAATTATCTGATCAGTGTGCACCCTGGGGGTAATTCCAAGTTGATCGCAGCAGGAAATTTTTTAGCAGTTGGGCAAAACCATGTGGACTGCAGGGGAGGCAGAGATAACATGTGCAGAGAGAGTTAGATTTGGGTGGGTTATATTGTTTCTGTGCAGGGTAAATACTGGCTGCTTTATTTTTACACTGCAATTTAGATTGCAGATTGAACTCACCACACCCAAATCTAACTCTCTCTGCACATGTTATATCTGCCCCCCCTGCAGTGCATATGGGCCCTCATTCCGAGTTGCTCGCTCATTCTTTTCCTTCGCATCGGTGCGATTTTCCGCTAACTGCGCATGCGCAATGTTCGCACTGCAGCTGCGCCAAGTAAATTTGCTAAGAAGTTTGGTATTTTACTCACGGCATTACAAGGTTTTTTCTTAGTTCTGCTGATCGTTGTGTGATTGACAGGAAGTGGGTGTTTCTGGGCGGAAACTGGCCGTTTTATGGGAGTGTGTGAAAAAACGCTGCCATTTCTGGGAAAAACGCGGGAGTGGCTGGAGAAACGGGGGAGTGTCTGGGCGAACGCTGGGTGTGCTTGTGACGTCAAACCAGGAACGACAAGCACTGAACTGATCGCACTGGAAGAGTAAGTCTCGAGCTACTCAGAAACTGCAAAGTAAAATCTTTTCGCAATATTGCGAATACTTCGTTCGCAATTTAGCTAAGCTAAGATTCACTCCCAGAGGGCGGCGGCTTAGCGTGTGCATTGCTGCGAAAAGCGGCTAGCGAGCGAACAACTCGGAATGAGGGCCTTGGTTTTGCCCAACTGCTAAAAAATTTCCTGCTGCGATCAACTTGGAATTACCCCCCCTGTACACACCTTGCTGTTATTAGCTCAGGCCCTCATTCCGAGTTGTTCGCTCGCCAACTGCTTTTAGCAGCATTGCACACGCTAAGCCGCCGCCTACTGGGAGTGTATCTTAGCATAGCAGAATTGCGAACGAAAGATTAGCAGAATTGCAAATAGAAATTTCTTAGCAGTTTCTGAGTAGCTCGAGACTTACTCCTACACTGCGATCAGTTCAGTCAGTTTCGTTCCTGGTTTGACGTCACAAACACACCCTGCGTTTGCCCAGACACTCCCCCGTTTCTTCAGACACTCCCGCGTTATTCCCAGAAACGCAAGCATTTTTTCGCACACACCCATAAAACGGGCAGTTTCCGCCCAGAAACACCCACTTCCTGTCAATCACACTCCAATCACCAGAACGATGAAATTTCTTCGTTAGGCCGTGAGTAAAATACCAAACTTTTTAGCAAATTTACTTGGCGCAGGCGCACTGCGAATATTGCGCATGCGCAGTTTGCGACTAATCGCTCCGTTGCGAAAAAAACTAACGAGCAAACAACTCGGAATGCCACAGTGTTTTCTTTCTGCTATGGAATCGGGAGGTCGCGCATCTATATTTTTAAGCAGCACTTAAAAAGCTAACTCCTAAAGTGACTGTTGCTAAAGCGTTTGGAGCCGTTTATCAGTTAACGCTCCTGCATATGCACCTATGCAATTATCATGCCAGCTGATCAGCTTATAACCGGTGATTGGTCCAATAATTGCATAGGTGTGTAACCAACTGAACAGTGAAGCTGTCCCTGCCCAGCAGGCTAAGTGGTGCACAGGTCACATGCACAGAAGAAGCTGGGAAGGATGGACAATGCAGTCTCAAGGTGGGTACACACACTGGCCGATATGTCGGCCATTATACTGAACGCCCGATATAACACTGGTTCGTCGGCCAGTGTGCACGGGCAAAATGTCTGTGAACTCTGTTGTTCACAGACATATCGCGTCGGCCCCGCAGCACAGCCGACGCCCAATATATTTACCGATATATTGACGCATCGCTGTGTGTGTACGGGCATACGGCCGGCGGTGATTGACAGCTGAACTGGGCGGGCGTGTGTATACGCCCGCCCAGTTCATGACATCAGTCCCCGACGGATCGGGCAGTGTCTATGCACAGCACACTGCCCGATCTGTCCATAGATATATCTGCAGATCAATTGATCGGCAGATATATCTTTCAGTGTGTACCCACCTTCAGTCTCTCGGAGTGACACACTGTTTTCTCTAACGTCCTAGTGGATGCTGGGGACTCCGTAAGGACCATGGGGAATAGACGGGCTCCGCAGGAGACTGGGCACTCTAAGAAAGAATTATGACTACTGGTGTGCACTGGCTCCTCCCTCTTTGCCCCTCCTCCAGACCTCAGTTAGAATCTGTGCCTGGAAGGAGCTGGGTGCATTTTAGTGAGCTCTCCTGAGCTTGCTATTAAGAAAGTATTTTAGTTAGGTTTTTTTTTATTTTCAGAGAGCTTCTGCTGGCAACAGACTCTCTGCTACGTGGGACTGAGGGGAGATTAGCAAACCTACTAACTGCGGCTAGGTTGCGCTTCTTAGGCTACTGGACATCATTAGCTCCAAAGGGATCGAACACAGGAACCTAACCTTGGTCGTCCGTTCCCGGAGCCGCGCCGCCGTCCCCCTCGCAGAGGCAGAAGCCGGCGGGTTGAAGCAAGAAGACGTCAAAATCGGCGGCAGAAGACTCCTGTCTTCATATGAGGTAGCGCACAGCACTGCAGCTGTGCGCCATTGCTCCCACACTAACCCACACACTCCGGTCACTGTAGGGTGCAGGGCGCAGGGGGGGGGGGGGGGGGGCGCCCTGGGCAGCAATTGAGTACCTCCTGGCAAAAAGCAGCATATATACAGCTGGGCACTGTAATATGCATGAGCCCCCGCCATTATTTTTACACAAAATCGCGGGACAGAAGCCCGCCGCTGAGGGGGCCGGGCTTCTTCCTCAGCACTCACCAGCGCCATTTTCTCTCCACAGCTCCGCTGAGAGGAAGCTCCCCAGGCTCTCCCCTGCAGAAGAAGAGGGTGAAAAGAGAGGGGGGGCACATAAATTGGCGTAAAAACAATATATACAGCAGCTACTGGGTTAACACTACGTTACTGTGTGATTCCTGGGTCATATAGCGCTGGGGTGTGTGCTGGCATACTCTCTCTCTGTCTCTCCAAAGGGCCTTGTGGGGGAACTGTCTTCAAATAGAGCATCCCCTGTGTGTGTGGTGTGTCGGTACGTGTGTGTCGACATGTCTGAGGTAAAAGGCTCCCCTAAGGAGGAGATAGAGCAAATATGTGTGTGTGAGGGTGTCTCCGTCGACAACGCCGACACCTGTTGGATATGTGTAATTAAGTGCTAAGGTGAATTTATTGCACAAAAGATTAGAGAACAGACAGGAAAGAAATCTACCCATGTCTGTCACTCTGTCGCAGAGACCTTCAGTGTCTCTCAATGCTCACTATCCAAAATAATAAACACTGATGTCGACACGGAGATTGACTCCAGTGTCGACTACGATAATGCAAAGTTACAGCCAAAATGGCAGAAAAGTATTCAATATATGATTATTGTAATAAAAGATGATTTGCATATCACTGATGACTCATCTGTCCCTGACACAAGGGTACACATGTTTAAGGGGAAGAAAGCTGAGGTAAATTTCCCTCCTCTCATGAGGAAAAAGAGCGGGAATCTCCAGACAAGAGACTGTAGTTTCCCACAAAGATTTCTCAGGCAGTATCCTTTCCCCACTAGGGCCAGGATACGATGGGAATCTTCCCCTAGGGTGTCACGTTTGCCCAAAAGGTAACCTGTCGTAACAGCTGTTCTCAGGGATCCTGCAGATAGCGTGCACATTCTGGTACACTACTCAGACCGGCGATTGTGTCGGCATGGGTTTATAGCGCTGGGGCAGCGTGGACAGGTACCTTATCAGCAGAAATTGAGACCCTAGTATGTAGGTACTATATATAGATACAGTATGTGTGTATATATATATATATATATATATATATATATATATTTATGCTGTCTTAAAAGATTTATATATATATATATATATATATATATATATATATAACATGCCCAAAGAGACATGAGTATACTGGGTCCTAGAGACAAAGCTATGTCGGTTTCTGCTTGACGTGTCCTGTAGAATATGCAATGGACAGATGATGCCGACTTAAGAGGCATATGGAAGGCTGAGGATTGTGTGGAGAAGGGTTCTCGGACCTGGTCTCCACAGCTATAGCTGGTAATTCTGTTGTTTTGCCTTATATTCCTGCACAGCCTAGGAAAGCACGACATTATCAAATGCAGCCTTTAGAACAAAGAAACAAGAAAGTCCGAGGTGCGTCCTTTCTTGCCAGAGGCGGGGGCAGAGGAAAGAAGCTGCACAACACAGCTAGGTCCCAGGAACAGAAGTCCACCCCGGCCTCTACAATAATCCACCGCATGTCGCTGGGGCTCCACAAGGCGGAGCTAGGCCCGGTGGGGGCACGCCTGCGTAAGTTCAGCCACAAGTGGGTTCACTCCCTGTTAGATCCCTGGGCAATAGATATTGTGTCTCAGGGATGCAAGCTGGACTTTGAGAAGATGCCACCTCACCGACGGCCCTGCCGGCTTCCCTCCCACGAGAGGGAAACAGTGTTAACTGCAATTCACAAACTGTATCTTCAGCAGGTGGAGGTCAAGATTCCCCTCCTTCAACGAGGAAAGGGTTACTGTTCGACCATGTTTGTAGTACCGAAACCGGACGGTTCGGTCAGACCCATATTGAATTTAAAATCCCTGAACATATACCTGAAAAGGTTCAAGTTCAAGATGGAATCGCTCAGAGCGGTCATCGCAAGCCTGGAAGGGGGGGATTTTATGGTGTCTCTAGACATAAAGGATTCATACCTTCATGTCCCCATTTATCCACCTCATCAGGCGTACCTCAGATTTGTGGTACAGGATTGTCATTACCCATTCCAGACGTTGCCGTTTGATCTGTTCACGGCACCGAGAATATTTACCATGGTAATGGCAGAAATGATGGGCTTCTGCGAAAGCAAGGAGTCAAAATTATCCCATACTGGGACGATCTCCTCCTAAAGGCAAGGTCCAGAGAGCAGTTGCTGATCAGCGTAGCACACTCTCGGGAAGTGTTGCAACAGCACGGCTGGATTCTGAATATTCCAAGGTCGCAGCTGATTCCTACGAGGCTACAACGCGTCTGCCCTTCCTGGGCATGATTCTGGACACAGACCAGAAGAAGGTTTTCTCCTGGCGGAGAAGGCTCAGGAGCTCGTGACTCTGGTCAGAGGCCTCTTAAAACCAAAACAGGTGTCGGTGCATCAATGCACGCGAGTCCTGGGAAAGATGGTGGCGTCTTACGAAGCGATTCCCTTCGGCAGGTTCCATGCGAGGAACTTTCAGTGGGACCTGTTGGACAAGTGGTCCGGATCGCATCTTCAGATGCATCGGCTGATCACCCTATCCCCCAGGGCCAGGGTGTCTCTTCTGTGGTGGCTGCAGAGTGCTCACCTTCTCGAGGGCCGCAGGTTCGGCATACAGGACTGGGTTCTGGTGACCACGGATGCAAGCTTCCGAGGATGGGGGGCAGTCACTCAGGGAAGAAACTTCCAAGGGCTGTGGTCAAGTCAGGAAACTTGTCTGCACATCAATATCCTGGAACTAAGGGCCATATACAACGCCCTGAGTCAAGTGGAGCATCTGCTTCGCAACCAACCGGTGCTGATTCAGTCAGACAACATCACCGCAGTGGCTCATGTAAACCGCCAGGGCGGCACAAGAAGCAGGGTGCGATGGCAGAAGCCACCAGAATTCTTCGCTGGGCGGAGAATCACGTGCAAGCACTGTCAGCAGTGTTCATTCCGGGAGTGGACAATTGGGAAGCAGACTTCCTCAGCAGGCACGACCTCCACCCGGGAGAGTGGGGACTTCATCAAGAAGTCTTCACACAGATTACAAATCGATGGGAACTGCCACAGGTGGACATGATGGCGTTCCACCTCAACAAAAAGCTACAAATGTATTGCGCCAGGTCAAGAGACCCTCAGGCGATAGCTGTGAACGCACTAGTGACACTGTGGGTGTTCCAGTCGGCTTATGTGTTTCCTCCTCTTCCTCTCATACCCAAGGTGCTGAGAATCGTAAGAAAAAGAGGAGTGAGAACAATGCTCATTGTTCTGGATTGGCCAAGAAGGACTTGGTATCCGGAACTGCAAGAAATGTTCACAGAGGACCCATGGCCTATGCCTCTCAGACAGGATCTGTTGCAACAGGGGCCCTGTCTGTTCCAAGACTTACCGCGGCTGCGTTGGACGGCATTGCGGTTGAACGCCGGATCCTAACAGAAAAAGGCATTCCGGATGAGGTTTTCTCTGACGTCCTAAGTGGATGCTGGGACTCCGTAAGGACCATGGGGAATAGCGGCTCCGCAGGAGACTGGGCACAACTATAAAGAAAGCTTTAGGTCTAACTGGTGTGCACTGGCTCCTCCCACTATGACCCTCCTCCAGACTTCAGTTAGAATCTTGTGCCCAGCTGAGCTGGATGCACACTAGGGGCTCTCCTGAGCTCCTAGAAAGAAAGTATATTTAGGTTTTTTATTTTACAGTGAGATCTGCTGGCAACAGACTCACTGCAGCGAGGGACTAAGGGGAGAAGAAGCGAACCTACCTAAGAGGTGGTAGTTTGGGCTTCTTAGGCTACTGGACACCATTAGCTCCAGAGGGATCGACCGCAGGACCCGACCTTGGTGTTCGTTCCCGGAGCCGAGCTGCCGTCCCCCTTACAGAGCCAGAAGCAACGAAGAGGTCCGGAAAATCGGCGGCAGAAGACTTCGGTCTTCACCAAGGTAGCGCACAGCACTGCAGCTGTGCGCCATTGCTCCTCATGTACACCTCACACTCCGGTCACTGATGGGTGCAGGGCGCTGGGGGGGGGCGCCCTAAGGGCAATATATGACACCTTGGCTGGCAAATCTACATCATATATAGTCCTAGAGGCTATATAGATGTAGAATTACCCCTGCCAGTATTCCAGAAAAAGCGGGAGAAAGTCAGCCGAAAAAGGGGCGGGGCCATCTCCCTCAGCACACTGGCGCCATTTTTCCCTCACAGCTCCGCTGGAAGGAAGCTCCCTGGCTCTCCCCTGCAGTCTGAACACTACAGAAGGGTAAAAAAGAGAGGGGGGGGCACTAAATTTAGGCGCAGTATAGATATATATATATGATATATAAAAAAGCAGCTATAAGGGAAAACACTCATTTATAGTGGGATCCCTGTGTTATATAGCGCTCTGGTGTGTGCTGGCATACTCTCTCTCTCTGTCTCCCCAAAGGGCTTTGTGGGGTCCTGTCCTCTGTCAGAGCATTCCCTGTGTGTTTGCGGTGTGTCGGTACGGCTGTGTCGACATGTTTGATGAGGAGGCTTATGTGGAGGCGGAGCAAATGCCTGTAAACGTGATGTCACCCCCTGCGGGGTCGACACCTGAGTGGATGGTGCTGTGGAAGGAATTGCGCGACAGTGTCGACTCCTTGCATAAAAGGTTTGACGACATACCTAATGTGGGACAGCCGGCTTCTCAGCCTGTGTCTGCCCAGGCGTCTCAAGGGTCATCAGGGGCTCTAAAACGCCCGCTACCTCAGATGGCAGACACAGATGTCGACACGGATACTGACTCCAGTGTCGACGACGATGAGACTAATGTAACTTCCAGTAGGGCCACACGTTACATGATTGAGGCAATGAAAAATGTGTTGCACATTTCTGATGTTACCCCCGGTACCACAAAAAAGGGTATTATGTTTGGAGAGAAAAAACTACCAGTAGCTTTTCCTCCATCTGAAGAGTTAAATGAAGTGTGTGAAGAAGCGTGGGCTTCCCCTGATAAAAAGCTGGTAATTTCTAAGAGGTTACTAATGGCGTACCCTTTCCCGCCAGAGGATAGGTCACGCTGGGAAACATCCCCTAGGGTGGATAAAGCGCTCACACGCTTGTCAAAGAAGGTGGCACTACCGTCTCCGGATACGGCCGCCCTGAAGGAATCTGCTGATAGAAAGCAGGAGGCTATCCTGAAATCTATATATACACACACAGGTGTTATACTGAGACCGGCTATTGCTTCAGCCTGGATGTCCAGTGCTGCTGCTGCGTGGTCAGATTCCCTGTCAGAAAATATAGATACCCTAGACAGGGACACTATATTGCTAAACGTAGAGCATATAAAAGACGCACTTTTATACATGAGGGATGCACAGAGGGATATTTGCCGGCTGGCATCCAAAATTAGTGCAATGTCCATTTCTGCTAGGAGAGGGTTATGGACTCGGCAGTGGACAGGAGATGCAGATTCCAAACGACACATGGAAGTTCTGCCTTATAAGGGTGAAGAGTTGTTCGGGGATGGTCTCTCGGACCTCGTTTCCACAGCAACAGCTGGGAAGTCTACATTTTTACCCCATGTTCCCTCACAACCAAAGAAAGCACCGTATTATCAGGTACAGTCCTTTCAGCCCAATAGGGGCAAGCGGGTTAAAGGCGCGTCCTTTCTGCCCAGAGGCAGAGGTAGGGGAAAGAAGCTGCAGCATACAGCCAGTTCCCAGGAGCAAAAGTCCTCCCCCGCTTCCTCTAAGTCCACAGCATGACGCTGGGGCTTCACAGGCGGAGCCAGGTAAGGTGGGGGCCCGTCTCAAATATTTCAGCAATCAGTGGGCTCGCTCACGGGTGGATCCCTGGATCCTTCAAGTAGTATCTCAGGGGTACAAGCTGGAATTCGAGACGTCTCCCCCCCGCCGTTTTCTCAAATCTGCCTTGCCAACCACTCCCTCAGGCAGGGAGGCAGTGTTACAGGCAATTCACAAGCTGTATTCACAACAAGTGATAGTAAAGGTGCCCCTACTTCAACAAGGAAGGGGTTACTATTCCACAATGTTTGTGGTACCGAAACCGGACGGTTCGGTGAGACCCATTTTAAATTTGAAATCCTTGAACACATATATAAAAAAAATTCAAGTTCAAGATGGAATCGAACAGGGCGGTTATTACAAGCCTGGACGAGGGGGATTACATGGTATCACTGGACATCAAGGATGCTTACCTGCATGTCCCCATTTACCATCCTCACCAGGAGTACCTCAGATTTGTGGTACAGGACTGGCATTACCAATTCCAGACGTTGCCGTTCGGTCTATCCACGGCTCCGAGGGTCTTTACCAAGGTAATGGCCGAAATGATGATACTCCTTCGAAAGAAGGGAGTTTTAATTATCCCGTACTTGGACGATCTCCTGATAAAGGCGAGGTCCAGAGAGCAGTTGTTGGTCGGGGTAGCACTATCTCGGGAAGTGCTACAACAGCACGGCTGGATTCTAAACATTCCAAAGTCACAGCTGGTCCCTACGACACGTCTACTGTTCCTGGGGATGGTTCTGGACACAGAACAGAGAAAAGTGTTTCTCCCGGAGGAGAAGGCCAAGGAGCTGTCATCTCTAGTCAGAGGCCTCCTAAAACCAAAACAGGTGTCGGTGCATCACTGCATGCGGATCCTGGGAAAAATGGTAGCTTCCTACGAAGCGATTCCATTCGGCAGGTTTCATGCAAGAACCTTTCAGTGGGACCTGTTGGACAAGTGGTCCGGATCGCATCTTCAGATGCATCGTCTGATAACCCTGTCTCCAAGGACAAGGGTGTCTCTGCTGTGGTGGCTGCAGAGTGCTCATCTTCAAGAGGGCCGCAGATTCGGCATACAGGACTGGGTCCTGGTGACCACGGATGCCAGCCTTCGAGGCTGGGGGGCAGTCACACAGGGAAGAAACTTCCAAGGACTATGGTCAAGTCAGGAGACTTCCCTGCACATAAATATTCTGGAACTAAGGGCCATTTACAATGCCCTAAGTCAGGCAAAACCCCTGCTTCAAAACCAGCCGGTACTGATCCAGTCAGACAACATCACGGCGGTCGCCCATGTAAACCGACAGGGCGGCACGAGAAGCAGGACAGCGATGGCAGAAGCCACAAGGGTTCTCCGATGGGCGGAAAATCACGTGTTAGCACTGTCAGCAGTGTTCATTCCGGGAGTGGACAACTGGGAAGCAGACTTCCTCAGCAGGCACGACCTCCACCCGGGAGAGTGGGGACTTCATCCAGAAGTCTTCCAACTGATTGTAAACCGTTGGGAAAGGCCACAGGTGGACATGATGGCGTCCCGCCTAAACAAAAAGCTAGAAAAGTATTGCGCCAGGTCAAGAGACCCGCAGGCGATAGCTGTGGACGCTCTAGTAACACCGTGGGTGTACCGGTCGGTTTATGTGTTCCCTCCTCTTCCTCTCATACCAAAGGTACTGAGGATAATACGGAGAAGAGGAGTAAGAACTATAATCATGGTTCCGGATTGGCCAAGAAGAGCTTGGTACCCGGAACTTCAAGAAATGATCTCAGAGGACCCATGGCCTCTACCGCTCAGACAAGACCTGCTGCTGCAGGGGCCCTGTCTGTTCCAAGACTTACCGCGGCTGCGTTTGACGGCATGGCGGTTGAACACCGGATCCTGAAGGAAAAGGGCATTCCGGAGGAAGTCATTCCTACGCTGATTAAGGCTAGGAAAGAAGTAACCGCAAACCATTATCACCGCATATGGCGAAAATATGTTGCGTGGTGTGAGGCCAGGAAGGCCCCAACGGAAGAATTTCAGCTGGGCCGTTTCCTGCACTTTCTACAGTCAGGGGTGACTATGGGCCTAAAATTGGGTTCCATTAAGGTCCAGATTTCGGCTCTATCGATTTTCTTCCAGAGAGAACTGGCTTCGCTACCTGAAGTTCAAACTTTTGTTAAGGGAGTGCTGCATATTTAGCCCCCTTTTGTGCCTCCAGTGGCACCTTGGGATCTCAACGTGGTGTTGGATTTCCTAAAGTCACATTGGTTTGAGCCACTTAAAACCATGGATTTTAAATATCTCACGTGGAAAGTGGTCATGTTGTTGGCCTTGGCTTCGGCCAGGCGTGTATCAGAATTGGCAGCTTTGTCGTGTAAAAGCCCTTATCTGATTTTCCATATGGATAGGGCAGAATTGAGGACTCGTCCCCAATTTCTCCCTAAAGTGGTATCAGCGTTTCATCTGAACCAACCTATTGTGGTGCCTGCGGCTACAAAAGACTTGGAGGCTTCCAAGTTGTTGGACGTAGTCAGGGCCCTGAAAATATATGTTTCCAGGACGGCTGGAGTCAGGAAAACTGACTTGCTATTTATCCTGTATGCGCCCAACAAGTTGGGCGCACCTGCTTCAAAGCAGACTATTGCTCGCTGGATCTGTAGTACGATTCAGCTTGCACATTCTGCGGCTGGACTGCCGCATCCAAAATCAGTGAAAGCCCATTCCACGAGGAAGGTGGGCTCTTCTTGGGCGGCTGCCCAAGGGGTCTCGGCTCTACAACTTTGCCGAGCAGCTACTTGGTCGGGGTCAAACACATTTGCAAAATTCTACAAGTTTGACACCCTGGCTGAGGAGGACCTAGAGTTTGCCCATTCGGTGCTGCAGAGTCATCCGCACTCTCCCGCCCGTTTGGGAGCTTTGGTATAATCCCCATGGTCCTTACGGAGTCCCAGCATCCACTTAGGACGTCAGAGAAAATAAGATTTTACTCACCGGTAAATCTATTTCTCGTAGTCCGTAGTGGATGCTGGGCGCCCATCCCAAGTGCGGATTGTCTGCAATACTTGTATATAGTTGTTGCTTAACTACAGGGTTATTGTTGAGCCATCTGTTGAGAGGCTCAGTTGTTATCATACTGTTAACTGGGTATTGTATCACGAGTTATACGGTGTGATTGGTGTGGCTGGTATGAGTCTTACCCGGGATTCAAAATCCTTCCTTCTTGTGTCAGCTCTTCCGGGCACAGTATCCTAACTGAAGTCTGGAGGAGGGTCATAGTGGGAGGAGCCAGTGCACACCAGTTAGACCTAAAGCTTTCTTTATAGTTGTGCCCAGTCTCCTGCGGAGCCGCTATTCCCCATGGTCCTTACGGAGTCCCAGCATCCACTACGGACTACGAGAAATAGATTTACCGGTGAGTAAAATCTTATTATTCCTACGCTAATAAAGGCTAGGAAGGACGTGACGGCTAAGCATTATCACCGTATATGGCGCAAATATGTTGCTTGGTGTGAGGCCAGGAATGCCCCTACAGAGGAATTCCAGCTGGGCCATTTCCTTCACTTCCTACAGTCGGGAGTGACTTTGGGCTTAAAATTGGGGTCCATTAAGGTCCAGATTTCAGCCCTATCCATTTTCTTTCAAAAGGAACTGGCTTCTCTTCCTGAAGTTCAGACGTTTGTAAAGGGAGTTCTGCATATTCAGCCCCTTTTGTGCCACCAGCGGCACCTTGGGATCTTAACGTGGTGTTGAGTTTCCTGAAATCACACTGGTTTGAGCCACTTAAAACCGTGGAGTTAAAATATCTCACGTGGAAGGTGGTCATGCTGTTGGCCTTAGCTACGGCTAGGCGTGTGTCAGATTTGGCGGCTTTGTCATGTAAAAGCCCCTATCTGGTTTTCCATATGGACAGGGCAGAATTACGGACTCGTCCGCAATTTCTGCCAAAGGTGGTGTCATCCTTTCATTTGAACCAACCTATGGTGGTGCCTGCGGCTACTCGTGACTTGGAGGATTCCAAGTTACTAGATGTAGTCAGGG